>NC_045493.1:11692885-12006577 GCF_009650955.1 Corvus moneduloides
TGGGAGTGACAGTTTTATCCTTGGTTAATAAACAGGGCACCTACTCACCATATCCTTTGAGTTTTGTAAAGCAGCAGGATCTGAAGGAAGTGACACGGTTTCAGTAGGCTGTTAAATAAGCTGTGCAAGGCCATCGTGGCATTTTGACGTAAAAATGGACCAGAGGGATGTGCAATCCAGATGGGGACTATTTTGGAAGCCTCACTCTGAGACAGTGCTGGCAAACCACTGACACAGGTGCCAGCTCTGGTGTTAATGGAAATTTGGGCTGGCAAAATGGCAGGAAATTGCAATTCTTCTTCACTAAGAAGTCTTAAAATGATATCTTGTGGACATCAGTGCAGTTCACTGTTGTTCACCTCTACAAGCAGCACAGTTCCTGCTCCAAGTTGGATTTTACCCCAAATTGCTTTCTTTGCAGCGAGAGTGCATAGGCCTGAAGCAAATACAAATTTTTTTGAAGTACATCTCTGACTCAGTGGGAGGAAGGGTGTCCTGCCCCCAGCCTCCCTGGCTTCCCAGCAGGTCCAAGGCCTGGTAATCTTCACATTGCAGAGCAGTGGTGGGAGCAGTTGGTTTCCTGGAGTGACTTTAATGAAGAGAAGCAGAAAAATTAATTCTTAGCAGAAGAGAGATGACAAAAGCTGAAATTTAGGGGGAATTAGAACAGAGGGAATGTGGCAGAGAGCAGAAGTAGAGGTCGAGACCAGAGTGGATTCAGCCTGGCTTGGAACAGGTGAGAGTGTCAAGTGTCTTGAGAAAGTGCAGGAGGACTTGGACAGGAAAGTTACGGTGACAGAAGCAGGAAGGGGCTCACTGTGGCCTGGCAGAGGTGCTGGGCACAGGAAGGTTTCCAGAGTGACTGTGAATAAGAACCACCAATATATGCTGGGAGTACACTGCGGGTGTGCAGGGGAGGGTGTGTTGTTGCTGGGAAGGATGTTTGCACAGGCAGCTCACATGAAGAATGGAGAAGGGGAGACTGGAAGGGAGGATCAGTGCCAGAAATGAGTTATTTCCATTGAAGTCTTTGGGGAGGATGGGAAGGAAACACTCTTTTTTCCTTAAGTTAAATAAAAACTGACGTTCTGTTCACACAGGACTTGAGCAACCCAAGATCACACACCTTTGGTTGTAACTGCTCAGTTGTGCTTCATGTCAGGCCCTTCTCCTTCAGAAGCTGGGTGCAGCTTTGATTTTCTAAGCTCTTTATGCCAGCAGGCAAAACTCCTTGTAACAGTCAAATACTTTGGTAACTTCTAGGAACTTACCAGCCAGTTACGCTGAAATGCCTTTTCAAATTTACTGGCACCCTGATCCTGTGAGGAGGTTCTGGGAGTTGGGTATCTGCGTCTTGAAAAATGTCGTGTCACCATTGATTGGGAAAGGGACACTGCAACGTTTGGAAAGCCCAAATCAGACCTTTTTTCTTGACATTTTTTGTTTAAATTTTCTTTGCAGTCTGTGTAGTTCTTTATCATTTTCCTTTCAAAAATACTGGAGTGCTTTAAAAAAGACCAATGAAAGCCAACAGCCCAGAATATCCACGACTTCACAGAAGCAATTTCATCGCTTGGATGTTGCTGTGTGCTGGCAATGTGTTACGCACAATCTGTACCTGTGCTCACAAACTTGTGTTCGTGGGCAGATGTAGAAAATCAGAACTGTGTGAACAGTTGAAGAATAGCAAGAATTTCTGGACAGAAGCAAAACAGAAGCCGTGCAGCTGAGGCATACAGAAGTTTGATAAAAGGCAGGAAAATCAATACTGTGATTTAGAAATAATAACAACCCCCCCCAAACTAAAAATATCATGCAGGAATCTTGAAGGGGAAATGGTTTCAAAACAGGATTCTGGTGTGTACTACATTATTTGCTTTGTCAATCAAATTTTGTCATTTCTTTGTTGAAATGATTCCATTCATACACTGGCTGGTCTGGCAGACTCAGTACAATGCAGTTCACCCAAATTTGCCAGTGTGAGCATACTGCAAATGAGTTTCTCATCAGTATTGATCTTTCCATTGTGTATGGCACAGAAGTAAATTACATGATGTGATTGACAAAGTAATTTGCCACACTCAAATCAAAGTGTAATATAGGTGTGCTTCCCCTCTTCATTTTGCACAGAGCAATTTTATGGAGGTTTCACTGTGTTTAAACCTGCTATGTAGTGTTTAATCATCTTTGATTGCTGATACTCAAAGTCATTTTTATGCTAGGTGTAGTTGTTATTGTCTTAGCTCAGACAAGAATAAATACAGGGTTGAAATGGTAATGCTGATTTACAGCCTGATAAAATTGCCTAGTTTATATACTTGTCATGCTTATTCTAGCTTAATTCCTCATACCCCTGGGAGACTTTTTAAGAGGGTTGTAGCCATTTAAAAATAGTTTTAAGGAGTAATAAAAAACATGTCTATTGTTGGAAACAGCTCCTAATGTGCAATTGAGGTAAACAAATATTCTCCAGCTTTACAGTTCGTAGAGACTCTCATTTTGCAGCCTGCCTTTCCTGGAGGCCAATTAACAGCCAGTCAAACAGGCCAAGCTGTTTAGCTCTCTGCAAGCCCAGCTTGAGGAACTGCAGAGCAGGATGCCATGCAGGGATTCATCATTTGGCATAGGGGTGATACAGCTCTGTAGTACTGAAGAGGAAGAATGTGTCAAACTTACTCCCAATTCATCTAAATTTAACTGCCTTAAAATATTGGAATGTGGTGGGGACAAGGGCACTCCAAATATATACGTAAGGTGGTCACTCACAGATGATGGTGTTTGCTATTCACTTGGTTTTCTGAATGTAAGATAACATTTTAAGTGGCTAGATTAATTATTTTGTAAATAATCATAAATTGCTTTTCAATATTGTGATTAGATTGATTAAACACAAGTGGAGTTTGTAATGATTTTAATGGGCATTGTGGAAGAGATTAATACTTTTTTCAGGAAAACCTGTGTCTTACTTGCTTAGGGGTTTGTTTTGTTTTGTTTTGTTTTGTTTTTGGAGGGGTATATAAATCTCTAAAATAATTTCACTTTGAACTGAAGAAATGGATCATATTCCAGAGAGGATTTTTTTCTTGCTGTACAGGAATAATTAATTTTTTTTTCAGTGGATTGTAAATTATTAATCACAGAAGTTAGAGCTGGAAATGCCTATTAGATGATCCAGTGTATTTCCCTGCTGGTGGGGAATTTAGTCCTCTGGCAGTGTCTGTATCAGATATTACACTTCAAACTCATCACAGAACATTTTTAATTTTTTCCTTCTTTCTCTTATTCCTCCCCCCCTGCCCATAAGAGTTCATTTGACTATGAGTGTACAATGGAAAGAGTATGGACATGCACATAATGCAGTTCAGGTCCATTATCATTAATAAATGTTCAGGGATATCATAAAGAGCATATTCCTCTATACTTTTCCATAAAGCAAACTTGGAAAGTTTTTGAAGCACTGTTAGAGTCTCTCTACTGGCAGAAGGCCCTACAGATCTCTGCACAGTATCTCTGTCTACAGATGGTAGGGAGAGCTCTTCCTTCTGAAGGTTTGTAAAAGCAAAGCCTTCTTGGGCAAACAGTGGATTACAGAGGCATGGAGGGATTTGCTGTGGGTTGGAACATTGATAGTGAGGCAATTAGGAACTCAAATTGAATATTAAAGATTGATATACATAATGGGAGCACTGCATGCATTACTGCCTTGTCTTTCACATTGAATTAACATTGGTAACAACTAAATTTGGTGAAGCTCAGAATCTGTCAACAAATGTTGAGCAATGATGTCTTTAATATTCCCAGGCATGTGGCTGAAAACCTTTTGAAGGCTGAGGGGTGGAAGGCGGCTTCCTGTTTGTAAGTCAATTCTTTGCAAATTTTGTTTCCTGCAGTGCTCTCTTGGAAAAATTTGAGTTCCTTTATTAGCATATATTTTAGCATGGATAATTTCCCCTGTGTTCCCTAATAGTCATAAGTGACTTGATCTCTTCTCTGTGACAAATAACTAAACTAAAGGAAAAATTTTCTTCAATGCAAAAAGGCCCTGGGGTTAAATGTTCTCACATTTAGGGGGTTGTTTGGCTGGTTTCTTTTTCCTTTTCTTTTTCCCCTTCTTTTTTGGTATGTGTGCTTTGTAACAAACCACACAGGGAAACATTTGGAAAGGTGCAGCAGTGCTGGATGCATGACCTGTAGCAACAAGCAGTTCAGATTTGCCAGCTGTATTTGTGTTGAATTTAAGAGATTTTAACTTCTGGGAATTGCCATGGAGTATTTTAATCCTACAGTGTGATACATCTAGTGTGACAATACAGAATATTTTCCCTTCGTTACATTTTGTTTTACTGCTAAGAGTGTTTGCATTTCCTGTGCCCTGGGAAAAAGGGCAAGTTCTTTGGCTGACCACCTTGGGGACAGTTTTCAAATATGGGCATTCCAGTAAGTCACTGATCTGCTCAAGTGGATGCTTTGATCACCATGCAGGTGTTTGGACAGTGCCTGCTTTGCAGAGCTGAATCAGAGTTTTGCAGGTGCTGGGTTAGTGGTTCTGTTTAGACTTTGGGCTTTTGGCTGATCTGAGGTGGGTGGTGTTTTGTTTTTTTTTCTGAGATAATGCTCCTTTCTGGTGCAGTCCAGCTTTTCACTAAAGGTGGGTGCCCACCTCTGGGCTTAGGGAGCAGTGAATATGCAGAGAATATTTTAAAGCAGCTCCTGTAATCCCAGTGCAGTGCATGCACCTGAGCCTGCAAAATGCAGATTTCTGTGCCACCAGGAGAAAGAGGTGTGCAGTGTAAGTACAAGTGCATGCAAGATGCATGGCATCCATTTTTAATAAATCACAACAAATACACATATCTTCCTGCATTTTAGAATTCTTTGGTACAGTGACCTTCTACAGATAGAAAACTGTGTTGGAAAGGAAGGAAACCCTCTTTGTTTTCTTTTGAATCTGAAATACTTTCACAAATAACTAGTGTTGGAGAATTCAGCTTTTTGTGTGAGAACAACAGGTCTAAGATGTAAGAAAAGGTACACAGTTTGACAGGATCTTTTGTCAAAATCCTGCTTTTCTATTCTTACTCTGTTTGTGGCAAAAGCTAACTTGCTACCAAAAGGTAAACCACATAAGGGATTTCTACTTTAATGTGCAGTTATCAAGAATTTGGGTGTTCATTTGTTTAATCAAATTGTTGAGACAACCACAAATTAAAAAGATGAATTTCCTGCTTGACTCATTTTAGGTAATGTTGCCATTTTTAGAAAAATCCAATGATAGTGTTTAGGAGATGAAAACCCACACCTTTATTTTAAGTTTTAGTGACTAACATCTGTATGTGACCACCCTATGTTTATACAGCAGGTAAATAATTCCGTGGGGGCCATCCATCAGTTTCATGATTTCACAAGAACACAAACCCTCTCCTCTCCCACCACCCCAAGAGGATACAAATTAGTGAACCAAGAAATGATGCTGTCGTGGCAGGCAGGCTGGCTCCTCATTCCGTATGCTGGAGGCATTCAGCTCCCTGCTCCCACCCTCTCCCCTCCCCCTCCTCACACTGTTTGTGCTCTTGATAACACGATGGGAATGATGACTGGCCCTTGTGCTGCAAACTTCTCTCCCTTCCCATGGACTGACAGTGTTGATCTTGCTTTCAGGTGCATGCCAAATTCCGGTATCCTTTCTACTATGAAATGTGCTGGTATGTTCTGGAGAGATACGTGTCCTGTGTGACCCAGCGCTGCCACCTCAGCAAAGAGTACCAGAAAGAATCAATGTTAATTGGTGAGTGAATCCTTTGAGTGCAGATTCAGAACTGATGCTGGCACCTCAGGCTAGCTGCTGCTTTGGTTTCTGCAAAGCAGATTATAAATTGAACTGGAGAACTGGAGAAATTCTAATGAACTGTTTCTTTATTTTGGGGTGGGGAAGATTTTTGACTCTTAAGCATTTCCATGAAGTACCAACCTACTTCAAATTATATTTATTGAACATTCCCGTAGCAAGTGGATCCCAGAAAAATAATTTTTGGATGTGTTTGTTCCTTGGTTTCAGTAATGTTAGTGTTGGGATGAGCTGCCAAACAGTTGAGGATTTACTGCCACGTTCAGCACAGTACCTCAGTAGCCAGAATGTGTGTATTGCAAACGTGCTCTGGTGGGTTGGATCTTTAGTCCTTTTGTAGAGGAGCTCCTCTACAGAACATGTTGCGGTCACTAAACCTTCTTTCTTTCTCTTCTCTTTTCCATAAATTCTCCTGTAATTCTCTGGTGACTGAGTTCTAGTTCTGCAGAAAAACAAACCCAAGAAAACACCTACCCAAATCTCCATGATCTGTAACCCAGGTGCAGGGAGGTCAAATAAACCTTTGCAACAAGAGCTGAAAATGGACCCGAGGAGGGACAGATGAATGTGCCTGAGGCATTACCTTGGCACTGGTGTGAGCTTTGCATCAATGTGTGACAATCCTGTTGCTGCTGTGCTGAACTGCCCCCTTTTTCCTCCTTTTCATGCAACAAGGTGGTGGGCCATGTTCCCTCTGCTTTTAAGCTCAGAATAGCTGAAAATAGCACAAGCACCAGCTAAATCTTAACTGATACGTGTTAAGTGTGGAGGAGGACTAAAGTATTTCTGTGCCTCCTGCTCCCTGAGGTGCCACTTGCAGTGAACCTGGCATGGCTGGCCCTGCCCCAGGCTCTGGATGGAGGAGGGAAATGTTCACCTAAGAGCACAATTCTTAGTAGAAGGGATTGAAGAAGTTATGGGCAGGTGTCACTCTCCAGTGAGTTTTACTGACCAAGAATAACTTGACGGAGCTAATAGTCTGTGTAGATAGGCCAGAGGGAATTCCTGGGGTCACTGGGAATTTGGGTGCTTCACATTTTAGCTCTGAGACCCTGGTCAGAAAGGCTAGTTAAGCAGAAATTCTGTGTGCAGAGGAATTTTTCTCATAAGATCATCCTAAAGGAGGAAAGGATGAATTAGCCCTTTGGATCAGCTCTTCAGAAAGCAGTGATGAAAATGATAACTGCATTCTTTGGAAAATAAGGAACAATCTCCTGTTGTCTAAACCACTGGCATGGAAAGAAGCTGGTCCTGCAGGCAGGGCGGGGGTGCCAGATCAGCGACGTGTAATTTCAGAACAAATTAGATGTGGAGAGTGGATGGTTCAGGATACTGAGATGGGACCTTTTCCAGCTAAATCACCAGTGTGAATTCCAGCCCAGTTCCATAATTACTGATAATGGTTTGGTGATCCCCACGAAATGTGCCTCAGTCCAGTTAGCTGGGAGATATTCCAGTCATATAAAAGCTCACTGGGAGCTATAGATACCCGCTGTCTAGAGGGAACTGGACTGTTTTGCATGACCAAAGAGTGCCAGCTGCAAAGGTTTCAGGGAAAGGAGCCTGGCTAGTTGGAAAAGGGCTTGGTGGTGCCTTTGTCAGGGTCTTGTGACCTACGGTGGCTTCAGTTGGAGGCAGAGACAGATGCATACTTTTGTTTCGTCAGAAACTTGGGGTTTTGTTTTTATTTCTTGGCAGAAACTTAAACTAATTAGTGGGGGTTGTGGTTCAAATTATCAGGTCTGCTATACTGCTGGATCTTTCACTTTGGCATTTGCCAAATTCAAAGGAGTAAAGGTACATTATTTACCTTTACAAAACTGCATTGCTTTGTTCTGTGTGAGTCATACTGTTTCCAGTGCTTCCTTTGCTTTTCTTTTAACCGGTCTGTGCCCACCCTCTTGACTTGAATCTCTACGAACTGTAACCCTTGAGTTAAACTGGTTTGTCCTGTGGAGTCTCTACCTTGACTTTGTTCACTTGCTGAGGGATGGGATATCCTAAAGACACCAGTGTTCCAAACCCTACCTCTTTGTTTTTAAGCTTTTCTTCAGAGCTGCAAAGGTCCTTAAATTTTCTGTTCTTTAGGGACTTCTCTATCTGCAAGCAATTTCTTGATTTCCCGTGAGGGAATATCCCTTGACAAAGAATTTCCCATTATTCTCCTTAAAGAGTAATGAAGCAAAGTACTTAACTTCTCCTCAAACCCCTCAATAGATTTAATTGTCTTCTGTCCTTCTTGGTTTAAGAAAAAATTCTTCACATACTTGTATTCATTTTCAGAAATTTCTCTTGAATAAGCGAAATGTTTCTCCTACTTTCAAAAAATAATTTCCTTGACATATTTTGTTCTAAGTGTCTGTTTTCTGCCTTTCCTTTTGGGTGCTAGAACTGGCTATTTTTCACCCTCGAGTTGTGCTGCTTTCTTTCCCTATGTAGCTTCTGGTACAGTGGTTATAGTGGATCTCTGAAGTTAAGAAAGTGATTATTAGTTGAGGAGACATCAACCAGAGAGAGTGCAGGACACTGCTCACAGTCTCTGGGATCTACAAGGGAGTAGTTTTCATAGAATTGGTGGAGATTCTGTTCTCCTGCATTTAAAAAAAAAAAAAAATTACTGTGTTGATAAAGAGCATCTTTGGAGAAGACAGAAAACTGAGTTCATCAGCATATGGATTTTAAGAATGTCTTTAGACTTTTCATACTGTGTTATAGTATTTATTTGCTTTGACATGAAGGTTGTTAAATTCAGAGTGACTTTCAAGACACTGTCTATTCATGAAAGTGTATTTGTGTGATTGTGTTGAGATACCTCTGTCCCAACACTTGTGTGCTGGTGTAGCAATTTATATTGTTCTTTGTATTTCTGTTTTCTAAATGTCTCCACTCACAAAACTTCAGACAGGAAAAAACCCCACCTCTGTGGAGGCATGGCTGAAACCTGGAGTCTTCCCACTCCCTAAATAAAAATGTGAGTCCAGCTCTAAATGAGGTGGAAGATGATGGCTGTGTCTTCCTCCCCCATGCTGCAGGCCCAGAATGAATTTCCAGGCCGTGTCCTCCCAGGCAGTGTGTGAGGCTGTTCTTTCTCAGATCTTTCCCAGGAGGGCAAACACTCAGGGGAATGATGACATGACAGCAGTCACAGGCTGCTGTAAAAGCACACAATCTCTTCTTCTTTTTTCTTCTGCTTGTCTCTCTCAACTGGGACATTTGTCCTGCCAGCTGAAATCAGAAGGGAGCCTGTTTGGGTTTCCTACTAGATTTGAACGTGTGCTGTTTTTCAGGGCGGATATGTCTTCATTATTTTTACTCTTATCATGAATGAGTCTGTACTGGATGTTTTCAACTACAGTTGACCTTCAGTGAGATATGGATGTTGAGAGTGAGCTGACAAAGAGTAATTGGGAGAAGATCCTGGGCTATCAGAGACGTGCTTTCTCTGTAGCCTGCAGCTTTGAAGATTCCCATTGCTAAAATTTTAACAGGATGGCTCTAGCTGTATGTTAAGCCTGATGGATATTGAAAATATGCCCTCTGGCACAGTGAAGGAACCATGTCTTTTTTTCCCCCCTTCTCAGGGGATGGAAAAGATTTGCTTATGATAGACAGGTACCTGAGTATATTGAGTGGTTCCTGTGTGGGGTGCTCCATGCAGTGATACATTTCTAGTATGCTCAGGGTTTTTCTGCTAATGAAAATGTCATTGCTGTCTTTAGCAGATTGATAGCAACTGCTGCTCCCAAGTCACAGTGTCAGGGTTGGGAGCTGGGGTTGGCAAGGTAGACACTACACACTGGACTGTTCTAAAGAGTTAAGAAAGGTTTCATAATTATGCCTGATCCCCAACCCTTTCTTTTAAGTTCTGTAATACAGCAAGCTGCTTTTCAGCACGGAAAGAAACTGTGTATAATTATTCTTGTACAAGTGGGTAACTGTGGGGAAAGTTAAGTGATCTGCCCAGAACCAGAGGGAAGTGAACTGCTATAGAAAAAAAGACTTCTAATGCTCTGTCCTGTGGTCAAGTCTGTGCTGCTCCACCTCTTCACTGAGCTAGATCACAGAATGGTTTGTATAAGCTGGTTTTATTTGCTTTGAGATGAAGGGGGCGAAGGTCTTTTTGCACTAAGTTGTGTGGGAGCCCAGACTGGATAACCCGTCTGAAACTGGGGTTCAGACCTGGGACTCACTGGTGCATTGACTCAGAAACACAGCTGAGCTGAGCAGGAGCTGCTTCCTATAGAGAGACTTTATAAACCAGAAACCTCCAAGTCAGCGGAGCCCTGGTAGTACAGTGCTTAAAATGCACTCCTCAACAAAGTAAATGCAGATTATGCTTATGTAGGGCCTCAGCTCACAGCACAGTAACTCTGTCAGACAGTGTTTTCATTGAAATGAATAAATAAAAATCATGGCATGTTGCATTACAACAAAACACTTGAAAACACAAAATTGAATCTCCCTCACCTTGAAGTTATCCTTCCATTATTGATTCCCTTGGCTGCTTTTTTTTTTTTTTTTTTCAGATTAGCAGCAGTAGCAGACAGTTGTTGTGTTTTGAGAGCAGCCTGCTCTTAATCCGGTGGTGCACCAGCACTGTAATCCCCTGGTGCTCCAGAATAGCCTGGTACACTCCAGGTTAGCAGCAAGCCCTGTGCCCAAGGGGAAAGTCAGGCAAGGCATGAGGTGACTGCCAGGCATGCAGAGAACAGGGCACTGCTTTGGTGGTGGTTTGTTTGGGGTTAGATGTGAGTTGTGTTTGCCTGTCCATGCCCAGGTGTGGCTGGCACAGCAGGGCTGCCTGGTGCCGACAGCCGGTGGCAGGGACGCGGTGGCAGCTGGCAGAACGGAATTGCTGGCCCCCCTCCATGTGCTGGCTTCTCGTGGGAATAGGCCCCCAGTATGCTCTGGTGCTCCACTCCTCTCCTGCCTTTTGTTTCCATAGATTAGAGCAAGAGACAAAAAGTGGAGATCTCTCTTGGAAGCTTTTCCTCCTCACACCAGAGCATTACTTGGAGTAAATTATTCACACCTCTATAACATGATCTCCCTAGTTTTCTTTAGGCCTTATTTACGCTTGTGATTTGCCTCAGTTACAGCCATTAGTTCTTGTTCTGCAGAGCTGCAGCATAGGAGGACAGAAACACGATTTTCTTTGTGCAGATTTATACCACTTTCTGTTAATGACGCTGTCCTGGCAGCGTAGGGATGTGTATCTGCTTTCACCCTCTCCTGTTTGATGCCTGGCATTTTCTCCCATCTAGGCTGGGCTTTGTGCTTCAGTCAGTTGTAAAACAGCTCACCAAGGCTGTGTGGCTCAGAGAAGGGGCTCCAGCCCTGGATCCGAGAGCCTGGATTCTGATTCCTGGTTTTTCCCTAGATTTGATGTGTGACAATGAGCAAATCGTGCTTTCTCCCAAGCATCTGTTTCCTCAGTTGTAAAATGGGAGAATGACATAAGCTGATTATGTAGCCTTTGAGGTGGGTACGTGTGCTTGCTACTGTGGACAAAGGAAAAAACAGTGTGAAATAAAAGTTGGATAACTGAGTGGGTTTTAAATGTTCTGGTTAAGATATTTTCTAATCCTGTTTATTTTTCTAAGAGAAGTATGGGGGTGTATTAGCACAGAGCAGAGAGGAGGAGCTGCTTTGGAGTGCTGATGCCACCACCTCAGCACACAAAATAATCTATGAAGCATTTTTGGAGGGTTGCAGGGAGGAAGTTACCCTGCCCTGTGGATGGAGCTGGATTGGGCTGCACCCTGCCTTGGTGATAGCTGGTATTTTCTGTGGCTGCCATCTTTTGACAGGCATTTCAGCTTGAACTTGCCTTTCAGGAGTCATTTTATGGCCATTTTGGTTTTGAGGAAAAATACAAGCCTGTCTGAAGGAGTAGACAGGACAGAGATGCTGGATGTTTGCAGACCCTGTAGCAGCAGCACACTTACCCTGAGAAGTGTGAGGTGACCAACTCGTATCTCTGGGGCAGTAACACACAGAGCAGACCTGGCCTTGCAGGGTTTTTGTTGGGAACTGCAGAGCTGAGCAGCCAGGCAGGCTGAGCAAGCTTGCCCTCAGACACTGCCACTGCCTGTGGCATCTCTGGTACCCAGCTGACCAGTGTGTTTGGGACAAGATGGTACAGACTGTGCACGAGACAAGGAGCTTCTCTGTGATCAGGAGGAATTCTACAGCTTGGAACTGGGCTCCAGCATTTGTTTTCAACCTCCCTGTTTAACAACCGGATGCTGAGCTTTCTCATTAATGTCCATTTAATCCTTCCTTAAGCATGGTTCACATTGTCCTAATCCAAACCTACTGCACTGCAAAGCATGGAAGCTGTGAAAGGAACTTTTCATTAATTGTTCTCTCACTTTTTCTGTGTGACTTCTGTTTCCTTCGCAGTGTGTTTTTGTTTGCAGCTTGATCTCATACCCATTTCAGCCAGTAATAAAATTCACATTGACTTAACTGGGTGTTGCCAGTGTTAACTTTATTTTCCACAGAAATTCCTGCTGTTGCTAGCCTGCATTCAATGTTGTTCACTTAGTAAGGGAAACTGTGTCTAATAAATAAGAAAAGATGTGTGCTTGAGGGAACCATGGCCACTGGTTTCCTACATTGCTTTCACTGCTTGATTGCACGGAGTTGGGTAACAACTGGGGCTCTTAGGGGGAAACTAAGATTAATAGTTCTTTAGACTCAGAAACTTGCCTTTAACTTTTCCTGAGAAGTACCTAGAATGTATTGGGAATGGCATTAAGAAAACCAGTAGCATGTAGCTGTGACTATCTCTGTGTTTCTCAGTGTGTTTTGTCTTGTTGTCGTAAAATAAGCACAATTGAAATCCTCTGTCTCGGAAGAGCAATGAGTATTCATGCACTAACAACTGGGGATTCTTGTTTTATCAATAGTTAGTTGCTTGCAGAGAGGAAAAGTATTGAGGAGTTGATTTTGTGCTGTGCAGGGTTCCTGGAAGAATGATGATGTACAGCATTTTAACGTGCTTTCTCTCATCATTTCCCCCTCCTCCTTCTGTGCTAACTCTCCTCTTAAAGCTGTAAAGCTGCCGAATCTGGTCTTTTTCGGATTTGTGGGAAAATTAATTGTGTGTGACTTAAGAGCTCTGCCTACTCCTAATTGAAGGCATAGAGGACTGAAGCTTTGAAGAAAGCATAATTTTTCCCTAAATGTTTCCCAGTCATTTGAACTGAGTAGATGTTAATGAAAACCAGCATTAAAACAGACAAACAAGTGCCCCCCTCAAAGAAAAAAAAATTAAAAATCAGCTGAATAAAGCCCATTCCTGTCACATACTCACTAAACCATTCTCCAGTGCACTTTGAAATAGGCAGCACCTGGCCCCAGTGGTACAGAAGTGCTTCAGCTGTGAGGTTACAGTGGGTAAAAATTCAGCATTCTTTTTCTAACTTTCAGATGCAAAAAGAAAACGCAGCACAGACAGCTACTCATCAGATTCGTGGTTAGACATGGATGAAGAATCTTGTGATGCCCATCTCCAGGAGGAGAAGGATGACAGCGTAGATAAGAACTCCAGATCCTTGGTGGATGGCTCCTCCTCACCCAACAGCACGCACTCGGAAGGGAAGGAGGCTGCAGGGAGGAAACAAAAAGCCACAGTAATGAGGTACCTAAAAAGAACTTTGTCTAATGAGTCAGATGACAGCGTAAAATCAACAACCCCGACGGACTATCCCAAAACACCCACGGGGTCTCCAGCTACAGAAGTTTCAACCAAATGGACTCACCTCACAGAATTTGAACTGAAAGGTTTAAAAGCCCTGGTGGAAAAGCTTGAATCTCTCCCAGAGAACAAGAAGTGTGTTCCAGAAGGCATTGAAGACCCACAGGCTCTCCTGGAGGACATGAAGGTGGGTGTGATAACTTGCTGATCCACACAAACTCTGCTCTGTGGGCACAGAAGTCAGCAGGAAAGCAGAAAGCAACGTTCTGCAGAGGGGTGGCAGCTTGTGTGTGGTGACCAGCTCATGTCAGGCTGCTCTGCCACAGACAGGGAAATGATTCCTTGAACCAAAGCTGTCTCTGGCTCCTGTTTGCAGCCAGATTTAAGTGACACAGTCCTTTCTGACTGTCACAGTAGTGGCCAAAAGTTTATATCCTCTCATAATTCAGCACTTACTATGTTCCACATGTAAATATTGTACCTCAAAAAGTCTGTTTATATTTATAGTCTTAATCAGCCCTTTTTGGTCTCGTATCTCCATGGTGTACACCTCATTAGCTGACACATACAAAATGTAAATACGTGATTGCAGCTCAGAAGATAGATTGTCTAACACTTCCAGTTGCTTTTTTTTTCTTTCACCTTTTTCATTTTCCTTTCCTCCATTGCCCTCTATAGGTTGATAATTATTCTCCACTGGTACAATATATTGGTTTTGGAGATGGTGTGAGGAGTGAGTGCTCACTAGTGACACAACTTCTTTGTGGATTTTCAGTCTGTGAACAGTATGGGTCTTCAGTTATGTATTTTCTATACACAAGAGCTCTGTAAGGCACAATCTGAGGGGAAAAACACATGTTTATATGGTAAATGGGGAGAGAGCCTGTACTTTCTTAGTGCAAGTGGTGTAACAGCTGCTTAGAAAGGCTTCAAAGCCAGCTAAAGAAGGCTGAACATGTGCAATGTGCAGTGGAACCATATTCCCTGATCTTGGAGCTCAGAAGTGTGATACACTGCACTCGTTCTGGTAAACCACGAGAGCTCAAAAATTCTCTTCTTGCAAAATCAGCCACTTTGTACATGGAAGTGGACACACCTGCTCAAAGTTGTGGATGTAGATTCACGAGCTTGCTCTGGGATCAGTCATCTTCTAATCAGAAATCAAAATGAAGCCTCAAGACCAGGAGTTGAATTTGTGGTGAAGCAGAAAGAATGGTCATGTTACTTCTCCAAGCTTGATGCACAGAGTAATTTTCACTTAAAAATCCAGAAAGGGGTGCAACATATAATGGCTGGTGCAGATGTTCCGAGTGGGATTCTGCTCCCTCTTTTGATGACATACTCCAGAGTGCTGTGAGACATCTCCCCAGAACACGGTACCATATGTGAATCTGGCTTAAAGCTCAGTGTGGGAGTATCTGTTTTCTTATTCCTCTCCAGAGCAGTGGATGCATTGACTACAGAGATGGAGAACTACAAATGGACATTTTTAAAAAAGGCCAATAGCACCTTTTTGGTGATACTGTGCTGTAACTGGTATTAAGTGAGCACCTGCCAGTTTATTGTGTGCAGCTTGATGTTCCATCGCCTCTGAAAACTGCCTGCTTCTAAACTTTCTGTCCTTGCCAGCACACACTGTAACCATCAGGATGTAGCCCAACATCTGGATACTGATGGTTCCCTGCTGGTTAAAGAGCCCATGACCACATCTAAACATCAGACACGCTGCAGGATTGTTTTTTTCTGGAATCACCTCTGGATGTTTGGCCAGTCTGTGACTGATTAGCCAGAGTGAGACCTTTTCAAAACCATGTTAACTCAAACATCTTCTTGAACGGTGTCTAAAGAACTACTGAAGAACTTCCTCACCCATCTTTTTTACAATATTGGCCCACGTATAAGCCAGCCCCCAGTTTCCAGAGAGTGGGAGTCAGTATGGCAGAGTAAATTAATTAAAGCCCATACAGCCATCTTCGTCCATAACTCCCTGTGGTTGCACAATCCACTTCCCAGGTGCTCTGAAGGAATGGGGGCAGTTTGGGGCAGTTGAGTACATTTCCTCCCAGGTCAGGAGGGGAGTCCAGGATTCCCAGCACAGGCCCTTTCTTGTCTCATCAGCAAATTGTCACAGGCAGCCCCTGACAAAGTGTGTCCCATTCCCATCTGCTTCTGGGACCCTGGATGCAACAGCCCATCACTCCTTTCTGCCACTGTGTTCGTTGATGTGGTAGAGAGCAGTGCAGTGGAGCCAAAGCATCTGATCTCCTCAGAGCATGAGGTTTGTTTTATTCAGTTTATTCAGCTTCAAAAAAAATAATCAAACCCAAGTGTGTGTGTTTAGAGCTTTTACCTTCAAAGGATGGAGCGTGCTGAGGGAGGAGTTGCCAAGTGACAGATTTTAGTCCTCTGAGCATGCGTCCAGCATAATGGTCCTTGCAGGATCCCTGTGTTCTGTGGTGTAAGGATGCAGCTGTTCCATCCTTGCTATTCCATCAGGTACTGATGTTCAGCTTCTCAGCTGAACAGGGTGAATGAACGTTCCCAGGGATCCTCACCCTGTGCTCCACACATGGTAATGGATGAGCTGTCGTTACCACAGGGAACTGGGGTGCAGAGAGATTAAGATAAAAGTAATTTTGGATGCTGGCTTTATGTGCCACAGAACAGTTAGTGTATTTAACAAGGATAAGTGCAAAAGATGAATTTAATTATATTGAAACTGTAGTGGCTTAACATTTCTGCAGAGCAGGAGTTCTGATCTCTAGTATCCAGATCCCAAGCCAGGCATGAGGAAGAGCAGGAGCACACAATTCATGACAGCCTGTGGAAACTCCACTTAAAAGATTTGCCCTGTACCACATAGAGACATAAGGGCAGAGGAAGAAATACAGTCCATTTTCCAGAATGGTATTTATCTCCTTGACCACTGAATCATGTTCCGTTTTACTTTGCCGCTAATTTTCCAACCTGTACAGATAATAACATGGGGGTGTTGCTGATAGCATCAGCAGTGGAGTGAGCAGAGGCCTGGCCCCTTTACCTCACCCTGATGAATACTCAGAGCACCAGTCAGCTGTGTGACTGAATGGAGGCAAGAATCCTTCAGAAGCCATGCAAATGACCCATGCTGTGACTGTATTTGGCTGTATTAACAAGGTTTATTTCATGGGCAACCCAACTTTCGGGCATGTGATCTATTAATAATGCATCCTATTAGAAGTATCCTTTTAGTGCACCCATTTGAGAGTTATTTTTAACAAATGCATAGCAAGAACATGCTCTGACAAAGTCTGAAAGCTCTTGCTCTGCTTGCAAAGTCTTAAACAAGTTTCTTCCTGAAGCAAATAAATCAGCATTTATTGTAGGACTTTTATTTCTTAATGAAATACACTCAGGAACTTTTTTTGTATGACATTCAGGTCTGTCTTTGTGCTTCAGGAAGATAATTAATGTTTTCAGAAAACAGGATATGGATAGTTAAACTGGAGAAAGGAAACCATTTTATTCAGTGATGTGAAGTTTCACAGAACTAATCGAGGTAGCTCACAAAGAATCCATGCTTTCCCAGCTGAGCAAGAGCACAGTATAGGATGGGTGACTGGATTACTGCTCTTAGTGGTAAATACAACCACAGCTATATACAGCTATTTAATGTCAAGTAGGTGAGACTGTCTGAAGTAAAGTAATTTATTTTCCTTATGAGAAGGGAGACTGAAAAGTAAACTAAGCCAGTGTAAATTCCTTACACATCATCTAAGCTCCAAACTAACTGTGCCTGTCTGGTGGGGACACAGCAATCCAAAAGTGCCAACTGCTGCCTCTGCAGATTGAGCACCCATTTATCACTGTGATCGATGGAGTGCAGCAGCACAAGGGAGGCTTATTTGCAGAGTGGAACAGGCCTTTCTTGGAGAGCAGGTCAGTTCTTCCCTCAGCCCAAACAGGGAATTAAATCCCTGCTGGCTGCAGCAGTGCTGTGGTGGGCTTATGCATGAAGAAAAGAATAAAGAGGTCACCATCGTACTCCTTGGTGTAGTTTGCACCCCATATCACAGGGCAGGTAAAGCTGAGCAGACCTTTGATTGTGCAGCCCCACACACATTAAACACACTGCCAGGGATACTCACCTGTGTGCAGCTTCTGATTTCTGCACATAGCACTTCTGTGTGTTACCAGCAGGATGGTAGTTCCTCTGCTGCTGTTGGGGAGCAGGATTGTGAGATCTGCCTCTTAGTAATGCCACAGATCTTCCCCACTTCAAAGCAAAAGCACTGCCCTTCTTCAGAAGGGCCTGTGGAAGTCCATTAGAGCAGAAGAAACTCAGTTTGAAGAACAGAGGTTGTCAAATATCTGCAACTCCTTGGCAGCAGGAGAAGATTCTTGTGCAAGACAGATGATATCTACTGAAATATGTTCTTACTTTTTCTTGCCAAGAAATCTTACCCCCTTTTCATTCTGATGACAGAAAAAACCTCCCTCTACTGAATGCATTTCAGGGGAGTCGTTCCTTGCTGTGCTTTTGAAATTAATGGCTAAGCTGAATTCTTACATAGTTAATCAGCTTCTTCCCTTCATACCTGCTGTTGTCACCACAGCCCTCAAGTGTAATGAATCGGGCCGCCTTGTGCTGGAAGAGCATCACGTTGTTCCTCTAACTGGAGCCCCATGGCTTTTCTTTATCTATTTTTCTTGTTTTTAAGCAGGTGAACAAAACCCTGCCTCCCCCAGCCTGTTGTGAGCTGACACTTGACGCTCCAGTCAGCGCAACTGTGGCTGTGCTGCGGCTCTGCTGCGCAGACAGCCGTTGTTTTCAGCTGCCTCAGATGATAAGCTGCCATAGTTTTACATTTCTCCTTGGATAATATTTTCACGTGATACATATGATAACAAGAAACCTTCATTACCTTGCCAAGTTCTTGGAATATACTGTGCTTTCCATTGAACTCCGAGTCTCTGACAGTCGTTAGTGGAAATGTTAAGGTTTTCTGTCTTACAGGCTTTCAAACCTAAGAGTAGCAAAGTAAAAAGGGATTAATTTGTCCTTTGTTTATGGCTCTCAAGCTGCCTCCTTGATCTGGAGAATTTTGGCTTTGCAATGAGAGTACAAAAGAGCTCTCAGTTTTTAGGACTGAACTTTGAGAATGTGGTCACAGCTCGGTTAATGCAGTGATCTCTCTCCAAATAAAAAGGACATGAGAAAAGAGGTGCTCACTTCACCTCAGCTCAGCCAAGAGTTAATTTGCCAATGATTAGTCCCTGTGTAAAAGTTGTTGGGTGTTGCACTGGATGAGCAGGTACAATACAGACTCTGCATCACAGCCAGGCTGGGGCAAGCTGGGTTTTACTCCTCACCTTTGCAAACTCCTGAGTGCAGCCACAGCACCGGGCTGATGAAACTGGGCTTGTACTGGTATCGCTCATTTTGGTCACTGGCACTGCTTTCGGCCTAACCAGTATCACCACCAGCCTTGCTGGTGTGGTGGTGTCTGAAGGAGCAGCGCTGTGCTGGGGCTGTGCTGTCTGTTACTAACACAGCTCTCACTCAAGCGCAGGCTGGGGAATTGGGCTGAGTGTCACAGGTTGTCTGAGCTCCAGGGAGAAAGTCAGCCCCAGGGACACTCATCCAAACTCGGGCTCCTGGGGACTGGAACATGCCATCACACTCCGGGCTTTAGTTGGATGATTACAGATGAATTCCAAGTGCACTCCCTATTAAAACAATTACTGTATTTTAAGCTCTTTTTGTATAGTGTGTGAAATTACTAATTACTAGAGTGCTGCACTGGGGACTGACAGAGCCTGCTGCCTGTTGTTGGCTAATTAAGCTTTTTCCATATACTTGGAGCAGCAGCACTGAACTTCATTGTCTGGGGTCATCTCCTACTATTCTGTTGAGGTAATTCCCAACCTGCAGTTCTCATTTGTTCTATTGGAGCTTTTTTTTTTTGGTCTTTAACCTGTTAGTGCTGATTTGGCCTTCAGTTTTCAGCAGCACAGCAGAATCCTCCTTTTGACTTGTTTTTTTGTTTTCATTTCTTCCTTTTTAGCCACCTGAACTCCAAATGAAGAGCTTTGTAGCTAAATTAGTGAGCATGTAAGGAGTCATGGGAGGCGAGTGTGGACTATTCCCAGCTCCATCACTGAGTGTTTTACCACCTCTGTGTTGAATTACTGGTCATGGGAGTGATTCACAGTGGTGGAAGCTGTGTCAGCCTGTGCAACCCACTCACGAAATTTCTAGAACAGTGCATCAAAGGAAAGGGTTTGGTGGGGGTGGAAGGGAGGGGAGATCAATCTTTTTCCCTTAATGCTGTCCATAGTCAGATCCTTTCCTAGTGAACACTCAGGAGCCTGAATGCTTCAGCTGGTCACATAAAGGGAACTAGATTCCAGCAGCTCTGCCAACTACAGGGGAAGGAAGGGCAGTGGGAATGATGGTGCTCTTGGATTGCCATGTGCAAAAAGATGAAAGATTCCAGAGTACATTTTTATTCTTAGCTTACCTGAATGACCAGACTTCTGAGCATTGCTCCAGACTACACACCTGATGCCCTGTGGTGGCTGAAATAACAGGGGCAGAGCTTCGGTGCTTCTCAGGTCTTCCGTAGCCTTGATTAGGAGAGAAGGGGTCAGTTGTGGGGTCAGTTGGGATTCAATGACCTGGAGTTTGAGGCAGAGAGGTGATACTGGTAAGACACCGGTCTTGGACACACCAATATTAAAGAATTCTGTAACATTTGAGATGATTGATGGCTGATTTTGCTGCCTGTTTTGCAAGAAGTTTCGCATCTTGGCTGTTAACAGGTGCGAGAGTTTCAGTGGGAACTGGAAGCAAAAGTAACTTGCAGAGGTCTTGTCACTCTGTCATCAGAGCAGAGTGTTGTCTTCTGTAGGTCTCTGCACTCTTCAATTGGAGAAACGTTTCTCTGGTTAATAAAGGCCTTTTCATTTGCAACAGAACATACTGAAGGAACACGCTGATGATGACCAAAATCTTGCCATTTCGGGTGTCCCTGTGGTCAGCTGGCCCAAGAAGACCACAAAGGTAATGAGACACATTTACTTACTAACCATTGTTGTGCCTGGTCTGGTGTTTATTTATCTATAATCTGACAAAGTGCTGTGTATAATCTGTTGGCAGCTGCTAGCATTTTTAACACAAAATGTTACTTTCAATGGTTTTGTGATTAAGTCTTGAAGCAGAACAAGAAAGTGCCTCGCCAGGGAGAAATCATTAGAGTTTCCATTTAAAAAGAATTTGTTTGGGCCTTACTTAGCAGTATAAAACTTTGATATGTCTTGATCGTTTACTAATTATGGTTAAATCTAAAAATTTTGATGCCTTTTGTGTAAAATTAAATGATGTGTAAATGCTACAAATCAGTCACTTAGGGAGCACTCTCGTCTGAACTAGATGATGGTTTTTCTCTTACACTATGAGACTCCCTTAATGCTCTGTACAATGTGCCCCTGTAACTTTGAAGCATTGATTTCTGTCCTTATATCCTAATTTTTCCTCTTGTACACGGCAGTAATTCTTTTCACTTTGCAGGAGAACCGTGAGGTTTGCTTTGTTAAGGCTTATAAGGAATTCGAAATAATTAACGAAAGAACAATGTCAAAAGGCTGGTTGTTATTTATAACAGTGGCATGTTTACCACACTCCAGTTATTCAGCATGCTGTAAAAGCAGCTTTGCTTATTTAGAAGATGTCTCATCGCTTCTATTTTTACTTTCATTTTTCACTGAATTAGTTTTATAATCCATTATTTCTTTAGAAACGCTGAAGGGGTCGGTCAGCTTAAATCAGACTTCGATCTGAAAATCTGTCGCTGTTACCATTGTAGATTCCTTTCAAATAATTGTCAGGGAAAGTAATTCACTCAGTTCTCACTTTTCGTGCTGGTGAACTTGTTATGGCACATGTAGCCATGAGAATTGGCTGCCTTCAGATGGGAAGGAGGAGACCATAGACATGGAACTGCCAGAGGAGAGTGGGGCAGGATGAGCACATCACGTTCCCTCTTGTGCTTCTTTTTGGGTTTTGGCTCAGCACATTTCAGAGGAATTGTATCTTGTTAAATACGTTTTCCTTTTAGCTTGTAATAAATCCATGAGAATATGCTGTGTTTAAAGCATTTGTTTAGAAACAACAGTGGAAAACCTTGAGAAATAGGTGTGGGATTCTCCACTCCACTGGTTCGATGGCTGCTGCTCATTCCATGGTCAGGTATATTCTAGGCTTTGAATAAAGCAAAATCTCTGTGACCAGAGAAAAGGTGGTGTGTGAAACATACAAAATAAAACTAAGGAACAACTGACTCTCCTTTGAGCTTGTGAGAGAAGGGAGGGTCTGAGTGCTTTGAGGCTTTTATAAGCTTTGGCATTTGTTAATGTTCTTGTTGACTTTATTTTGGAACCTTGATAAATGCTTCATTTCTTCTCTTTTATTTCTGTGTATTGGCAACATAACTGCAACTGTAAAGGATTTGTAATTTTTGTGACTTAAATCTTACCCTTTTTTGCAAAATCCATCTTGCTGGCTTGCAGGGTTTTTTTTCAGGTGTTTATTTTCCTTCAGCCCTTCTGAAAGCAAAAACTTTTAGGAGGCATCATTCCCACTGGCATGACAATAACAAACATATCAGTTAATAACAAATATACAGAAAACTTTTACAGAAAGTCAGACTTTAGGTTGAAGTTTGGAAATAAAAATTGATAGCAGAAAAAATCCTTTCACCATTCTCTTCATATCTGCTTTGCTTAATCTGTGATCAGTTTTTGTTATGTCTTATGTTTTAGTTCGAAGGTACACATGCAGATAGGGCTGCACATTTCCCAAGAGGAATTTGTTGTTGTGCTTCTAATTGGCAAATGTCCTTGTCATCTTCCATGTTCCAGCTATTTCCCTTCCTGGGAACAGAGGCCAAGTGAACAGGCTGGGAAGAGACATCTTAGAGCTGAGCCTTTTGAGTCCCAAATTAAAATCTGTGGGAAAGACAATATAGGGGAGATTTGTCTAAAAGCAGTTTTAGCAGTTAAGCTTGGTTATTTCGCCTTTGTTCCCTGTAAGCCCTGATAATGAAATAGAAGATTTTACAGAGAAGAAAAACCCTTAGGGAGGGGGAAACTCCCTTGGAAAATGGATTGTAGCTGGTGGAGCAAGTGTTCATGGCCAGAAGATTCCACAAATGTTGAGCACAAGGCAGAGGAGTAAAATCTACCAGTAATTTTACTTTCTGCAGTCCTGCTCTTGAGTATTTATAGGAGAAATGGCAGATATTTCCCAGTGCTTTCCCTGAAATCGTTGTGTTCAAAGGGAGCAGGAGATCCAGTACAGCACAGTACTAGCTACTGTGGGGCTGTAAGGAGATGTGGTAGCTGGTATCAGCTTCCTGGGACAGGGGGGTTGTCTGATTCCAAGGCATAAATGAAAAGAAGGGAACTGAAATCCAGAAAGAAGTAGTAGTACATGGAACAGAGTACATCTCTTGCTTTCTCCCAAGAGAAGGCTCCAGAAGAGATTTAGAAAGACAAGAGCAGCAGATGGAGAAGGAAGAATAAAGCCAGCATTAAATGCCAAAACATTTCAAAGAAAATGGAAATGACTGTAAAGAAAGGAGGGGAGGAGGCTAGAAATGGCGAGAGAGCAGGATTAGGAGAGAAGCAAGTACTGAAAAGGGATGGAGTGGGAAAAGCAAAGAGCAGAGGGAGAGAACTCTGACTGAAGTCGGAGATCCTTGGAATAGGGACAGGGAGTGTCTGTGTAAGTAACCCAAGCTGGGGAAGGGCGAGCTTGGTTACATTGACTTGCCTTTGAAAGAACATGCCTTTGATAACCTGAACGATTTTTGAAGCAGCAAATAATATTTCCCTTTAAGACGGAGTCAGTTTCTTTTACGTGTTGTGAGTGTGACGTGAGCAGTGTGCACAGAGCTGCAGAATGGCTGCTTGAAGCCTGTGCTGGGGTTTAGGGAAGAAATGTGTTCATTCACCTCAAATCCCACTTGACAGAGGATGAGGTGTAATGGGGAGGACATTTAACCAAGTACAGGGAAGACCCATCCCTGTGTCGTGGCCCCGCAGTTCCGCATCGCTCTGTCCACCTTTTCCAAAGGCATTTGGGGCTGCCAGGCACACTGCAGTTCCCTGACGAAGAAAATGACTCGCTGGGAAAAGAAACAGAAGTAATAATCAGCAATGGTTTAGTGAGGAGATGGAATAGCTGGGTGACATTTGATGATCTTGTGGTTAGTGCACAAAATGGGAGGCCGGGGTCTGTGCCTGTTCCCAGCTCTGCTGCAGCACCTTGTGTCGTGTGAGGTGAATGGCACATTCCTGCTCCCTGAGCTTTTCCGGGGGGAGATGGGGCTTCCCATCTGGGAGGCTGGGAGGTGAAATTAATGTTTATAAAGATATCTGGCATGTTCAGCAGAAAGTTTTGTAGTAAAATGTACGAACCATTATTATTTTGTGGTAATAAGAGAGATGAAGTGTGATTCATAGGCACCTCTTCAGATCATATTTACTCATCTTTATGGAGCTATTTTGAGTCGCTTGTACTTCTTATAATTTACTGGTAATTATTTAGCACAATAATTACTCTCCTTTAGGCACCTTTTTATTTTTTCCCCTTTGGTAACTCTATTTCAGAAGAAGCAAGAATCTGTCTTTTTCTTCTATCTGTAAAGTAAGAGAAAACAGTCCAGTGCCAGGGGTCTTAGGATATTTACAACAATCCTAATTTAGGCCTGTGGAAGGAATCAGGAATGTGGGACTGAGTGGATATTTGAAACCTGCTTGTCCTGATGGCTGACTGACAGTTCATGTACCTTCAGGCAGGACGTTTCCCACTGGCTGCTGGCGCGGATGCAGCTGTGAATGTGCAGCCCCCATCCCCTTCCTGTGCCGGGGGCTGTGCAGCAGTGGCCTCTCCTCACTTGGTGCAGGGCTCAGTGTTGTCTGGGGGGTCGCAATCATGGATCATTAAGGTTGGCAAAGACCTCCAGGATCATCAAGTGCACCCTTTGACCGAATCCCGCTATGCGATGCTGTCCAAAGGGCGTGCCTTCAAATGCTGGGTTCTTAAGCAACTAAAGAGAAGCAAGAAATCATCCCAACTAACTTCTACCCCATCCCTGGGGCATGAACTTTTGGGTGGTGTGAACAGAGAGCAGGGCCTATACCTGATTTTCCACTGCAGCAACTCATGGCTGGTCACTGGTGCAGGAAGCTGGTGACTGCCAAGCCCAGTCTTGAAACCCATTCCCATGAGTTGCTCACCCCTACAGTACCCGATTTATCTGCACAGGAATTAGGGATAGTATTTTATTTAAGGAACTCAGAATATGGCTCAAGCAGAAACCACATTTTTTGAACCATTTCCTATTTCTGGAAGAAAACAGTCAACTCCAGCAGCGTGCAATTACACTCTGTGGCAGTGCCTTCTGTTTTTATCGTGATAAAGATCTTTAGTTGTCTATGAAGAGCAGCTATAAAGAACTAAAATATGTTTGGACTCTCCTGTTCTGTGAAGAGTTAGAAATGCAGACTGGGAGCTGGATTCTCATCTCTCTTACCTGGCACAAAACTAAAGCCACTGCATTTGCAATGAGAGCGAGTGTCCAAATATATTTAGGTCTGGCTCTGAGCAGGAGATGGAGCTGTAATTTTCAGTAGCTGGTTAACAGTGCTGCAATATGTGGCTGTTTCTCTGATGCCTGTTCATGTTCTTTCTCCATGTAATTTTTACCTGTTGATTTTAAAAGAAGATAGCTGAGAAGTATAATAAGGAAATGGTAATGTTCTTATTTAAAGGAATACTATTAATTACTAAAGGCCACAAACTGAAACTTTGATTGGATTACTGGGTTTTTTAAACACAAGTTTCCCTGCAATTGGCAATGCAAATAATGTTCATAGCTCTGTACCAGGGCATGAGAACCAGGAAGAAAAAGTGATCATTGAAAAAAATAAGAAAGGCCTCCCTCAGGCTGGTTTTTTTGCTGTTGCTGTTTTGGGTTGGGATGGTCATGGGTGGGCATCGCATTGAAAGAAACCATCTGGGATGGCAGCATCTCATTTCTGTCATTAGTGAGTTCTGTCCTACAGCAGTTCAGTTTGTACCCCATTATTTTTACTTTTGCAGAATTCTACAGATACATCCATGGATCTGAAAAAGAAGGATTAACTCATATGAACTAATCTGTGAGAGGCAGAGCAAAAGGCTGATTCCTGTGGCTGAGGAAAGTCGTGTTCCACCAGCACACAGTCCTTGTAGCACTGTCCTGTTCCTGGTGGTGCCATCACCGCCATTAAAGGAGTCATAGGAACAAAGCAGAAATACAGAGATTCCCTCTGCTTATCTTCCCCGTTAAGATGGAAGATTATATCTTCATCTTTTCTGCTTAGTGTCCCCCTGGTAGAAGTTTTTTCCCCTCTGTGAATTTACCTAATAATTTGTGGAACCTGTTGATCTTTTTGATCTCCTCAGCATCCTGTGCCAGTGTCCCCTGCAGTTTAATAAAGCTCTGTGTAGATAAGTACTTCCTTATGTTGTTTCAGATCTGTCCTTTAATATCATAAATACACTTCATGCCCTCTGTATGGTGCATTCTGGGAAATTTGAATGAGGTCTCTGTTCATCTCTGCTGTCAAGGATTTTCTTACGTCCCCATTACTTTCAGTATTTTTTTCCCTATTTTGAAGTTGAAAATCACAAGTCAGTTCAGCCTTTTCTGGTACAAAAAACATATATTTGAGCATTTTTTTTTAATTCTAGTTTCATTATAGGTAGTTTTGTGGTGAGGGTGAATGTATCACATATATTCAAGATGTGATGTTTGAGAGAAGGGACTGGCAGGACAGATGGTTCAGCATGGCCCAGCAGAGTTGAAGGGGAGATGATTGTTGTGTAAGGACTTCAGGGAGTATAATCATTGGGGCAGAAAAGAGTTATTTAAGCTAATGGACAATGCTGGCATGGGATGAAGTGACTATAAACATACTATAAATAGATTTAGGCTGGAAATAAGATTTCTGATCATTGTTCACAGTCTGAACCAAAGAGCACACAAGAAGAACAGTAGACAGCTGTTGTGAAAAGGGTGGTAGATTTTTAGAATGAACCTGTATTTTAAAGAATAAAAGGCAGTGGGATTAGCCACCATCTCCAGATCTGGACCCTATCGATGTCCCTATGTACTTTCACGTGTCTGCTGCCATTTCCTGCACGGTACCTTTTCCCCTCTTTTTGGTGTTTCACCTTAAAAGTGCTGGGAAGAGAAGAAAATCCACTAGTTTTTAGTAACATAGCTCCTTTATTTATGGATCCAGTTTTATGTGACATTATGCATTGGATCAAACCTAAGAAATAGTAAGTAAATGGACTAAGAATCAGTGGACACAATAAATTCAATTGTAAGCAAAAATTAGGGGGTAAAGCATTAAATGGAGTGTTTTGATTAACTTGAAACCAATGTGATTTTTCAGAAGTGTTGAGCATTGTTTTACATCAGATTTTCTTTCAGTTCAGGGGGAGAGGTGTGAGGTGGACAAAGAACATTCCTGAAAACCTTTGAATAAGTGCTTCCAGTTTTTACTTGCTTGCTTACGAAGAATTCCTGCCATAGCTACCGCTGGGCCAGCTCCACCCAGAGAAGCAGGAGCAGTGAGGGACTCGTTACAGCAATCAGTGTTTTAACCAGAGTGGTGTGTCTGAAACAGATCTGAGCACGTAGAAATGGCACAACATCAAACCAGCATCAGCTTCAGGAGCCTGCCCGGGGGCTACCACCAGGAAAGCAACATTCCATGTAGCAGCAGTGGGAAAACTCTGCCAGATTCCCTAAGACAGGCCAGTCCTTGGAGATCTACTCAGGGTGCTTCCTGTGGGAATACAAATGTATTAGAAAGCACATACTGACAATTAAAAACAAGCACTTAAGAATTAAAGTGAAAATTGAGTCTATCTAGTGTTAGAAAAATTCTGGGAAGGATAAAAAGAGGTAGATAAGACAGCAAAATAATCCTGTGTAAATTGTTGTATGATCTATTTTCTGGTTGAGATTCTGGGTGAGTTGTTGTATGGTGTATTTTTCTGCTTGAGATTCAAATAAGTTTTCCATCAGTCATTCCAAGTGGCGCAGGAGCAAAAAGGAGATTTAAACTGTCACATTTCATTCTTGCCAGGCACCAGCTTAAAGGTGTTTGAAGTGATCCCACACAGCAGAGCCTGAACTCTGTTTGGTGTCAACAACAATTTTAAATGCCAGTAGTCTGGAAGGAGATTTGCATATACAAATATGTGTGTATTGTGAATCCTTTTTGTTGATAAAAAGTCCTGATTATAAAGTTCATAATCTACTGCAAATCAGGCATTTCTTCATAGTTATCAGATGCTAATAATTACTTTTCTCCCAGAAAATAACATAAGTACAAAAGAAAATGAGGATTTAAATCAATTTAAATTTGTTTTTCTCTTTACTGATTTAAATTGTGATTGGAATCAGTGATTTAAATAATTTTGAATAATTTGTGTTCTTTTACACTGTATGATAGTAGATGCCATGTGGTAGGAGAGAGCTGAAATGCATTCAAGAAAAATACCCCAGTTCTGGCTCCTGACAAATTTATTAAGACACAAAACCACATAGTTGAGGTTTGGGGGATATTGTTTTTTAGGGGACTTCCCACAGTAGCTGTACACATACGAAACCAAGGCCTTCCCCTTCTAAGTACACTTGGAGGCAGGAAAAAAACCTGATGCACCAGAACCAAAGGCTTCTTGGGGTACTGTGCAAAGGAGTAAAAGCTGTTGAAGCTACTGGGAGTTCCTGTCAAGCCTCTGCTTTCCCGGGGCAGTGCTGCCCAGGAAGGCAGCTCCTTGCCTGACCTGTTTATTTTTCTGAGCACTGTTTCAGTCTCTTACACACATTAGTCCTCCAGACAAATTCATTTGTGCAGAAGCTCGGTGGAGACCCGAGGAGTCCCAGGGTTTGGTGTACGTGTATCATATGTAACATGCCACGGGAGGCTGGAGCTACATGGTCTTGAAGGTCCCTTCCAACCCAACCCACTCCGTGACTCTACGAAAGAGCTTCACTGCTTTTTGCTTCAGTATTTTTCTAAAACCTTTGCCTGGTGACTTGACAGATTATTTCTCACCTCAAGAGGCTGTACTTGAAATATTGTGTCCCTTCAGGGAGTAATTATAAATAGCAAGGACTTGAATGAGCACCTTCTTAATCTTCCATCTTTGACTTAATATTTTCACTTCTTATCAACACTCAGCCACTTGCTTTGAAATCTGACCAATGCCTTTATGTGATTAATACATCAAACAGGTAAATTAGAGCTATTTTGACTCTGACTAGAAATCTAAATGGATTGGGGAAAAAATGAAGAGACATCTCTGTTTTCCAACTGTTGTGCTCCAGGTATCACACGAGAAGATTTATGTATTCCTCCCCATTGTCATTCTTCTACCGTAGACACGAATATTCAGTAATGCGAATTTTTCCCAACTACGCCTTGACTGCCATTTTTCAAGACAGAAGCTTTCTCTTTATTTCATAACAGTAAAAGTGCTGATGAAAACTGCTGTAGTCTTAAGACCTTTTCCTTAGATAATGTATGTGAAATGAGTTGACAGATCTTAGATTTTATCATCAGGAGCTTGGCCTACATTCATTGCTGAGCTGGCCAACAAAACCAGACCAAATGCTAAGTTTGAACCTGGTTTAAGAATTCCAGCATCCTTGTGCTCTCCAGCACCCCGACATCAAAACAATCCATGCTTTGAGTTAGGTATCTGAAAGTTAATAGTTTTGTTTCTGGATCGAAGCACATTGGCAGAGCGGCGGGAAAGGCGTTTGTCATTCCACAGTACAGGCCGTGCAATTATGGACATTAATCCTGCGTGCACTTTTCAGAACAAAATTGAATTGTATGTTCTGTCCCCAAGAAGATGGCTTCCTCTTAGTTCCACAGCACACTGAAATTAAAATCTGCTGAGAATATAAATGAGGGCTTGTTTCAACTTCACGACTTTCCTGCAGGCACTAGTGGACCAGATAGAAGAGGGACAGCAGTGCTCTCCTTTCTGAAAATAACAAATATAACAAAATATATGGGTAAATTCCAATAAAAGCAAAGCAGCTGTGAGTCTTAGCCTAGTGTAGTTTAGTTGTTAGTCCTGGATGTTTCCCCACAAATCCAAGTCAAGTTTCTAGTTGACAACAATGAGCAATGAGCCCTCATAGGCAAACTGCACTTCAGCATTTCCTTTGCTTACCATGTGTTTGGGTTTGGTCTCTGGATTTTCAGGCTGCTGCCCACACGTTGGACACAGCTGACTGTCTCCCAGCATTCTGTGCTGTGTATCAGAGCACACTGAGCCTCTTGCAGGAAAGCAGGTTTCCTATTCCGGTTAATCCACTCTATCAGCCACATCTATTTGCATGTTCCTCCACAGCATGGCAGTCACTGCTTATCTTCTTAGGAACCTCCTTCACTAGTTTTTGCGTTTACTGACAGAACATGGCTCTTGGAGACACAGACTGTGCTGTGGAAACACTTTGTGTCATAAGTTCTGTGGTAGAGGGAAGCAAAGCAGGATTTCCCTAATTTCCCAGTGCATAGTCCCAGTCATGTCATGGCTCTTCCTGCAGAGAAGAGTCTGTCTTGTGTGATAGATGAAGTCCATGTTTCACCACTCTGCAGTCTTATTTATTACTTTTTTAACATGACAGGGTGTTGGGGTTTGGGGAGGGTTGTTTGGATTTTAAGGCTTATGAGTGAGTGAGTTACTGTCAGCATGTTCTGTCTGGGCTCTTGCTTGTTTGGGTGCTGCTCCTCTGCCGCAGTAGCCCAAGGTTGTCCTCCTTCAGGAGGTGTTTGTACAGCCCTTGCTGCCTTTGGTTCTCCTGGAACAGTGCTGGACACTGGTTAGGGAAGTATGATCAGTAGCATTGCATGGAGGGAGCAGTCAATATTATTTCATCTTGTGTTAACTTTATTTGATCTAAGGTTGATCAATCAGACTGTTTATTGAAAAGATTGTGACAGATACTCAGTGTATCTGATGACAACTCTTATGTCATAGTTCAGATAAAGTAGAAATGAAGTAGTAAGATTGTGGGTATTTAGGCTGTCAGACTGTCACTGCTGGTGCTGAGAATACAACTGAAATATTTCTCAAACTCTTGAGAAAAGTGTCATGAAATTTGCCCAGGCCCAACAGTTAAGATCATATTTCATGTGAATGGACACTTACACCAAAACAATGAACCTTAGAAAGCTACTAGGTAACTCTCTTATTCTGATACAGGTCAATAATTGTGATTCATAAACATCTCAGTGGGTTTCCTTTTCAAAAACATGTGTGCTGGCCTGCAGAAAGCAGCAGCAGCTCACATCACAACATCTTTTTTCAAGGACTTGCATATCAACCAGCTTGAGGTTGTGTGTCCAGTTGTTTCTGTGTAAATATTTTTTCCTAATACCAGCTAAATATAATACTCTGTAAAGGTGCATAAAAAGTTTCGAGGGAAGGTTAAATCAAAGGTGTGTTTGTGCCACATAAAAAACTTTATTTCACTTCATATTGAGCATCATAAACTCTAGTGTGTCATAGGAAAACACGGATCCTGTTCAGCGCTGGCGGCAGCAGCTGCAATCTGTTGGTACAGGAGATGCTCAGGAGTGAGTGAGTACAGCACAGGGGTTGTAGTCGTCCTCCCCCATCTTGGTTTTACTACTTAAGGATATTTGCATGAGAATAAAATCTGGCTCTTTGGCACTCATCTGCTCCTGCTGTTTATTCTTCGCTTGAGGTTATTGTCTCAGTTTGTGACAACATAATTGGTTTCTGTGGAGAAGATTATGATATTGATGAGACTTATATATGACTTCAGGTGAGGTGCAATCAAAGCAACAGTTCAAAATAGAAGGTGCTGTCTGTTTTCATGCAGTTTTCACTACGGCTCATTCAGCAGCGTAATTAAGGATGTTATTTATTACTGAACTGTATCACACTAAGTTGAAGTATGGACACAGTTCTGCCACTGCAGGCAGGACTGGGGTCACTGCTGCTTATTTTGTGTTCTAAACTGTTGTAAACTCCACCAGGCTGGGCAACTAGATGGTGTTCACACAAGGGTTGCTCACTATTTGTTGTAATTTAGTGTTCTCTAGTGTAGACAAGCTGAAAGAATTGAGCTGGAAAATGCTCTCTTAATAGTTCCTTCTGTGTATTAAATATTCCTTTGAATGGTTAGCTGCTCTTGTACAGGATGAGGTTTTTTGAGAGCAATTATAATCACAAAAAATTATTTTATTGTGTTGTTTCCCCCTTGCTGATTCCCAATTTGCTATTTTATATCATACCCTATCCCGGCTTTTTAAACACCACCTCGGCAAAGTTTACCTAGTGTTGGGAAACCATTCCAAGATCTTGGCATGTGTGAGATTTCCCTCCTAACTCAGACTCTGTAATTAGAGCTCATTTGTCACTTGTGGTGCTGTTGCAAGGGCAGCGTGGCCACACTCTCAGGTGGCAGGGCTGGCTGTGGGGTGAGGGTGGTGTGGGTTACATTGGGAAGGAACCTGCTGCAGCCCAGAGAGGCCAGTGCCAACATCAGGAGTGCTGGAATGCCTTGCAGATTGAGAGGAGTAGGATGATCTCTATCATGATTTAATTTGCTGTGAATGACATTTTGCCGTGGTGTGACTGGTGGATTGTCCTTGGGGGATGTCACAAGTTATTTTTTTCTCTCGTCTGGATTACGGAGCCAAAAGGCTGGAGGGACAAACAAGTGTGAGCCAGGTTACACGGAGCCTCGCAGGGAATTGGGCTAGTGGAGACTTGGTCTGCCTGTGGGCAGGTGTGGGACCAGGCTTCTTCCTTCTGGATGTCACCTGTCCTGCTGCTGCTGCTGCTGCAGGCCAAGTGTGTTATGGCACCACAAACACGGCTGTAGCCACGTTCTTGCTCGTAGTTTGAAACTCTCCACTGTAGGGCTGTCATGAGATACATCCCCCCCTTCCTCTCTCCTCCAGAAAACACTGGATTCTGATATTACCTTGTGATTCTGAAAGCCAAGGCCTTAGGCACATGCCTTTCGTGCCTCAGCTTTCGTCTGCTCCTGCTCTGGTTGTGTAGGAACACAATGGGGGAAGAGAGAAACCTGAGGAGACAGGCTGAGCACATCCCATTGCCTTCTGGGGAGCCCCATCATGTGTTGTGAGTAAATGCTTTTTGCTCCAGGCATGGTGGATGAGCAGGATGGGGAGAACACCATCACCTACCCATCATTTAAGTTTGAGTTGGCAAGAGGACAGGAGTACAACAAACAATGGATATTTAATGTATTGAAAATAAGGAAGGGGCATAATTACACAATTCACGTGGCTTTATCAGCAGTTGCCTGTAAATATGTGTTTAAAGTTTGACTGTGTTTTGTTACTTAAACTTGAGGGACCAAGTGTGGATCCTGGTGTCACAAGGGCTGTGTTGCTCCTTGCTCCCGTGCCAGCTCCTGCCTGTTGCTGCCTCTTCTGAACTACCCAAAGTGGTTGTGCCATGTGGTAATTCAGACCAGGGAACTGAGCTGAAACTAGTTTGGCAAAAATCCTGATGGAAGGACCATTAGATGTGCTTCTTTATGGCTTCTTGGTTGCTCAGCACATGCAAATATTTAATCTCATGTTTAATTCTGTGTTGTGGGCGTAGGAGCCGGAGGCAAAATCCTAACAACTTGAGTGGAATCGGGATTTCCCCTGAAAGCAGGCCCATAAATCTAATGGGAACTTTAAATCTCCGGCACTCAAATACAGGCCTGTGACCCTCAGCTGCAGGCTCTGGAGGGCGAAGGCAGTGTCCGTGTTGAGGTGCTGGCCCTGGGACCTTTGGATCCAGAACAGGTCCCCCAGCTGACCAGTGTGTAACGTGTCACACTGCGGGGAGAGTATTTCACTGTGAAACCCCAGCAGCGGGTCAGGATGGTCACAGTAGGGCTAGAAATGGTTCCTTGGGAGCAAGTAAAAGAGCGGGTGCCTGCACAGGGAGCACGCAGCGTGAGACCAGCTGCGAGCAGCTCCACAAGCCGGGTCGCCTCGTCTTAGCCCAGCGCTGGTTCTGCCGCTTGCAATCTCGAAGTTTGCTCGGTGCCTTCCTCCTCCCGAGGGATGGAGGTTCCCCGCTGCCGGCCCGCCCCGCGCAGCGGGAGTGGAGCGGGCAGGTAGCGCGGTGCAGGGTGTGTGTGTGTCTGTGCGCGTCTCCTTTGTCTGAGCAGCCCGAGCAGCGCCGAGCGCCCCGCGGGCGGCCGCGCATCCTCCCCGCCCAGCGCCGCTCGGCACACCCGAGCCTCGGCCCGCCCCCGCCGGCCCTCGGCACATCGCGGGGCTCATTACCGGCGGGGGGCCAATTGCCGGCCGGGCGGCCGAGTCCCCCGTCCCCAGCCGCGCCGTGTGCGGGAGGCGGCCGCGGTGCCCCGGCCGCGCGGTGCCCGCTGTCCCCGCAGGCCGGCGGTGTGGAAGCGGCCCGCGATTGGCCGTGCCGGCAGGGCCAGCCCCTTCCTGGCTGCCTGGCATGAATATGCACGGCCCCCCTTCCTCCTCCTCCTCCTCCTGCATGTGTGTGTGTGTGTGCGGGGAGCGGGGCTCCGCCAGCAGCGCCGCTCCAGCCATGTCAGCTCGGCTCCGCCTGGGCCCACCATGAGCCATGGCCATGTCTGCGAGCGCCGACGAGGAGGACTACGAGTCGGAGCCGGAGCCCGAGCCGGGGCCGGGGCCCGAGCTGGGGCCGGAGCAGGTCCGGGGCGGGCGGCGAAGTTTGCAGCGGGAAGGGAGGGGAGGAGGCCGGGCCGGGCAGCGCCGCGCCGGCCGCGGGGACGGGAACAATGTGGGGTCGGGAGCGGCCCCGGGGCAGCGCCGCCCGCCGAGGGGCCGCGCCGGGCGGGGCCGCGGAGCCTCCGCGGGGCCGGCCCGGGGCGCTCGGCCTCGCCCGCCGCGGGCGCCCCGGGCACCGCGAGTTCGGCACCTCCCAGGGCCCCGAACGCGCCGCGAGCGGGTGGTTGTTGCCTCTCGGGGGCTGCCCTGTCCGCGGCAGAATTGTTATTTTTTTTTCTATTAAGATTCCTCAAATAGCTGAGAGGGCTGCGGGACTTGGGGGAGAGTCTGATGCTGAGCCTGGCTACCTTGTCTTGGTTTGATTTATAGCTAAAGCCTCCTTTCCATTCCCAGGGACGAGGGATGTAGAAGAAAGAGAAGGATGTGCGCCGAAATGAAAAGAGAACTTTTATTAATACTTGCAGGGTTTATTCTCTGAAGGCTTTTTTTTTTTTTTTTTCCCCTGTGGGGGAAGGAGAATAAACTTTTTGAATTTATGAAGTAATCTGTGAAAAATAATCCAGAACATATGTTCTAGATTGCGTATTTTACTCTCTAAGAACTGCCTAAGCAATTAAAAATGCACCAGGAATAGTATTAAACATGTGTATGCAATTTAAACATAAACTTGATAGTTTTGTTCATAACTCGAGGTGTTTCACTCTTTAAAATAGCCTAATATTTTGCTTTTAGAGACAAGTTTCTTCGTAGGCCAGGTGTTGAGTCTATCCTCCAAAACCCATCTTGTTTTGAACAACTTTACCTTGTTTTGCTTCAGAATTGCATATAGAAAACAGGGCCGAGAAAGAGTTTGGGGTGGTGGTGTGCCTTGGGTGCTCCCCAGGGATGGCAGATCTGATGCAGAAACCTTGGGGGAGACAGTGTGCTGCACTGGCCTGGCGTAGTGTCAGTCCAAGAACCTAAGATGAGGTTTAGATGAGTAACTTTATTAAGCCTTTACCTACTTCTGAGGATTGTGAGAATGTGCAGGCCTGTGCTGCTGCTCAGTTCACTGCTATGCTCCCAGACAAAGTAGTTAAAATGTCCCAGTCCTCTTCTTAAATTTATTCTCATGCCAGGCCTTTTCCATTTGTGTCTGTGTCTTGGTGCAATCACTGCCCACTTTTTAAAAAGAGCTAATGGTTGGGAGAGCAGATTGGTCTCAGCTGTATTGTACCAGCTGTGAAATTGCTACTTGGAGGTGCTGGTTCTTGCTGGATGAATCTGGAAAGTTGGTTATGTTCTGGGATTCTTCAACTCTTCTAAAACCTGAGGCTTTCATAGCATTTTTGTATCTTAGAAGTTTAAAACGAAAATTACTGCAAGCAAGGGGAAATCTTTCTTTTGGAGTTTCTTAAGAGTTTTGGTCTGATCCTAAACTATAACGCAGTGACCTATGTACCAAAGACCTGTGGAATGTTTTCCTTTCTGTTCAGAACTGTTCCAGTGGTAAAACACCTCATGTAGCTCCAGCTGTATTTTCATACAGGCTTGCTTTAATGTCTGCTTACCCTGTTTTTCTACACAGGACGTGTCAAATCAATATTATGTTGCTTTTTCTGCTGCAACAGCCCTTGTATGTAACAGGTGAAAGGCTTCACTTCTAAAGGTGTAGTTGAACAGCACAATTTCAGTGCTTGAGTAGAAGCTGCAGATTTTGTCACTTTTTATGCTGACTTTCTTTCCTCTTTCCCTGGTCTGTGTCTAAACTAAGAAGGCAGAAAGACTGCGGGGTCTTGCAGCACAGAGCACACAGGATTTACTGCACTTGTGGTAGTTACCAGCAGTGCTGGGGGCTTGGAAGTGTGTGGGTGCCGGGGCTGTGTCCTGGGCTGTGGGGTGGGCAGCACCTGCCCCAGCCCACCAGGTCGCTGTGTTGCTCCTGCTGTGAAGAAATTTGATTTCTGACTGTGGCATTTCACTGTGTGTAAAGAGAGGAAACTGCCCCTGGCTGGGGCAGGGGGATTTGTCCTGAAGCAGCAGTAAAAAAAGCTGCATTGTGCCCCAAGTCTGTGCAACTTACTGGTGTCTTTAAGAGCTCCTACTTTTAATGCAGCTTATCTCCCAAAGCATATTTTTGCCAATATATCTTATTCCATCCTCCAGGCCTAACTTCTGCCTCCTCACCACCAGAGGAAAATAAACAGGGCGCACTGGCATTGGCCAGTTAATCACACCCTAAACAACATTGCTATGTTGGCAGAAAAGCTGCTGGAGTATCATTAACACCCAGATGAACCTGCAAGTATAAACTTTTTTATTTTCTTTCTGTTTTCTTGTGGGAAATTAGTCTGATTCAGTAGCAGAGCTCTGTGTGGTCACCTGGAAGGGTCACTAGGAGCTACTCTGGTTTTGGTAGAAGAGGATTTTGTAGGTATGAGCTGGAGGAGATGGTGGCAGTGAACATCTGGAGAGGATTAATGCTGATTGGGGATGGCTGGGATTGAAAGTTCCAGTGCCTTCTCTTTCCCTCCAGTGCTGCTTGTTTAATGAGGGACCTTGGACTTGGAGGACACCTCCACCCCAGCAGGAGCATATTCTGAAGGAGGGTGATATAACTGTAAACACTCACTGTGAGGAAAACAGCCCTCCTGGAGTTTACATTGCAGATTTTCGGGCAGATATGCTTTAGTCAGACATGATCCGTGGTGTTGGCATGTGCTCTTCAGTTAATACAACTTTTAAGGATGTTATTGTCATCGGTGTGTTTTTTTTGCTCTCTTACTCTAGCTTCTTCCTTGGCCCCACTGCATTCCTGCAGTTACATCATCCTGTCCTTCCTTCTTCCTCTAAGTTCTTCCTTTGACAAGGGTTTCTGTTAATTGCTAAACAGACATAAGGGTTTAATACGGAAGAACTGTTGACTTGGTAGTGATTATTCCCAGGTGTCACCCCAAGACACCAGGCTCCTCAGGGAAGTGGTGGAATCACTGTCTGTGGAAGTGTTAAAAATACATGTGGATGTGGTGCTTGGGGACATGGCTTAGTGGTGAACATGGCAGTGCTGTGTTAATGGTTGGACTCGATGATCTTTGAGGTCTTTCCAACTTTAAAAATTCTGTGATTGTGTAGTGCCTGGCAGTGTGAGTGTAACAGGCCAACCTTGCCAGGCAGCCAAGGCCAGTCCCCGTATTTTGGGGTTAATGTAGAGTTACTTGGTCTGCACCACTGCTGGGAATTGTCAGTTTGAGTGCGTTTCTAGCAGGAATGCCAGAGCTCCCTGCCTAAGGAGACTGGGAGAGGGATGGGGCACTGGAGCTGGAGAGGATAGTGCTGCTCATTGCCCTAGGCAGCAAGTAGGAGCCTTGTCCTCCAGAACTTGGACCCTGTTTGGATGGAAAAATGCACCTCTGATGTGATGGGAAAGGGCAAAGACAACCGACCAGAAGCCTTTGCTGTGCCATCCCGTGGGTGTCTGCAGAGCCCAGTGTTGCCTGTGACCCAGCCCATTTAGGGTGGTGTTTTAGGTGACAGCAGTTGTGAGTTGTGGGTTAATGCATGTGGCTTTTGTAAAAAATTATTTTCCCTTAGTGTTTATTTATCAGCTCTTACAAAGAAACACGTGGTAATTAGATTTGGCTATCCTAATTCTGTTAAAACAATTTCATTGGGATGCAGCGCCACATAAAGCTCTAAGCTCAGGACTGGCACCCAGCAAGTCCTGGGTCCTCATCTTTGGGGGCTGGTCAAACTACAGTAAATGAGAATAATCAGAATTTGTCCATGTGTTACAGAAGGAAATCACCCATGTCTTTCAAATGCAGGGGATATATTTGTGTGGCACAGCACCTTGAAGCAATGAACACTCCACACGTAAAAGATCTTGTCTAGGGCAGATTTACACAGTGGATACTACATGAGCTGTTCAGACTGTATGTGGTTGAAGTGCTTCAGGGTCTCGCTGAGCTGCCCACCTGAGAAGCTCTTCAGAACAGCCCCACTTGTCTCCGGGTTTTTTTTGGAGATGTTGAGTCTGAAATAATGGTTTGGTGCTGCTGGCAGCAGTTTAAGCAGGTCACTGAAGCTGAGTGGTGGAATAAGAGCCATGCCCAGGTAAAGGCCACTTGCAGAAGAGCTTGTTTCTAGGCTGCAGACTTAGTCAGCCTTGCTTTGAGAACTGGGACCTCCTTCCTTCTGGACTCGGTCACAGGGTCAGCTGATCTTCCTCTGCAGGGTGGAGGAGTTTGTGAAGTTGCCTGGTGACATCTCCGGCAGATCCCAGTTGGTGTTGGGACAGCAGCTGGGGAACATCAACACCTATTTAATGATGCATTCAATGGCTGATAGCTCTTGAAGTGTTTTCTCCAAAGCTTGATGTTCATAGTATTTTTTTGTTTGCCTGAGGTCTTGTGACTTATTCTTTGTAATTTCGAAGGCTAGAAATTCATTGCTATAAACATCAGGGTTTTGTTGCTGTTGCAGTAAGGATTGTGCTCAGGGCAGAGGCCCTTCCTTAGTGCCTCTGGTCCTTCTGACCCTGGTTGGTGGTTTTTCAGTGACAGCTGAGCAGGGCTGGAACGTGTGAAAGTGTGCTGAAGTACCTGTAAGGTGGCAGTGGAAACTTCCCAGCCGCCAAATGTTTGTCCATAACCAGGATAAACTCATGTTCTGAGCAGAGGCTTCCAGGTAGCTCATTTCCTAGGGTTGGTTTAGAATTGTGAGTGTTGTACCTGGGCTTATTCCCAGATCGGCACAGCCTTGTTGGGAGACTCTTAATTGCTGGTGACCAGCCCACCTGGTGCCCTAATTGCTGTCCTAAGGGAGCATGTTGAATTTGGTGGGGTCTGTAGGAGGCCAACACTTCAGAAAATCACTTTGCAAGTTTGTCCCCCTTCCTGTTGGAGGAGTGGGCATGTTTAAGCACTGTGGTGTGGGAGGGTGAGCCCAGCTTCGCGACTAGTAAATGGTTTTGTAGTGCATAGGATATTACATGTGATGGCCCAAGTGTACCCCCAGTGCCCAGGTGCTGTGTCTGCTTCAGAAATAGGAGCAAGTTACCTTTGTGTGTCATAGCAGCGATTTGGAGAGCACCAAAAAAAAATCCCACAAAAGAAAAAAAAACCAGCAGGATGTCCTATTCACATGTCTAGAAGGCAGTGCAAGTCCACCAGCTTTCTAGGTTTCAGTGTAATAGAGACAGGGGTTTAAGATATTAATCCTAATATGTTTCAGCAGCTGCTTGCACTGCCTTTGTTGAGAGCTTGGCAGAGGGGCTTTCGCCACTTCAGCATCCCCCTGCCTCTCTTTTGAAGACTTGCTGTGGCCATAGAAGTTATGAGCACAGTTTTTGTGGAAATGTTGGAGGACGTAGCGGGTGGCTGGTGGTGGTATTTCAGGCAGGATCTGTCTCAGCTCCCTGGCTTCTGTTGTAAGGTTTAAGGGGGAAAAAAAAGTCTTCAAGTTTGGTACAATCTTTGTTTCCTTGGCAGTTCTCAGAGATGGCTGTGGGGGGCTACAGAGTCAGCAGGCCCAGACTGTGCTTGAGGGTTGCATCTCCTTGGGAAAGCAGATGGTGGGGTCCCCTACACAGGAGTGAGATTGTGTTGGCCTAGAACCTGGTGTAGGGCTTGGTATGACACCCAGCCCTGAGCCTCAGGCCGCGGAGCTGCTGTTTGCTGGCCACCATGGTAAGCCCAGGATAAGGAGTGCTGCCATCCCCTATCATGTGCTCATTATTTGCAAGACAAATCCATGGAGTTGTGCTGGGAAGGTGGCAAATTGCAGTACAGAGATGGGGACAGGAGCTGTGGAGGAGATTTTACCCAGTCTCATTACCAGGGCTGGTACGTTGTAAAACTGCAGTTTGAGCTGGAAATCCTGCAGCATCTCCTCACTAACATCGACCTGGAATTTATCTGGCTGTCTGCCACATGCTAAATAAACCCCAAGCCATGTTGGAGGCTCCTTCTACCCCCTTGAATCCCAGCCCCTTTCTGGGAGGAACCCATAGGCCAGATTTTCTTCTGTGGAGGTTTTTAAGCGACCACTTTTGGAGCCCCTTGAAATTAGATACGAGTGGGAATTCCTGCAAGGCCTCTCCAGCCTTGCTGGCTGCGACATCCTGGAGTGAAAACGTGGCTTGGATTGAGGATTGGTTGGTTGGTAAATTAGTACAAACCCAGCTCGAACAATTTGCTAACGAGCAGTGAAGAGCTTTGGGTAGGCAAGAAATGTTCCATACAGTGAGATGGAGGTCTGCACCTCTGCTGTGTGCTGGTGGTGTCTGGAAGGAAATCTGAGTTGTGTGGTGTGGTCTGACTTCAGGCTTGTTCTTGTACTTTTCACCTTCCTGCTTTTGTGGGGTTTTTTAGGATTCTCAAATTCTGTGTTCAAGTGATGCCTTTTTATCACTTGTGTCTTTGCAGTGTCCTGGCATTTAAACTGTTGTCCTCAGAATTAGGACTTGGCTCGTATTACTGTGGCAGGAGCAGGAGTTGTCTTTCAGCTGGAAAAGTACAGAGTTCGATTTTTCCTTGAAAGCATTTAAAAACAGCATTCTGATGGTGTCATAGCTGTTGTTTGCCTCAAACTTTATCATGTTGCATCCCAGTAGGAAAGAGTCAGGTGCTCACACAGAATCTTCCATGTGCTATTGTCCAAGGGGAGCTGCCAAGGTTGTTGTGCATGTTTTGGTTTAACTTGTTCCCGCTGATATCCAGCCCTTCATTCGTGTCTCGCCTCCCTTCCTAGCTGAAGGAGACTCTAATAGAATGGAGGAGTGATTCATGCTGAGGAAGAAAATTATCTCTTATCTAGGTTGCCTCTAAGCCAGTCCTGCCAGAGCCGACTTTATCCTTGAGAGGCTGGAAAGTTGGTCTAGAAGGTAAATATTTATTCTTTAGAGTGTCTGACATTGATCTGAAATCCAGGCGGCTGCTGCGGTTGCTGATGGGAAGGAAGCTGTGCTCGTCCGTGTTCACGCACCACGGTGAGATTCATCCTGCACACGGAACAAAATCTGTTCTGGAGGAGTGGAATTAAAGACTAGCAGAAATCTGCACAACCTCATGGACTAAGTAGTGTTTTCTCCCACCTTAGTAATGATAGTCTGTAGGAGAGAAAGTTTAAGGGGTCTAGCTCCTTACTTCTTTGCTCTCCCAGCACTGAGATTCCGGGGATGGAGGCTGTTAAAATATCAGCACTTCTCTGCAGCTTAGAGAAAGTCACTGGAGCTTTGCTAAGTCAGCTGGGAGGAAGATCAAATACACTGCAGTGTGGCTTCTCTTCAGGGTTGTACAGCAGGACACTCAGGGAAGCTTTTGTACGACCAAGTGGAATGTTTCCACATCTTTTCTTTTAAAAACTGGTGGAATTTCTGCATGGCTCCCTACAGCCAAACTGCCCCCGTCTTGATTATTGCCCAGAATTCAACAGGAACAGAAAGTGAAACTGGGTGGTCTGTTGGTCATATGCTAAGATGTGCAGAAAATGGAAGAGTTGTATAAATGCTAAACCAGATGAGCTTTGCAGTCCTGTTATTATCATCTTTATGGAGAAAGCTGTCAGGGGTCAGTATGAGCCAAGCCAATTCTTGCATAATTAGCCCCATACAATTACATGGTATTTAGTGATGTTTGGCTTGAGCTGTAAGTTCTTGTGTATAACAGGGAATTTCTGATGAGAACATGGAATTTGGATGTCCAGAGTGAATATGTTGCAGTTAACCTAATCATTTCAAATCTTTTCATGCTCCTTTAGTTTCTGTCTTAAAGGTCATTGAAATCTAGACCTGGGATGCCCTTTTTAGCCTTTGCACATCATCAGTTGGTGTTCTATTTTTGAGCACTTGATAGTATTGGATAGGAGGGGAGCTACATCGGAAGGGTTTTGTAGCATTTGTGTTTTATTTCCTACTTTACCACTTGGCAGTAGTTCATACTCTCCTGGTTTCTTAGGGAGATTACTGGGGGCTTGAGCTGTTGCTGAGTGCTTCTCTGCTGTACCTAACCACCAAATTACTTTTGCTGCTCCTTGGATTCAGCAGAGGAAGTCCTTCTCGCTTAATCTGAGCACAGAACGAAGAGGTCTCTAGCCCAGAGCTCAGCACTGGCACAGATCATCTCTTGACCCAAGCCTCACTTGGGACTTGGTCCTGCGTTGAGCTGTGCTTCTCCCTGCCCTCCTGTTAAAATGGGCTTTCTCTGATTTTGGGATCTCTCATTTATGTCCTGGCTTCTGTGCCTTTTTACAGCACATCCTTTCTTGGAAAGGCGATGGAACTCCTTTATGTCTACGAGTGATCATACGTATCTGCTGAGTGTTACTCGTATGTGCATAATTCCAATAACACCGCTCAGTTTTCCGCACAGCTCAGCAGGGAGGTGGGGTATGCAGCTGACCCTGTGTGTGTGTGTGTGTCTCTTCCAGAACAGGGCAGTCGGGCGGCCCAAGGGGAAGCTGGGTGCTGCCTCTGCGGTGAAGCTCGCGGCCAACCGGAGCACGGCGGGCGCCCGGCGGCGGAGGACGCGATGCCGCAAGTGCGAGGCGTGTCTGCGGACAGAGTGCGGCGAGTGCCACTTCTGCAAGGACATGAAGAAGTTCGGGGGGCCCGGCAGGATGAAGCAGTCCTGCATCATGAGGCAGTGCATCGCTGTAAGTGTGCCTGGGCCTGCAGCTCGTCTGCAGAGCCCTTTCCTCTCGCTGTGTCTCCTGGGTGAGCAGGTGTGGGATTGGGAACCCTGCTCTGAGTAGTCTCTAATCGGACAAAAGTGTGTAATCTCTGCCCTCTCAGCTCAGATCCCTTCTTTCTCAGTACTTCTCGTCCTCCCCAAATCTTAAACCAGAATGCCACTAAAACTTAGCAGCCCAGCTTCCCTTCTCAGCAGTATAGAAGTGGAGATTGTCAGTACATCAAAATCAGCACTCAAATCACCCTCAAACTCTGGGATTTGGGGGAAAAGGGGAAAGAGCGGGAAGCTCTGATTTAAAGGGCGAAGAGGTGTGTTTGGTTTGAATGTTGGAATTTCCTGAGAAAAGCTGCCCTGCAATCATCTTTGCCGTCTTACCCACATAAATTAAGATGTGCGAAGTCCTTGACTGGCAGCCTCCAAGATTTTGGTGTTGGTGACCCCAGCCCCAGGCTCCTTGAGATCTGAATTTCAATTTGTTTGCTGTTACTTAGGCATAGAACAGAGGGTCTGATCTGAATGAGACAGAGCGCCATCAATCCAGAGTCTTGTCTTCCTCAGGGACTGGAAATGGCTGTCAGGGAAAGAGCATTGGAACAGGGCAAGCAGGCAGTTGGTTTCCTGGGCTCCTGTGATACATTACTTAGGAGCTTCTCAAGTCACAAGCGATAGCTTTCTATTTAACAAATATTGACAGATTAATCTTCTATTAAGTTGTTCAAGCAGCTTTTGAATCCGTTGCTGCCGTGCTGACTTGTGGAGCTTCTTCCCAGGTCTTGTGTCTGCAGTGACTCTGTTCAAGGCTAAAAATCAGCTTTAGCTTTTATCTTAATTCTTTGGAAGGTCTTGTTTATGCTGTTGTTATGGGTTTGGTTTGCCTTTGTTGTTGTTTTTTTAAGGAAAGGAATGTTGTTTATTCATAACTGAAATATCACCCTATCTATACTGATTTCTCTCATTACAGTACCCTTCACTTAGTATTTGGGGGGGTTTTCTTTTAATTCTTGGGAGACGGCTGAAGTGGAGGCATTAAATGACTTCACCTGACGCTGATAAAAAAACTGATAAGCACTTAAGATTTTCTGTAGTTGCTCCTGGTAGCTCACTCCATGTCCTGTTCCAAGCTCTGCACTGTTCCTGACATAGAGGATTGGGTTCAGCGCTGCCGGATCTTTCAGTAAAGTACATGGAATATCCACCTTTCTGCAGAGTGCTTTTGCAGCTCAAGTGTCTTTTCTTTGAACACTTGATTTCCTGGAGTGTGGCACGAATTGAACAGCATGGATGAAGAATTTATTATTCTCCAGGGGCAAGAAATAGTGAAATCATGCTGCCTTTTTAGTGGAAGGACTAAATTAAGGCTGCAGTGTGCTTTCTCATCCTTACTGATGAAGGAAACTTTCATACTAAGCTGTTTCACTCTTGATAACACAAGTTAACCAAAAGACTGAGCCTTTTGGAGATGATCTGGATTCTCTTCTAGCTGAGTGTAGTCATCCTCTTTCTTCCAATGAAGATGTATTTTTCTTCTTGTTGCCTAGAGTTTTACTTCCAGTTAGAACAGAGGTAGCCAGGGGACTCTGATTACTTGTCCCGCCTTCATATGCACTGACAGTGACTTTTCTGCACTTTTTGTGTTGGTGCAAGTATCAGGAGAATTATTACAAACTCTTAGAGCAGCAAAGGCACAGAAAATTAAGGAGTTGAAGTGTTGTAACTTTCAAGGTGCTTTACATTTCTGTAAGCAATCCTGTTGGCTTTGCTCTTGTTCTGTAACAATTCAGTAGTAATAATATTGTGCTACCTATCCACCAGCTTCCAGCCAAAAAAACCCTGCAAAATGCCGAAGCTGTCTGGAAGTAATGATTCCTACAGTTCTGGGATTGTGCTTGCCCTGGTTAATAACATGGACAGTATTAACTAGACACAGACTTTCATTAAGCTCAGAAACCTTCAGAGAGCCGATGGTACTGCTGTTCAGAGAGCAGGAACCTCCTCTGCGCTTCCATCAGGAAGGAAAGCAGGAGTGCCTGGGACACTGTTGCATGGAACAGGTCTGAGGGGAGCGTGGGGCTTGGAGGACACGTTGTGACAGCGCAGCTGCTTTTCCAGCCCCTCAGTGGGACAGAGCCAGTTGTGGCACAGAGGAGGTTGCCTGGGCACCCTTGCTTCCAGCAAGAAAAATTGTACTGCTGTTTGCAAAATGCTCTGTGCTCTAATGGCTCACTGCAGCTGGGCTTCCTCCTGCCTGAATCTTGCTGAAGGATGCACCGTTGCTGCTGAAGTTTGGGTTGCAGTGCAGGTATCCACTTAGGGATTATTCACCCCATCCACAAGAGATCCTTGCTGTGAAAAGCCACATCTCTGCCTCTGGCTGTGTAATAGTTAAGGGCTTGCAGCCTAATCGATTGCACTTCCCTTTGTGGCCAGCTTAGGATATTCCTTTTCTTTTTTGTAGTGAGGTTTATACCTTATTGCTGCAAACCGGAATTTTGTTAATCATTAGCAAAAAGGTGGCTTTTTAATTAGAGTGGCATTCAGTGCTTTGACATGGGTGACAGGTATGTGAGATACTGCAGTTCCCTTTCTGCCTCAGCGAAAGACAGAAAAAAATCTGTGTGATCTCACTTGTGACACATGCAGGAGAGAATCCTCTTTCTAAGTGAGCAGAGCTTTTTGCAGTGCTCAGGTTGGGAGTAGGGCCCTGGATAATGGACTGCCAGTCAGGAGAAGGTCTGTTCTTGGTTCTGTTGTGGGCTTGCTGTGAGACCTGGATCAGGTCCCATAACATCTGTCTGCCCTGCCTGTAAAATAGGGGAGCTGCCAAATTGCGACTCGGATTGTGAAGCCTAGTGGATGTGAATAGTGATGTTCTAGGTTGCTTCTATCCCCTCCCATTGTACACTGGTGAAGTGACTTGCATGCCAATGTCTCTGTCAGCTCACAGATTCAAGGAGCCCACCACAATTGCATTTTCATCCATCCCAGGAATGCTGCCTGAATCTGTTTTGCTACAGGGAGGACACTTTGGTAAAGTGTGTCCTGTGGAGCTTGGTTTGGTACCCAGCCCAAATTTGTTAACAGGTTTTTTTTTTGCCTTCATGTCAGTTTGCACAATTAATCCCTGTTTATCTCCTCTTTGGAATGAGGATACTGTAAATGCACATTGAGCTCTTGTATTTCTATGTCTGCCATGTCTTGATCAGTTCTTTCTGATGCTTAAACAGCCGGTGCTGCCTCATACTGCTGTGTGTCTGGTGTGCGGAGAAGCTGGGAAAGAGGACACTGTGGAAGAGGAGGAGAGCAAGTTTAATCTCATGCTAATGGAATGCTCCATTTGTAATGAAATCATACACCCAGGATGCCTTAAGGTGAGTACAAGGATGTGATACACGTTGGAAACAAAAGCTGAATTAGTTATCACCTTAATGTAAAAGTCGTGCACAGAAATTGGGAGGCTTTCAGGTTTTCATTTTTGGACAGATCAGTAAGTGAGCAGAGAGCTGGTGTGAGGAGCAGGGTGAGATCTGTGGCACGCACAGCCCTGACCAGCAGGCAGGGTCCTTGGTGTAAAAAGCATTCCCTGGGAGCAGAGACCTGGCTTTGGACATCCCCTGAGCGTGTGTGCATGCAAAGACCTTATGGATTTGTTTCTTTCTTTTTGCCCCCTGTTTAAGGAAGTGAGGTGTTTCAGTTGGGATGGGGAAGGCGGAGCAATCTGCCTGTACTTCAGCATGAGATATTCCCAAATCCATGTCAGCAGCTTCTTGCTGAGTGCCACGAAGTACAGGTGAGCGATTGGCTGCTCATGTAGGTCCAGGCACAGATGTGCCTTAGGGTGGCAGCTGGCTCTAAAGATGTCAGGAGCAAATGCTGGAGCAGGAGGAGTGCAGCTCTGGAGAGCAGCCTGAGCGAGTGTCAGGCTGCAGGAGTGCTCACCCTTGGCTGACTTGAGTCCTGTGAGCAGCTGTATTCTTTGCTGGTAACAAAAGTGTCATTTTGGGCATATCTTTGCACATTAGCATTTAGAAGCTGCCTTTCTCCAGAGCTGGTTTCTTTCAGCTGATCAGCCATTTCCTGTTGCTGATTTGTTTATGGTTAAAGTGATGTGCCAAAGCAAATGCATTCTGACACACCATGCCCCAGAAAGCAGCGTTTGGGCCCTTCTGGGATGCCTGGGAGGAGAGGTATGTGTATTCCTAATGCAGGCCCGGGGTGCAGCTCTCCTGGCCTTCCATCTCTCCTGAGCTGTACGTGGTGCTGCACCAAGCTCTGTGCTGTCATTTATTAGAGCAGAGCCTTTCCCTGATTCATGGAGCTGGTGCTCAGTTCCTGCCACAGATGGGCTCTGAAAGGGAGCTTTGCTTGTTTGGCTCTGCTTAAAACAAAACTTTGGGGGCTGATGAAGCAGAGGAAGGAGCTGCTCGTTTTAAGAGGTACCTTAATTCTGGCTGCTTTGCTATTCCAACCCTTGCTGGAAGTGCCCTGTTCTCCCCCATCTCTGCCTTTGCAGTGTCCATGGCACCTCAGGGCTGAGTTCAGAGGACAGTTATTGTCTAGTGGCAGCTCAGGTATGGTTTCCTCTCCCCATACTACATTTGGGACTAGTTGCACAGGATATGGGTCAGATCTGTGAAGTCAGGGAAGTGCTGTTTGCTCTCTTACACGTGCGTGGTGTTCTGAGTGCTCTTTTGGTAACTAGGAGCAGCATTGCTTTGGGTGTTCCTGACAATTAAGCACTGGAATATTTACTGTGTGCCTTGTATTTTGATTTCTCAGTGCTTCTGCTGAACTGAAATGGTGGGTAACTGGTGGTGTTTATTTCCTGAGGCAAAAAAGCACTGGTAGGATTTCAGAATCATCTTGGAAGGTGAGATGAGACTACTCAGGGGAACAGCAGAAGGAAAATGGAGCCTCTTCCTTGGATCCTTCCTTGCTCTTTATTCCCAGGTTCCATGATTTCCTGCAAGACACAAATCTCTTGCCACATTTACATGTTGTTGTAGCACTTGAGCCCTGAGGATGGAGCCCATAAATAGCCTTTGATGCAGCCCCAGCCCCAGGGCAGCTGCTTCCGCTGCCCACGAGGGAAAGTCCCTTCCTGTCCCACTTGGGAAATAGCACCATGTGAACTGCTGGTCATCTCCAGCTAAATGTCTGGCAAATGTACTGTTGGGGGAGACTGGAATAAACTGGATCAGTGAAGGGCAGATGTCCTTTCCTGGCTTATTCCCATGTGGAGTGAATTCCCTCCAAATGCATCTCCCAGAGATTGTGGAGTAGTTTGGCACATGCAGAGGGTGATTTGTTCTCCAGGGGAGGTTGGTGGTGGTTTGGACACCATCTTCTTCCAGCTCCCTGATTAGGCTGTACATGTTCTAGGGGGTTTTCTCCTTGAAACAGCAGTGTCAGAGGACCTCTCTGAGGAGTTAAATTAAGGGTGGCTCAGGTGTATCTGTGCCCTGGCTAACTGAGCCTTGAGGGGCTTCTGTGGGGGCCCCTTGCTGGGGAGCCCTGGGTACCAGAGCACCCACAGTGCTGGTGTTGGAGCTGTGCTGGGGACAGCCAGGATGTTCCACGTGCTCAGAAGTGTCACAGGAGCTTCCTGACACCCTCCTTTCCTTGAAAATACCACACCAACACAAATGCTTGTTTTGCTGAACGGGTTTCTTATGAAAATGATCTTGGTGAGAGTTTTGCAAGCGCAGCACTGCTTCCAGAGGGAGCTCATGAGATCTTGGGATGAACACTGCCTTTCATTGTTACAGAGTGTTTGAGTTGAACCAAGAGTGGTGAATTTTTCTTGCTTCATCTCAAGTTGCTGGTACTGCTGGCTAGCATGTCTGAGTGTAGCATCTGATGCTGTTTCTTTTGGGAGAAGGGGTTCCTTTCTCCACTAGGAGCCTGTTCTTTTCCATTTCAGCTGAATGTAGTGATAATGCTGTGAATATTTAGCTGCCTTGTCAGAGCAGCAGGGATACAAAGGCCTTTCCCAGTGCAGCTTCAGCCCAGGTGTGTCTCACTGCTTGTTTCAGTCTGGGCACTGCCAGAATTCATGGCTCTCCCTCAGGAATGCCAGATCAGCATCCCAGGGTTTCCATATCCCTACCAAGCCGAGTCCTCAGCAGCGAGGTCTCGTGCTCAGACTGAATTGCTGACCTCGTGCTGCAGGTAGGTTTCTGTGACGCCTCACGCTGTGCCTCAGACACCCACCTGCTGTTTGCAGCAAACACTTGGAACTGGCTCCCACCCAGCCTGAAAGGCTTGGGACAGATTCAGTGGCAGGTTTGTGTGTGTCTAATTAGTTTGCTTACAGTTCCTCACATCTGTTCAGTTCCTTAAACTTCACAGAAGGGACAGAGCTGTAATGCTTTCCCTTCAGCAGCACTTGTTCTATATTCAGTGCGGGAAATAACTTGTTCCCAACTTGGGCTTCGGCCAGGAATTGTTCCCCTGAGGCAGAGATGTATACAACAGCTCCTGGAGTATCTTACACCTACCATGGGAAAGAAGGTTCAAAGGCACACAGTTGTGATAAAACCAGTATTTAAATTCTGCCCACTTCATTTACTCATTTATTAACTCCAGGAGACTTCCTGAGAGACTGACATGTCATCACTCTCACTGGATGGTGAAACTAGAATGGCTGCTGTCTGGCTCAGGGACTTGAGGAAGCAGTTCCTAAATCCAAGGGCTTGCTCCTGCACAGCCAGTGCCTTTTCCCTGCGCTGGGAGGAGAGGAGGAAATGTTTTCAGAAACATGAAAAATCTGTAGATCCCTGCCCATGCTTGTTCCTGTCTCCTGCAGCCACACTGCTGCTGCCAGTGCCCAGCTGTTGGTCTGGACAGCAGCATGTTTTTGTTGTCTGCAGTAGTAATAAATAAATAAATATTTTTTTTCTTTCCCCCTCCATCCCAAGTTTTGTTTTTTCTGAATATGTAACAAAACCGTTAAGTGGGAGTGTGCCATCAGTGAGTGTGTGTTTGTGTGGAGGGTGTATCTTAGCTCTCCTTTCCATTTGCAGAAATGTCTTGTCTGAAATGCCTGTCTCCTGTTTGGAAAGCACTTCAGGCTCCTGTGTGCAAATCCAGAAACAAGGAGGAGCATTCCAGCTGTGTAGGGCAGGATTGTGCTTTTGCTGGAGTGTAATAAACACTGTGAGCTTGAGTTTCTTTCAGAAAGCAAAATGTCAGTGTTGGAGGTAGTGAAGTCGTCAGCCCTTCTCTCCCTTACACTCACTGGGGATCTGGGGGTGTGAGAAACCCTGGAAATGTCTCCGTGTGTCCAGTCCTGTGAACAAAAGTGCCTGTTCCGAGCTGCCTTGGCAGCCACCATCCCCACTGGCACTTGGGCTGAAGGGCTGCAGGCTGGGACTGCTAGTTCTGATCCTGAAAGAAAAGTATTTTAAGGAACACTTGATTACAGTGCAGGGTGCTGTGCTGCTAGAAATGCCCATGGGATTAATGTATGTGAGAACATGGATGGGAGAACCCTGCCTGCTTGAAGGATCAGGCCGTGCCTCTCTGGGGGACACGGGACTGGGCTTTGCAAAGCCAAGGTGTAGGGGGGTGTTTGGAGATGGTGCAGTCGCAGCCCTGGGTTTGGGAGGTTGCTTTGGGCTGATGGGGTGGTTTTTGTTGTTGTTCTAAGAGCAGAGTGTGAATTGGGATTGTCACTGACCTTCGTGGAAAGCCCAGAGCTGAGCCCTTTGTCAGATGCGTTTGGCCACCGTTCCTTCCCCCTGCCTGCAGCGTTGAGGGGTGGCTGTGCAGCACCCGGGGCTTGCTCAGCACCAGCAGGACGGTGCCTCTGCTCCCCTGGGAGGGCTGCAATCCGTTCCAGAAAACAAGGAGCTGTACAGAATGCCTTGGAATGACCATCACCTTCCTGCAGGCTTGTGCAGCACAGTTGTGAATTGCTGTGTCTCTTCCACAGGTGAAGGAATCGGATGGTGTGGTTAACGATGAGCTGCCGAACTGCTGGGAGTGTCCAAAGTGCAACCATGCAGGGAAAACTGGAAAAGTGAGTTTAATGGGAATAAGTGGTGCTGGAATGAGATACAAAATCTTAAGCATTCCCTCTGGCTTGTAGATAGACTTCAGCCCAATACCAGCTTTTGGTTTTGTGCTTAATTCAGGTTTTGTTCTTAATTACTCATGGTGGGGGATTGAAATAAGGTGATCTTCAGGGTCCCTACCAACCCAAACCATTCCTGGGTTATGTGGTTCATTCCATGATGATTCTGTGTGTTGAAGGAGACAAACTCACAGCTTTCTGTTCTTCAGTAATTTTTGTATTCCTGTACCAGCACTTCACCCAGCACCTGGGGAATATTTAGGTTAGTTCTGTGCACTGCTGCACGTTAATTTTCACAATGAAAATTCCTTAAATTAAAAATTCACAAGCAATTATGCAAAACCTGGAGTGTCTGTTGGAATTAGCGAAACATTATTTCTTTGCAGACTGAGACAGACACTTGCAAGTGTGTAGTTAGAAAAATAACTTCAGGAAAATTAAAACTTTTAACTCCTTACTAATAATTTTGTGTGTTGAAAAGTAATCAACCCACCAGCATTGGAGTGCTGGTGGCAATGTAAAGAGCTGGGAGATGCATAAGGTATAAAGTTGGTTTGTGTTTTGTGTCTCTCTGGCGTACAAGCAAAAGCGCGGACCAGGATTTAAATATGCGTCAAATCTCCCGGGCTCGTTGCTGAAGGAGCAGAAAATTAACAGAGACAACAAGGAAGTGCCAGATGCTGCCAAACGGAAAGGGGACTGTGAGGAGACTCCCAGGCGGAAATCAGAGGAACATTCCAAAAAGGCTCCAGTTGAGTCAATCCTGAGGAGAAAGTCTGACGAAGTGCATCTGTGGAGGAAACGGAAATTCGAGAAATCCCAGGAACCCACGATGAGAAAGCGGGTAAGGCACAACCCCCTTCTCACGGGTCTGCGCAGAGCCTGGGCTGGCTGGGGCTGGTGTCTCTGCTCTCCTGGCTTAGAGCTCATCCCAAATCCCAGATTGTTCCCAGAGGAACCTGCAGTGTTTTACCTTTCTGGTAAAAGCTGCTGGTCTGACAGGACAGTGGCTTGAACAGCCATACTCGAGTTGATGTTCAGAGGCCAGAAACACTGGGCTATGGCTGTTGTTTTATTCAAGGTACTGGAAAACCCACTTTAACTGAAAAGTCTTTACAAGGTGCTCACAGTAGGAACAAGGTGAAAATCAATTTTTCATGGAAACCTTTTCATGTCTCTCCACGTGGTGGCGCCTGGCAGCTGGTTTGGGGCTGTGCCAGCCTGGGAACCCATGGGAGCCTTTGGAAAGGACACCTTGGGGTGGCTGCAGAGAGCAGGAGCTGCTCCCAGCAGTTGTGTAGATAATCTGGCCCTGAACGTAACAGGTGGGGCTCTCAGGCCAGGCAGGGACACTCTGAATTGGTGGATTTCAAAATGTGGTACTTGGGATATGCAGAAATGCTGGTTTGCAGAGGCAGAAATGAGGGCTCAGATTTACTGTGTCTCACAAGTAAGTGGCTGATGGCTGTAAAATCAGAATCTGTGGCTGGAGTGGTGTGGCATGTGCAGCTCACCAGGGGTGGGAGTCAGTCAGTCCTGCAAGGCCAGACAGTGGGAATGCTGCAGGATGGCAGATGGAAGGATTTTGGGCTGCTATGGTGGAGAGAGAGCAGAATTCACAGTACCAGTTCATGCATACCTGCTGCTGGCCATGCTTTCCTTTCCCCATCCCTTTGGACTCCCCCCAGTGAGGAAGGCACTGTGGGTCACCACATTACCACACAACACAACAAATGTGTTTGGGTTTTTTACTTTCTTCCGACAGTTAAAACTTGGAGAAGAAAACAAGCTATCCCATTTACATCTTGAAATTACAGAATCTCTCATGGAAGCCTTTAACTCCAGAATAGTTTAGCTGCACTGTCTCATTTTATATTTTCTGTTCGGGTGTCTCATATTAAAATACAGCAACCAGTTGAGTTTTGATGACCCAGGGAATAAAAGTCTGTTTCAGTACTGATGTTTGGCCCTTCCTGTGTGGTTGAATATTGCCCCTGCCACACAGCACATCCTGGAGTCCCTGCTCCCCCCAGGGAGCCAGGGATGTCCTGGCACACTGCTCCCTTCTCACAGCCTGCCATGATCACGGAATTCCAGTGCCTGGAAGCAGAGCACCCATCAGTGCCCTGTGTGAGGGGTGCTGGAAGCTGCACTTGGGCTGGTGTTGTAATGTTTTTATTCTAACCTGTCATTAACTTACTGTGACCTCTCCCTTTAGAGTATGTTAATTTTAAGGCAGGGTGATCAGTTTTCTCTGCCATGTGCCCCGGGCTGAAACTTGGGAACACAGCCACTGCCTTGATGCAATTAGTTCATTGGGAAAGAGAAAGCACGGGTCCTCTGACACAACAAGTGTGCTCACAGCAGTTGCCTCTCCTTGCCAGTCCAGATCTCCTTATTAGAGCTATTTCATTTTAACAGCTGGTGGCTTCTTTCTTGCTTGTGGTGATCAGATTAGGCTTGAAGCCTTCCCGGGCCTCAGTTTGTGTCTCTCACACAGCCTGATGAATCGGAGGATGAGTGGGAGCCAGTGCAGAGCAGTTTGTTGGGAGCAGGGACCAGGGCAGGAGGAAGGTGCTGGCTGAGCCCTGTGGTGTTACATTCCCTGTTCTGCAGGCATTGGAGGGGATGGCCAGGGTTTGGTTGGGTGGAAAGGAGCATCTAAAGTGTCTAAAAGGGGGCTGTTGGGTGTCCAGCAGCTGGGATGGCAGCTGCTATTCCAGAGGTTTTGGGAATGGCCCTTCTGGCCATGGCGTGAGGGCACTGGGGCAGTGTTTGATGTGGGTGCCCAGTGGGTGTGGCCCGAGCCTGGGTTCCTGTGGCCTCCTGGGGACAAAGCTGTCCATGGCATGCTGCTGATCTTCTCTGTGTAAATGATCGACTTGGAGATGGGAAGGCCCTGGAATGTGCAGGATTCTGCATGGTGAATCAGTACCTTTATCACTCCTGGAGTCCCGTGAGCCAATAGCTGGACTCCTCATCCCTGCTGGCACTTGAACTCGATACCTTTGGCCGGTGGCTTTGCCCCAGTGCTGGGATGGTGCTGGGATGGGTGGGGCCTGGCACTGGCAGGGGGCCCGGCCAGGGCAGGGCTCCTGTGTGGAGCATCCACATGGGAAGCACTGCTGGGAAGTGCTGCTGAGCATGGCCTTGCTCCCACAGTCAGCCCTTGTCTCTTCCTTCCAGCGGCGATCGTGGAAGGCCCCGGATGACCGAACTGCCATGATCAAACCCCTGAGGCGCCTCAAGCAGGAGCCCGAGGATGAGCTGCCAGAAGCACCCCCCAGGTCCAAGGATAGTGACCAGTCTCGGTCAAGCTCGCCCACAGCAGGGCCCAGCACGGAGGGTGCCGAGCCCAGGGACAAGAAGAAGTTCAAGATGAGGAGGAAAAGGCGGCTTCCCAATAAAGAACTGAGCAAGGAGCTCAGCAAAGAGCTTAACCAGGAGATCCAAAAAACCGAGAACAGCCTTGCCAATGAGAACCACCAACCCATCAAATCTGAACCGGAGAGCGAGAACGAGGAACCCAAGCGTGCGTTGAACAACAGCGAGAGACTCCATAGGTTCAGCAAAGGGTTGAACGGGACTCCCCGGGAGCTGAGACACCACCAGCTCATGCCCAGCCTGCGCAGCACCCCCCGGGGAATAGCCCGGCCCCCGCCCTCGCTGTCGCCCCCCAAATGCATCCAGATGGAGCGGCACGTGATCCGGCCACCTCCCATCAGCCCCCCTCCGGACTCGCTCCCCCTGGATGACGGGGCAGCCCACGTGATGCAGAGGGAAGTCTGGATGGCTGTCTTTAGCTACCTCAGTCATAGAGACTTGTGCATCTGTATGAGAGTTTGCAAGACCTGGAACAGATGGTAAGGAGGGCGGGATGTGAAGAATACGAGATGGGCACGGAAGGGCAGCAGGTGATGGAGGCGCAGGTGTTTCCTGGGAGAGGGGTGTGGGCTGTCCCTGGAGCTCTGGTGAGCCCAAGCAGAAGGGGTGACCAGCAGAAGTGGCAGGTCTCACATTGCTTTCTCAGAAACAGCAGTTCCCAGCATTTCTGATGGGAGCTGTGTGTCTCAGCCTCTGCGTCAGCCTGCTGGGCTCCGGAGCAGCCTGTGCTGCAGTCAGACACCGCCGTGTTCCTGCTGCTGGAACGCCAGGCTGGGGCAGTCTCGGTGTCATTCTGCCCCAGGACTTCCTGACTGCCAGCAGGTAGTCAGGAATTTGTGCAGTTCAGCTATTAAATATCTCTTGAGATAGCAAGGATCCCACCCGGTGCTCCTCACCAGGGCTGTGCTGATTGTCCCCCCGTGAGGGTACACGGAGAGCCAGCCTGTTGCCTGTGCTCTGTGCCAGCAGAGCACGTTACAGAGGAATCCTTTGTTGATGGTATTTGCTCACAGCGTGTCCCTTGTGCTCGGTACCGTGTGGCCCTGACACAGCTGTGGCTGCACAGCAGCAGCAGAAGCTTTAGTGCAGATTTACAGGTTTCAGCGACCCCTCAGCGAAGCCTTGTGGCTCTGGTGACTCTTGCCCCGTGTTCCTGCTGTGCACAAGGACGGAGAGACTGGAACAGGCTCCTTTCCAGCAGGCTGGTAACAAAGCGTGCACGAAGTATAGAGGCTGATAATTCAGTGTGAGGTGATGTGTGTGGAGTGTCTCCTCCATGGGCTGCTTGGTGTCACTGAAACCTGCTAAATGGATTTTTACTTAAATGCAGTATTTTCTAACAAAAAAAAAAAATCAAGAAAATGCAGACTCCTGCACACTCATCAGGACTTGGTGGTGTTGTCCATAGAGAACCATAAAGAGCAAAAAGACACATAATCCACATGGATAGGGATAACAAAAACACAGAACAGGAGAGGGAGGATCTGTTTTCCCAAATCCACTGGTTTTAAGTAAGGAAAACACAGGGGAAATGGGGGTATTTATTTAAATCAGACTTCATAGTCAAAATGTAAGGAAGAAGTGGTGACTTGTCTTCAGGCTATAGAATAGATTTTAGTAAGTGCTGGGATGACTTAAAACGGGATCCGAAGTTGTTGACGCTTGTAATTCTGTGGAAATAATTCCATGCTTTATTGCAGGATATATTTGATGGAGAAACTAGAAACTTACATAACATCATGTGAGGTTGTGTTTATCTTTGCAATACTTGGCCTTATTTTTGCAATTTTCAGTTAAATGATGTCGTTTTTCCTACTGTTTAATGACACCTTTTAAAGCCTTACCAAAATTCAAACAAGTGCCAAATTAAGTGCTGTTGGCTTTTTTTCTTTTTGGGTAGGTGCTGTGACAAAAGATTATGGACCAAAATAGATTTAAACCATTGTAAATCCATCACTCCACTTATGCTTAGTGGCATTATTAGGAGACAGCCTGTAACCCTTGATCTTAGCTGGACAAATATATCTAAAAAGCAGCTGAGTTGGCTTATCAACAGACTGCCAGGTAAGTGATGTGTTTTGATCACCAAATCACAAACCAGTTTGTATAACAAACCAGTCTGTATCTAAATTGCAACCTGTGGGGAAAGTCTCCAGGGACTGGGGTGTCCTAGAAGTGGAATAGACTCTCCTAGGAGGGCTGGAGATGTGTAAAACTGAAGCATCAGCGGGTTAAAATGGGCCAAATTATTTTTTGTGACTACTTGGTGTGTTCAGTTAAAATAATTTGAGGCAGGTCTTGGCCAGCAGGTAATGCTGCTGTGGAAAGGGCTGAGGGGACTGGGGGAGGGAGTGGTGTGAAGTTCCAGGTGGTGGGAGAGATGGAGAGCTGGGCAGGAGGAGGCTTCGTGGGGTCCCAGCTGGCTCCGGAGCGCTGGGACCGTGGTCAGAGCAGCCTGGGGGTGCCAGTGGAGGTCACTGGGATGTCTCTGGGAAGGTCACAGTGCTCCAACCTGTTCTGTATCTGCAGGTCTGCGGGACCTGCTGTTATCAGGGTGCTCATGGATAGCAGTGTCGGCACTTTGTAGCTCCAGTTGTCCCTTGCTGCGAACTCTGGACGTGCAGTGGGCAGAAGGACTGAAAGACGCACAAATGAGAGACCTCCTGTCCCCGCCCACGGACAACCGGCCAGGTAAGAGCAGGAGGAGCCCGGGAGCCCGGTCCCACCCCCGGGGCGTGTTTTGTACTTAGCTCCCCTCGGAGCAAATGGGCAGGAGCCCCCACAGCTGAACCTGGTGGGGCTGGGGCCGTGCTGTCCCTCGGGGAGTTGGAGGTAGTGACTTGCAACACTCCTGGCTGGAGCCCCGGGGTGACAGTGATGTTCTCTGGCTGCTGAACCGTCATCTGAGCCACTGTGCTGGTTTTCTGTCTGACTTTCTTCTCTTCAGGCTGCAACGGGTGTACTTTAGAGAGTATGGAAACACTTTCTTCCAGTTCAGGGAAGGAGCAGTTCTGTGGGTCATGCCACATTCGCCCGGATTTCGGCTCAGGTGAAATTTTGAGCAAATCAGATCTGCTTTCTGGCATGCACTGCACAGCCTACTGCTTATTCCCAACTTGTAATTCTGCTGGGCCCCTGCAGTTACTTTCATCCCTTTGTTTTGAAATCAGGAGGTGGCTTTGTCCATGTGCCTGTTCCAAAAATAGACAAGTGTTCCTGCTGATACTCCAAAGCTCCAGACAGGCAAAAGCTCTGAAGTTGACCTAGGGCAGCAGTGTTGTGTGTCACGGTGCATTTCATAGAGGCCTGCAGATGTTGGCAGCACGGGGTGGGGCTCCTGGGAGTGACCTGCTGCCTCTGCCTTGCAGGTCAGATCGACAACCGGAGTAAGCTACGGAACATCGTGGAGCTGCGCCTGGCCGGCCTGGATATCACAGATGCTTCGCTGCGGCTGATCATCAGGCACATGCCCCTGCTCTCCAAACTCAATCTCAGTTACTGTAACCACGTGACAGATCAGTCTATTAACCTGCTGACCGCCGTTGGAACCACCACGCGGGATTCGTTAACGGAAATTAATTTATCAGGTAAGGGATGGGGGAGGGGCACTGCCCGTGGCATCAGAGCTGTGGGGGGGGGGTTTGTCCTGCTCCTGGTGTAACTCCCTGGCAGCAGCTGGACGTGCTGCTGCTGGAAGTGGCCCCGCAGCTGCCATGAGGTGGTGGTGTATCCTCACTCATCCTCCCAGGGGATGTTCCAGTGCTGCTGCTCTGCACATCTGGGCTGCCTGGCTTTATCCCATGGGTTACACAACAGCAGCAGGAATGGGGATGGGCGATGGAGCTGGCGGGGGATTCCTCTGCCGGCACCGCAGGAGGGGCAGAAGGGACTGGCCAAGGTCGGGATAAACCCTCCTGGTGCTGGAGAACAAAGCAATGTTCAGTTCCTCCCCTCTGCTCTCCCCAGACTGCAATAAGGTCACTGATCAGTGCCTGTCTTACTTCAAACGTTGTGGGAACATCTGCCAGATCGACCTGAGGTACTGCAAGCAAGTGACGAAGGAGGGCTGCGAGCAGTTCATAGCGGAGATGTCCGTAAGCGTCCAGTTCGGGCAGGTGGAAGAAAAACTTCTGCAAAAACTGAGTTAGTTAAAGGACTCGTGTAAATACTGGGGCGAGGGGGGGAAGGGACTAAGAACACGTAGGGATTTTATTTTCAATTGGGAACTTGGAATATCAGAAAATGCCGCGATTGGATTTTACAACTCTTGTTGAGGAGAGAACAACGTGAAACTACCCATGTTAAGAATTTCAACTTGTGCCACTAATTCAGTCCACCTGGGATGTCCTGCACTGGCTCTTATGCAAATTCATAAGGCGACTGTTACTGATGATAATTGTTCACACCCTGGAAGAGGACTGAGCTCCAAGAAATACTGTTATTTAAAGTACCACAGCATGTGCTTGGTAGTGTAAATTTGATTTCTGCTTTTCATTTCTTAAGAAAAAAAAAAGTTGGTGTCATTCAAGTGGACCACGCACTGCATTTCTGCCTTCTTAACACGTTTTGTTTTGTTACATCTTACATTATGCAGAACTATTTTTGTACAAAAATTGTTTAAAAATTATTTATGCAATGTTTGAATGCATTACCAGTGTTTCGGTTTTGATTGCCAATTTTTATCTTTACTTATGGTAGGCGAGAACTTAACCTATACTTCGTAGACAGTATCTATCTACAAACGTGCCCAGGTCAGGAAAAGTAGGTTCATACTTTCAACTTAAAGCATGTTTTAATGGAAGTTTATATCCTGCTTTGTATACTTCAGAAGTGACATAAGCATGTTGTGGAAATAAGGTGTAAATTATAGTTGAAGTAAAACACTTTTATCTGTATAGAAATCACCTTTTTCTCAAAATTTTAAAAGAATTCCAATTTCAGCTTTTGCACATAGGAGGGTTTCACTCTGTAGCATGAGCTCTTGTACTCAATATAAAATTAATTTATACAGTGAGTCCAGCAGTAGAATAAATGGTCAAACGTAGTCTCTCTTTCTTTGAAGTGTGAGTTGAGTTCTCATTTAAGGTTTATAACATGGTTATTTCCTGATTGTAAAATTCTGCATTCATAAGTGCCATTGTTGTACGGTGTTGTTTTCGTAGACCTTCCTGATGCAGTTTTACCTTTGTTGAATTTGTATAAACAATTGTACAAAAACAGGCGCTGCCTCTGTGCGTTTCTGTCAGGGCTGAGGGGGAGTGGCTGCAGGGAGTGCTTGGGCTCTAGCCCGTGGCTCTGAGCATTTTCCAGTGCATTGTTACATTCACATCTCCATTCCTCCAGCAGGCATCTATCTGCCCAGCTCAGGCTCGAGGAGCACTGACAGCTTGAGAACATTAAAGTTGGAGCTGAGTAATCCCCAGCACTCCCAGGGCTGGGTAAGAAAAGAGACAGAGGCTGAGAGAGCCCATCACCCATCTTTATTAAGTTTGAGTGGCTAATGAGCAGCATGGAAACAACAGCGAGGGCATGTCTGTCTTCATTAGCCTCCCCTCTGGACAGACTCCAGGAATTAAGTACCATTAAAAAGTTACTTCTAAAAAATAAAGCCATTGAGAGGTTTGCTCCCTTCTGAAAAATACCCAGTCAAGCTAGGAGCTGTGTCCTGTGTGAGGAGGAGCTACTTTCTCTCTTCCACACCAGCCCAACCCTTCACAGAACAAGAGCAGGTGCCAGTGCAGCACAGGTGCCAGCTCTCAGGTCCTGCACCCTCAGCCAAGCACAGCCTTGGCTCTGGAACTTTGCTGCCACATGGGAAATCAAAGGAGAAGCAGTAACTTTGTTAATCAACTCTGCTTAAAGAATAACTGGACACACATGGTCCTTCCTCACCTTTTTTTTTACAGTGAACTTCACCAATCCCAGTCATGGCCATGCTTGGCCCCAGGCATCCTGTTTTCGCCCCCGACACGAGCTACTCTTGCTGCTCCTTTCCGCAGATCGTTGCTCACAGACATCCTCAAAGGACCATAACAATTCCTGCTCCAAGAGGACTTGTACCCCAGCTCACGGCACAAAGCCCAGCCTGACCCGGGGCCAAGGGCTGGCAGCAATAACAGGGCCCTCAGCAGCCCCTGGGAAGCTGGTTTGGGTGACTTGGCTGTGGGTGAAAGTCTGTGAACAGGAGGTTTTAAACAAAAACTGTTTGCTGTCCCTGCTCCTGCCTCCCCCTCCCCAGTTAAGGTTAGTAACACCATACATTCCATGTTAGCAGCAAGGAGGTGGTGCCCCTGATCAGGATTCACAGTAACATCAGGCTGTCGGCACCTGGAGTACAATCATCACAGATTAATAGTTACAACAGGCATGAGTGGATTAAGGACCACGCTAATATGGTTTACTGTAATACCCCTTCTTAAAAAAATAGTTTATTCCTAAACTAAAAACCACTTAGTAACTGGTTTTTGGAGCCCACCAGGCAGAGCCCGCTGCAGCCCCTGAGCCCTGCAAAGTGATGGAGTGTTGCATACACTGACAGAGAACAGCCAAGACAGCACACGTGTCATGACAGACATTCAGAGGGAGCAATCAGCATAAAGCAAGATTGCTTAAGGGCTTCTGTGTGGGAACAGTTCATGGCAGTGCTTCCTAAGCCGCGTCCGACACCAGCACCGCAGCCGCGCTGTCGGAACAGATACATTCTATCATTAGGGAAAAGCTGAATAATCAACTGATATATTCATTGCTTCTAATGCACTAGAGAACACCACAGGCTAATAGGCTCAAGCAGAGGTGTTTGCTGACCACTTGCCGAGTGCTGAATGCGTAAGGACAGGTGAGATTCTTCAGAAGAGAGCAAGAACTGCTGTAAACAGTTTGACTCCAACAATCTGTGGGGCTGTAAGGTCAGTGGGGCAGCGCTGCTGCTGCACGCACAGGCAGCACCTGGACCTGCCCAGCCCCGCACTGCAGGAGCTGCTTGAAAAACCTTTCACCAACTTCTTCTACATCTTGATGTCGAAAAGGCCGAGTTTAACCAAGAACTACAACGCTGCCGTGCGCCCCAGGGCCCAGCACTCCTGGCCACAGGAATCCTGCCCGGGGGACTCGGGGCAGGGCTGGGTTAGGATTTGAAGACGTGCACGGCCCGCACGACGTACTGGCGGCAGATGGGGCACTCGCTCATCCTCTTGCCACACTTGGTGCAGGTGACCATGTGGCCGCACTCCAGCAGCACGCAGTCGATCACGGCGTCCATGCAGATCCGGCACAGGTTCTCATCGTCCTCGTTCAGCTGCATCTTCTCCCCCTCTGGAAACCAACAGAGAGGGAGGTCACAGCTCTGGGGCCTGCAGAACCAGGGCAGTTCCAGCCCAGCCCCATCCCCTCACATGAGCTTTTTTAACCCCCAGCTACAAATTAATCGGTATTCCTCCAAAAATAAGCAAAGAAATAAGAACTAGAAAGCCTCTCAAGTGAACATCCAATATTTAGCTTCATTCTTTAAACCCAGAAACTATTTTCAATTCACAATGTAATGTCTGTGAAATAATGTGCTGGATTAAGATTCAGAGCATGTTGGTTTTTCATCTTGGAGCTCACTGTTTGGCAGAACGCTTTCCTCAGAAGATTAAACACAATAATAATAAAACAGACTAAGAAGTGGAAGCCTTAAGTAGGCCATAAAGGTGGCAGAACTGAATAAAACCTGTCAATTTTCATTGCAAATAGTCAACATCCCCATCAATACCTGAACATGCCATTAGACCATGGTGAAAAAAATAAACATTAAAGTTTTCTTCCCAAGTTTTGTGTGAGCAGGAATTGGTCTGAGGACAAATTACACAAGTGAAAGATTCCAACTGCTGCATGGAGTAGAGGGTAGAACAACAGCCACTGAGCAGTAGCCACAGAACCACAAAATTTATCATGAACATGTGAACTGAGACCAAAACACTTGGACTTTTGTCACTGTAGATTTTAATTCTGCAGTAACAGACCTGAAGTGCCCTGATCTGCATGGCTACAGCACAGCTGTGGCTAATGTCCTGTGAAACCCAGCAAAGCACATGGAGGTGCCAAGTTTCAGTTCTCTGAGGAACCAGTTCTCAGTTGTGCAATTTTACCTTCACCATGGAAGCTGAGCTCTCCAAGCTTTGGAAGAAAGTCTCAAAAACCCAGCACAGTCCTGGAAAGCTTTGTTTAATCACTACTGTTCAGCTACTCTAGGGGCACCTTGCATTGTTAAAACCCATTTTCCAGGTGTTCCAGCAGAGCAGACCAAGCTCAGACACCGAGTTCTTCCACTGGCAGAACCAAACCAGAAACTGGAAACCAGGAACTCAGTAGTTGTAAGAAAGCGGAAATAAAGTATAAACCTACGTGTCTTGTGGTTCTCCTCATTCTCTCTGTATAGTCTGCTCACTTTTTCCACAAGTTCCCATTTTTCACAGCATCCTGAGTAGTTGACAAAATTACAGGCGAGTATTTCCTTCAGCTGCCGGACACTCAATCCTTCGATGTCTTCCAGACTGGAAATATCGGACAGGGATGCCCTCGCTCGCTTCCTGGACAGCCCCAGGGTCTGAAACACATCAGTTGTGTGGTGTTGAGCACCAGAGCTGGAGCACACGAAGCTGCAGCAGCTTGGCTAAAGTTTAATTCTTTTTGAAGCTAGTGTGTGCAGACATTCATTGCTCGACACAGCAAACTCTGGAAGAACCCAGAGCATGAGGCCAAATGTTGGCAGAGATCTAAAAGACTTTATGGTGTCACATGCCAAAAATCTATTCTTTGGATAGTTCATCTCACCTGCTCTTCTGCACTTTCTTCTTCTTCATTGTTTACAGATGTTTCCATTTGTCCCTGTGTACAAAATGAAACTCATCAGGATAAAAAACCATGTTATTCCCTTATAAAACACTTTCCTTCCTACCAAGGTGATCACAGGTGACAATGAAATGACATTTTGACGTTCCAGTTGCTACTCATCAGTCCAGGTTTAAGTCACCTCTGACCTGAACTAGGAATCTTTGCTAATTATCTCCAGCTTTCAGATGCAGGATACAAAAGGCATTTTTCCTGCCCCTCCAAACTGTACCAATTGGTGTTTTATTTTAAATCGAGACAGAACTATTAAAAAAAAAGATATAAAGTAATACTATTGCATAAAACTTGTTAATCACTGTACCTGTGAAGGTGTCCCACTTCCTGTGCTTCCTCTTCTGTTGGCAAGTTCTCCTGGATTTGACATGGATACAGACGTGGAAAAGGGATGGGTAAAAAAGCCCGAAGTCTGTGACCGTGACGAACGCAAGCTGCCAGCGTCCATGTCCTCCTCCGACCCCAACCCATGGTGGCACAGCACCAGGTCCACCAGGTCTTCCTTCTCTCTGCAGGTGTCCGTGGGGATGTTTCTGAGGATCAGATACTGACGCAGATCCTTCACTTTCAATCTCATTAGCTGAGGGCGCTGGAAGGCCGTTTCTTGCAGCAAGTGACAAGTGGAACATCTCCTGAGATTCTCTTGTAAGACTGAGCAAACGGAGCAAAAATCCTTCTTGCAGTCACAACACACGTGCTGAGGGGAGAGGAGGGAACCATTCAGCTGTGCATCACAGGAAACAAATCCAGGCCCTGCTCTCTCCTTCTCCAGGCTACAGAATTTACTGTTACTTCTTCCACTGTCAGTTGTGACAGACATCATTTTTAAGATTTAAGTCCAGCAAACTGCCCTGTCAAACAGTTTTGCAGGTGTCCCAAGAGAGTCCCTCGCTCTTTTGACACTACTGAAGCCGATTTGTGGTTTTAGTAAAAAATACTATGAATAAACAGATGAATAAAGTATTCAAGTTGTAGATTAGACAACAAACAAAACTAAAACCAATGTCATGGTCTGTTAAAATACTTTTGAACATACTGTCACTGCTCCTTTCACATGTGTAACAGTATAACCCCAAACTTTACAGAACCTACTGCTTCCTCAACTGATTCCAAGAACTCAAAGTAGGGCTCGAATGTGAGGAATCACATGGGAGGGACACACTCCCAAAAGCCCAGATGTCACTTCTGAAGAAAGCTTTGTTCAAAAGACTCACAATACACAAAAGCTGGAATAGACAAGACTGTCAGCATTCCAGCTGCTGAACAAACCCAAACTCCTCAAGGTTTTCAGGATTACAGTAAATTAATATTGGCTTCAGCTATGTCCTTACACAACACTTAATTCAACAAAGCCTTGCCATGTGAATAGGACACATAAGGGGAAAACAACACACAAACTGAGGGAAGAGGTTTCATGATCATCTGAAAGAGCTGCAGAGGATTAGGTCACTGGCAGGAGAAAAGAACAATCCTGAACAGTTATGATACACAGAAATAATATAATATTAACAATCTCAATTTTATCTGCATTAACTCACCAACCTGCCTCCTAAGGAAGGAAGAGGCTGTTGGAGCACAACAGCACTGAGCAGAGCGAAAGCTGGTTAGGAAACAACCAGAACTGCATGAGAACTTCCAGAAAGAAGCTGGAGTTTGTGAGTTTTTAACTTTTCCATCACCCAGTTTGTTCACTCCAGTACTCAACCACTGTTTGATGCCATCTTCAAAACCAGATTTGCTTTACTGTTTAAGATTCTGAAGCTAATACGTATCTTACAAATCAGAGTCCATTAATTTTCAGGCCAGTCCAGATGCAACATGTCACTGACTAATGAACATCAGACTTATTAACTTCTAATCCTGGCTGACAGTAATTTCCTGTGACTTCAGAATAAGGCACTTCCTCCCTCCCTGCCTGTATCTGCCTCAGGTTTCTGAGAAACACACACTCATCTCTCAGCATGCCACAGATGCGTTCATAGGGGTAAAAATACTGTGCAATAAGAAATATACTCACTTTTTTCCTAAAAACTGAAAAGGAAAGTCCACAGGCTTTGCAGACGATGTTCGTGCCGGCTGCAGCAGGAGCTGGATATGCTGAGAAGTCTGTGCTTGGTGTAAACCTGAATGGGCCAGCACCTCCCCCAAAGCCAGCCTGCTGGCCACGGACTGCTCCCGTACCCATGACTTCATTCAGCAACCCGCAGCAGGAAGCCCACATGGAAGTAGCTCCCGCCTGAAAACATCACAAAGCAAACGCAGAGAATCAGTATCTCAAAGCCCACATCAGATGTGCCTTGCTGCTGAGGAGCTACTTCACTCCATCTGTCATCATCCCAGGAGCATGTGGTGCAAATTCCCGGAGCTCCAGGATTCCAGCACGCTCACGGCTGTGACAGACCAGCTCCACTCCCAGCTGAGATCCAAAGTGGGAAAGATTTGCCTCTGAAAGGCCAACGCAGGCGCAGGGAGCTCACACTCTCAACTCCTTTTCTAGAGAATTCCCCACAAAAAGAGTCAGGAATTTGAGGAGTGATGCAACAGCAGAGCAAGGAAGGAGTGACTGACAGCCCATTGTAGGTGAGGGGCAAACCCTGAAATGGTGACAGGCAGAAACTGCAACTTCTCATGATTAATGCAGAACTGTCCCTGCAGGATCTGCTCCAGAACTCATCCAGCTCTGGTATGACTCACAACAAAACTCTCTCTGAAATAACATTCCTGGTTTTCAAACTTGAAAACCAATCTTCATTAGAAGATAATTACAGTCTGGTTTCACTGAGAAGGAAATGTTTGTTCAAGACCTCTCTGAACCTCCTTGCTTTGTTGCCTTACAAAATGTTTAACAAAAGTTAAAATAAATCTAAATGAACTTACTTTCTATTGATTGGATTTCAGTTTTGAGTCACAGTCTTAAAACACTGCAAAAAATTCTGAACACATAAACAAAGTGCTACTTTTTATCCTTGGAAGCCCTTAGCACTGGATTCTCTATCAAAAGTGCACAGTCTACTTGAAGGTGGAATTTGGACTCCAAGTTGGGCAAGTCACAAGTTTAATCACTGTCAGGTGGCTCTCTGAGACCTGCTAGAAAAAAACAGGAGGGGCAAACAGAATCACATCAGGTTCTCCCTGAAAGGAAGCTGACAGGTACAACTTCCTTTAAATTTTTTCCTACTTTTTTCTTTAACAGCAGTTCTCTTTCATTCCAGGACAGCATCTTTTTTTTTTTTTTTTCCCCAAAGCACCAAGACAGAAAATAATTGCTTTTGAGACTTGTAATTCTTGCTGTAAAACCCCAACCAACCAGAACACACACTTCAGCTCTGTAACGTGGTGCTTTAATTCCTGTAGTAACTACACTAATTTCTAGATGAAGTTGCACATTTTCCCTGAACTGAACACAATCCTCTTACATTTTTGGGAACTTAATGCCAGAATAACTGGGGATAGGCCAGAACTTCTCCGTTCAAACCACAGAGCACAAAAGGTAAGAACAAGAGCTTTAGTTACAACATCAAACATACATTCTAATTAAATCCTCTCATCTGTTAAATCCACTCGTCATTATGGGTATTTCAACAGCAGAATTATCATGGTGTAACAAGAACCCTCTGTGCCCTGGGCACCCCACGCACAGGACATCTTCCTCAGCCTCCTCAGGATGAACTCCAGCGGCCCTTCCCTCACACAGCTCACATCCCAGCCTCAAACTAAGGCTTGTTTTACACTCCTCCATTATAAACACTGTGGAAACTCATCAATATTAATTTCTCCTGGACAAAACATAATTATCCTAGCTTATTAGGCAAGAGGAATTAACTTTCCAGAAATACATCCTGAAAACCAATGTCAATCCAACAGAGCTCCGAGTTTTAAAACTTGGAGCTTCTGAAAAATACTTTCTCTCATCTTTAGGGAAAGCTGTAGCACAACCATTCCTCTCATTCATCACCTATTCTTCAAAACTGAGGAGCTAATTATGTATCTACAAGATTTCAAAACAGCCTCAGATGCATAACGGAAAAATAAAATCATTAACCAAAAGGATCTTTCAAAATTCAACTTCCTTTATTATACAGCTATGGCCTGTTTAGGGGGTCACAGCAGCAGCAGGACACACAATGACTAAAAGGATGTAAGACATTTGATACCACAACCCCGGCCTGAGAGTTTAACACCTGCTTCTTAGACTTATTTTATTCCAGAGCCTGTAACAACTGTTCAGACATCACTGTCAACAGCAAACATACGTATTTTTAGGAACTTTTTGTCACCCATTTTGGACACAAGAATGCTGTTGATACCTTTATCTTGCTGCCAACCACTCACTTAAGGTGAAAGGTAGGGCTAAGTGGGCATTAATTTTCTCCTTAACCTACATCACCTGTGGATTCCTTCTATGCCCTCAGGTCATGAACTCATAACTGAATTACAGTGTCTAGGCTCTCCATATTGCTCGGTAAAAGAAATGACACCGTGCTGAAAAGCACCAACACGACACGCAAATTAAACAGGCTAAAACAAAAAAAATCCCTCTCTTGAGAGTTAATCAAAACAATTCCAATTTCTGCACCAAAACTATCAGTCTCCACTGCCATGGACAGGCTGCCATCGGTATCTTCCCTCCCCATACCTTATGTGCATCTCACAGGAGCAAAATGCTGCGTTCCAACTTCTCTGCTGTTGCTTTTCGCTTTAAGGGTGTTTAGTTACCTGATGAGGATTTCACCTGCTGCTCCTGCCACGCCTGTGCAAGCTGGGTGTGCTACCAAAGCCGCAGAACGACAGGAGAGCGGCGCGAGGGATTTACTTTTAATCATTTTAACCGAAACTTCCTCTTTACACCCACCCTTAGACCAAGCAGAGCTTTTCCGGGACGGCACAACAGCCCCGGGCGCGACGCGGCGCCCCAGCGGAGCGACCCGGGCTCCGGCCCCCCGGGAGCCGCCGGTGTGCCCCTCACGGGCCCGGCCCGGGCCCTGCCCGGCTGCTGACTCAGCGCGGGGGCCCCTCGGCTCGGCGGTGCCGGCCCGGGCGCCCCTCAGAGCGCGGCGGGACGGCGGCCGCGGCCTGAGGCGAGCCGGGAGGGGCGGCCCGGCCCGGACATCCCGCCGGGTCCCCCGCCCCGTCACCCTCCCCGGTTAGCCCCCTCCTCCCTCCTTCCTTCCTCGCAGAGGGAGAAGCGCTCTCCCGGCCGGATGAACCCCTCACCTTCATGGCCGCTCCCGCCGCTCCAGCGCCGCGTCGCCCCCGCCCCGCGCCGACCCCGCCGGGCCGCCGCTCGGAGGGCGGGCCCTGCCGCCGCGCCGCACGCCATTGGCTGCCGCGCCGCCGCGCCGCGCGCCCATTGGCTGCTCCGCCCCGACGGCGAGCGGGCGCGGCCAATGGGAGCAGAAGACACGGCGGGGCCGGGGGGGGGCGCGGAAATGCCCCGAGCGGGGCCGGGACACGCGGGGGGCAGCGATGGGGCAGCGATGGGGCAGCGATGGGGTCATTGAGAGTGGCACCGATGGGGCACCGATGGGGTCACTGGCAGTGGCACCGATGGTGGCTCCGAGGTGATCTTGCCCCTCCACTCGAGCCTGGGACATCGGCAGTGCTGAGTGCAGTCCTGGGCTCCTCAGGACAAGAGGGAAGGAGCTCCTGGAGAGGGTCCAGTGCAAGGCAAGGAGAAAATGAAGGGTCTGGAGCATCTCTTACGAGGAGAGACTGCTGGAGCTGTCTGCAGAACAGAAGACTGAGAGGGGATCTCATCAATCCATAAAAATATCTCCAAGGGCTGCCAGGAGGATGGTGCCAGACTCTTTTTGGTGGTGTCCAGTGACAGGATGAGGAGGAATGGCCATAAACTAAAACACAGGAAGTTTCACCTCAACATGAGAAAGAACTTTCCATTAAGGGTGGCAGAGCACTGGAACTGCCTGGGGAGGTGATGGATTCTCTCTCTGTGGAGCCCATCCAGCCCCACTCCCTGGCCTTGGACACTTTCAGGGGCAGAGCAGCCACAGCTTCTCTGGACAACCTGTGCCAGGGCCTCCCCACCTTCTGAGTAAAGAATTTCCCCCTAACACCTAACCCAAATCCACCCTCTTTCAGTTTTATTCTACCAAGCCCTTTGGTGAGAATCATTACATTTGAGAAAAGATTTATTATTTAAAAATCCACTTCCAGCAAGCTCCTAGATGCCATTATTATCTTCTCTAGGCTTTGAGTGGGGTATATATTTAAAATAACAATCATAGGTTGCAAGAACTGAAAGCTTTTAACCAGATTACATTAAAGAAACCCCAGCAGTACAAACCTGACCAAGGCTTCAGGAAAGCTTTACATAAGAGCACACAGGGCCAAGAATAAGGCAGGCCTTTGCCAAAAAGAGGAACAGACGAAAGTGGCTGAAAATAAATATGGAAAACAAATCAAATTTACCCCTAGAAAGGGTTGGATGCAATCTGCTAATTTCTGCAGGAATGATCTATTTTTGGAGCAAATAATATACAAGAACTGGGTTAAAAAAAAATGGTGTGTAATTGGCACGTGAATGGCACAGTCCTGGCAGCTTCAGGAGTAAGAGCAGATACTTCACACAGCCCAACTTCTGGATTTGCATTGACACCATATTTTAATTCAAAATCAGGTCACCTTTTTTTCAGAAATGTTTATGCTCCTTGACAAGCTTTAGATATGCTCTGAACTTCTACACACGACTTAATAAAAAATGCCTTTTTTTTTGCAATGATAGCTTGCCATTTTAGTCAAAGCAACTGAAAAAATTGAAGAGACTTGTGAATACAACATTGGAGCTTGCAATGGCACATTCCTCATGCTTCTCATGCAAGAGATTGCTTTAAGACACCTTAAACATATCAGTACAGTTTGGTTTTTAAAAAGTTCTGTCATCTAAACTCTGTCGATTCAGAGTCACCCTTGAAGTACCAAGTTATACACATATTCTTGTTAATAAAATAAAATTAAAACATGAGAACTCCCCATGCAGTCACTGTACTGGGGTAAAAGCTGTCCCAAACCAAGCAAAACCCAACATTTTCCCTTTTTCTCTGTTAAGGATTTGCTAACAAGAAATCCTCCCAAACACAGATGTTTTAGGGAGTAACGTGGGACTGACGGAGCTGAGATCTGGTGACAGTGCTGGCAGCTGCACTTGCCACTCCTGCCTTAATTTGGGCAGATCTGGATGAATCATGTCCTTAACATGTGATTTGAGATGACTTTTACAGCATTAGTGTGCCCAGACAGTAACCACGCCGAGGGTTTTAAATGAGGATCTTTAACTCCGCCAGCTACTCCGTGGGTGAAAAGGAGCATTTCAAGAGGTTCTATTAATAAAAGCCTTGCCCTCGCTGAGCCTTCTGGACTGTGCCAAAGCAGCATTAAAAGATTTAAATCTATTACTGTGAGATGTCCCATTTCCTTCTGCCACCAAATAACAAGTGACAACGACTCGCTGCAGCTCCATAATCCCCCAAGGTTTCACACAGCGCCAGAGACAGAGGTAGAGGAGTGATTCTTCCCAGGAATATTAATTTGGTTTTAATTTAGCAATCTGCAAAATTTAATAGTAAAGTTAAAAAAGACAAACTTCATCACTGGGCTTTATCTGGGGATTTCAGGTTGGATATTAATGCCTGTAGGAAGAATCAGGGAATCACAGAATCAGAATGGTTTGGGTTGGAAGGCACCCTAAAGATCATTTATTTCCAACCCCCTGCCATGCGCAGGGACATCTTCCACTATCCCAGATTGCTCCAAGCCCTGTCCAGCCTAGCCTTGGACACTTCCAGTGATGGGACAGCCACAGCTCCTCTGGGCAACCTGTGCCAGGGCCTCACCACCCTCACAGGGCAGAATTTCTTCCCAATATCCCATCTAACCCTGCCCTCTGCCAGTGGGAAGCCATTCCCCCTGTCCTGTCACTCCATCCCTTGTAAATAGTTTCTCTCCGTATTTTTGTCAGCCCCTCCAGGCACTGGAAGGCCACAATTAGGTCACCCCAAAACTTCTCTTTTCCAGGCTGAAGAATCCCAGTTCTCTCAGCCTTTCCTCACAGGAGAAGTCCTCCATCCCTCTGATCATCCTGGTGCCCCCTCTGGCCTCCCTGCTGGGCACAGCCTATTTTAGATAAGATAAAAGATGACTTTTTCAACAGTGTTACCTAATCTTGAATTTAATACAATCAAAGTCATCTCTCACTGCTTTTTTGGAGAGCTGGTTTTTAGGCGTGAGAGCTGATTTAAATATATTTTTAAAGTGTATTTTAAATGTTCTCTCTGCACCACGCACTGAAGGATTGGCAGCAGAGTTCACACTTTGGCTTCAGAGCCTTGCACAGAAACATCAGAACCAGATGTTTGTCATTTCCTTTTCCCTCCCAGTCCTGCACAGGCCGGCTGCAGCCCAGCCTTTATGTCATCCCCCTCCCCTCCCTGCCCTGCCATGCCACCAGTTCCGTGTTTCTGCCCAGGCCACAGTGCTTTATTTTCAGGAAATGTCAGCAGATTGACCTTTATAACATAATAGCTGCTGTTACTTCCTGCGTTTTGTATTCAGATACAGCTCAATGAGTTCATTGAGGGCGAGGAAACGATCATTAATTACGCCAGCAGCAGCAAGCTGCAATGTTAAGTTTCTTAAATGTAAATGTATCCTAGAAAATTACTCCCCGCTTGATTTGCCTCCTCCTCCTCCTCTCACCACCTCCAGGCATGAATCAGGAGCAGCGCAATGGAAATCCCCGGGGACATGCAGATGTATAATAATATTGAGTTTTGTTTTGCTCTCACTTACAAAAATGAGAACTATTATAATAATTGGAGTATTTTCTTTGGGAATATGATGCCTTAATGAAGTACTTTAACAAGTTATTGAGAAAATAAAAACTTACATGTGGAAACATCTTTACGGCATCACAATTAGCTTGCAGGAAATCCAGAGAAGAGCGAATTCACTCTGTGGTGTTCTCTGCAATAAGGAAATGCTCGTGTCAGAGTATGTAAAGTATTAGATAGGTGGGTTCATCTAAATATTGCTGTATAAAAGATGTAACTTTTTACCCCTTGGGGTGTTTGACTTGTGGAATCCTCCACTTTGCAGCTTGTGCAGAATAAACAATGTATCCTTTTTAAACCAGACTCTGTGTTTAAAGAGCTAGGCAACCCCACCAAGACACTGCCCATGGTCATCTGTACCTCACCTGGCCTCTATTAATCACAGGATCATTAAAGTTGGAAAAGACTTCCAAGATCATCAAGACCAACCTGTGACCAATCACCAAACCCTAATCCAAATTGCCATGTCTACTTGTTTTTTGGACACTTCCAGGGCTGATTGACTCCACCACTTCCCTGGGCGGCCCCTTCCAATGCTTCACCACTCTTTCAGTGAAGAAATTTTCCCTAAAATGTCCACCCTGAGCCTCCCCTGGCCCAGCCTGAGGCCGTTCCCTCTCCTCCTGTCCCTGTTCCCTGGGAGCAGAGCCCGACCCCCCCGGCTGCCCCCTCCTGTCAGGGACTTGTGCAGAGCCACAAGGTCCCCCCTGAGCCTCCTTTGCTCCAGGCTGAGCCCCTTTCCCAGCTCCCTCAGCCGCGCCTGGGGCTCCAGACCCTTTCCCGGCTCCGTTCCCTTCCCTGGACACGCTCCAGCCCCTCAATGTCTCTCTTGGCCTGAGGGGCCCAGAACTGACCCCAGGATCTGCGGTGCCTCAGCAGTGCTAGCACACAGGGAAAATGTCTGTTCCCTTATCCAGCAGATAACTCCTCAGGGATGCAGCTGCCCAAGAGCAGCCCATCCCCACGCTGTCCCCAGCCGCGGCCTGGCTGCGGTGCGGGGCGGTGCGGGGGAAGCAGCCCCGCCCCGCGCGGACCCTTCTCTCCCCGGAACGTCTCTCTCGCGCCCGGCACGCCGGGCAGCTCCTCCGTGGCGGCGCACAGTCCCTCCTCTGATTGGCTGCGGCACCGCCCGCGCGCCGGCGCGGGGGGCGGTGATTGGCCGGCGGGGCGGGCGCGCGCGGTTTCCCCGGTGACGGGCGGCCCGGCGCCGCCATGGCGAGCGTGCACGAGAGCCTGTACTTCAACCCGATGCTGACGAACGGCGTCGTGCACGGGAACGTGTTCGGTGTCCGCGACTGGGTCACCCCGCACAAGATGGCCCTGCTCGTGCTGCTCAGCGAGCTGGGCCGCGCCGGCGCTCAGCTCGGCCTGCTGGAGCGGCGGCGGCTCAACCGGCTGCTGCTGCCGCTGCTGCAGGTCGGGGCCCGGGCTGGGGCGGGGGGAAAGGTGAGCCCGTTGTGTCGTGGCCTGTCGCGACATGTCGATGTCCTCCGCAGGGTCCGGATATGGCGCTGTCGCGGCTGCGCAAGGCCATCGAGGAGTGCTGCCCGCACCTGGCCGGCTCCGTCCACATCAGGTGCGGGGAGCGCTCGAGCGGGCGGGGCGGGGCGGGGGAAGGGCCGCCGAGGCCGCTGTGTGAATCCTCTGCGCTGCTTGTGTCCGCTCTGAGCGCTGAAAGGTGGTCTAAAACTTGTAAATGTCAGGTTTTAAAAGCATATATTTGAGCCAAAACTCTACTTCGACAGATTTCTTACTTGTCATAACTAAGTTCTGAAAGGCACGAACAGCAACAGTTCCAAAAATCTAATCAATCAAAAAAATTATATTTTAAAAATAATAAAAAAAGGGGTTCCTATTTGTTTTAAGAATAACCATTTTTGTCTAATTATTCTCTTTTAATAGACACCTGTTTAAAAAGAAAAAAAGCCCAAGCCTGATTATTATTTGGCTTATTATCAGTATTTAATACGATCTTATTTATCTCACTACGAAAACCACCTGGGCCCAAGAAATTAGTTATCACTTGGTTCTGTTTGTGTTTACTCATTTATACAGGAAGCAGAAGAGTTATTTTGTTTGATGTCTATATTAATACCCTAAAAATGTAATTTTCTTCCCCTGTTTAGGTTAAAACTTATGGCAGAAGGAGAACTGAAAGATATGGAACAATTTTTTGATGATCTTTCAGATTCATTCTCAGGGACAGAGCCAGAAGTTCATAAAACAAGTGTAGTAGGTAAGCCATCATTATCCATAAGCTGGTTTTGATGTGATATCTCTCACTGATGTGACTCCCTCAGGATACTGCTTTGTTTTTCTGGGGAGGTGTAAAATTGCACAATGTCATTTTTCTCTTGCTCGGATGTTGCACATTAACCGATAGTTTTGCATGTTGTGGGGTTGATGCTGATTTTAGCAATTTATCTGTGAGATTTGCTGCTAAATTATGACCAGATTTACACCCTGCAACACTGAGTTGTATCATTTGGTAGGCTGAGATAAGACTCAGTAATTTCTATTCTATTTCTCATTAATTTCTATTTAATGAGGAACTAAATGACGTTTAAGCTGCTGGCCATGATTTTAGTCTCCTGTCTGAAGCAGCACCTGACAGACCATGCTCACAGCAGGTGTTTCCCTCTCCAGGTCTGTTCCTGCGCCACATGATCCTGGCATACAACAAACTTTCCTTTAGCCAGGTCTATAAACTTTACACAGCACTCCAGCAGTACTTTCAAAAGGATGAGAAAAAGAACGGAGCCGATGAGAATGAGATGGAGCTGACAAGTCCAGAGGAGCTGGATGGGAAAATGGAGAAAGAAGAACTTGACGGGCCTTTAAGGTGATATATTTGTGTTAAAGTCTTTCCCACCCCTTAAGAAAACGAATCTTTTATTTTATTAAAGTCTCCTACAGCCGGGCTGAGATTTGTGGCCGCTCGTTTCCTTGGTGCCACCGTGTGGTAACATTTGTCAGTGGCTCAGTGGCTCGTGAAGGTGGCACTGCCCCATCCTCATCTTTGCTTAGGGAGCCACAGGCTAAAAGGCAGCAGCTGCCAACAATTCCCCTCTGCTGAATGACTTCTCTGGTTGTCACGTGCTAAAACTGTTGGAGAGGCCACTTCTGCTTCCAACAGGGAAAGATTGCTCAATAAGGAGAAGTTAAGTTGAATGGTTTTGTTTTGCTTTTCACCCTTCTCCAAATAAAAGAACTCATGTCTATTTACCTCAAAAAGGAGAAGCAAATACTGAGAGTTTTCACCTGCTAAACAGGTGCTCCACTGTTAGAAGAATCCTGAAAGTATTTTATATATCCATAAATTTAAAATGTACTTTGCAAACTGTATTTGTATAAACTTTTGCAGGAGTTGCTGCAGCCTGAGTCAGACATTTTGGGGTCTGGCTGTGTGCTGGACTTGCTGTTTTTCCACAGAATAAATGTCTTGCATACCAGCTGTTTCCAGCAGTGATGGATGTGGCCAAAGTGCCAGTTCATCTCCTTGGGACTCTCTTCAGAAGACAGAAAGAACAGAGCAAAGCCATTTGAATATGTCAGCCCCAAATGTTCTCTCTGCTGTTTTTCTTTAGGGTTTTTTAGGATGTATTTAGGGTAACATTGCTCTCGACTACAAGAGCAGGGTTGAAGCTGAACTGTGTGAAATCGTCTGGATTGCTTACTTTGATATAGTAAATTTTATTCTTTATTAAGTTTTCTCAGCGTTCTTTCATGCTTTGAGCTATAATATCTCAGAAAACTTTATAAAGCAAAAGTGTGGGGTGTCTGATAAAATGCATTTCCGTGTTGCCTTTCCTTGCCCCTGTTTCTAACCAGAGTGTTTCTTACCAGGGAAGAAGAGATAGCCTGCAGTGGGCCTCTTTCCCAGAAACAAGCAGAGTATTTTCTTTCTCAGCAGGTATGTTAATTCTCATTAAAGTGGAGAAAATGTTCCATAACATGAATTTCACCTTGAATTTCATCCACCGTGTCAGCCGTGATGTTTTCTCTGATGTGGTGGAGACTTGTTGATATCTTGCATGTTGTTGCTCAGTATGAGCACTTGGGGCTATGAGTGTTTTATCCAGACATGTCACCATATGCTGATATTTGGTTCTGAGAAGGTCCTTCTGCTCTGCTTGCCTCGTATTTCTGTGAAATGTGCAGTTTTGTTGGTTATTCCAGCTGGTAAATAAAAAAGGGAACGGAAATACACATGGACACAAATGTCAGTAATTCAATAGTCAGTAATGCTAATTTTAGTAACTACATTTTGTAATTTTTTATTAATTGAACAGCTTGCCAAAGCAAACTGTGGATTTAGGGTATTTGTTTTCCTAAGGGTTTTTTTTTTGTATGAGAAGATACATGTAATTCCAGTGAGCAATGTGTGGCATTAGTTCTACAGAATCAAACTGCCACTGTCATAGTAGACAGAGCTGCTACAAAATCTTCTTTAATGTCCTTTCCAAGCAGATAACAACCTGACAATCCTGTACCACAATATATTTTTATAGCCCTCCTTATGGAGTTACATATCTTATTTGTACTGTTCAAATTTTATTCCAGGCTTCTTTACTAAAGAATGATGAGACAAAGGCTCTTGCTCCAGCATCTTTACAAAAAGAATTGAACAACTTGTTAAAATTTAATCCAGACTTTGCTGAAGCAGTAAGTATCTTTTTCTTCATCCAGAATGGTTGTAAAGGGATTTCTTATCTCTAGAATAGGATTATTTGGGAGTAATTTATTCTCTATTGAAATATAAGTACACTATAAAAGTGTGAGCAAGTTGCATGTGAATGTTTAGTAATTCAGACTAAATCTCCTGAAGGTACAGAAACCTTAATTAAGCAAAGTACTTCCCCTTCATGCACAGATATAAGCCTCTTAATTTTGGTGGGACTGAGTGCATTCTTGTTCAACTAAATCTGAAACTTACTTATTTTACCCACATTTTCCTAAGGAGTTTCAGGCCTCATACTCCTGTAGTTTAAAAATCAGTATTAAGTGTAATGTCTGTTAATTTTGCTGGTTGTTGTTCACTTTGCTTCTGGTCCTCAATAGCAATTTATACTGAAAGCCATAGACAACTCCCACTGAGGGGAGTTTCCAGACCTGTGGTGTGAGCTCTTGCTTTGTCCCTCAACAGCTTATTCTTGAGCAACTTCCATAAATTCAACTCTTTCCTGCCTTGCTTTCTACCTCTTCCTCCCAGCAGCTGTGGGCCAAGGTAGACAGGATTTTCCTTGCTGCTGTTTGGAAGGGTATCCTTGAAAGGGCTGCCTTAGTCCCTGGCTGGATTTCACAGCATAAAGGATTATCCTGCCCAGGTCTCAATGCCAAAAAGAAAATATGTAATTTAGCATCTTGTTTCTATCTGCACAGCATATGGAAGCAGTCCTGATGTTTCTTAGTGTCTTCCTGAGTGCAGACACTGTGGGAGTCCTGCCTCCATTCCCACTCTCACTTCACACGTAAATACAGGGATTCCATCTCTGTAGAGATCTCAGACTGGCTGGGATCATTCTGACAGCCAGATCTTGTAATCTTCACCATTTGGCAGATCCTGTTAGGGCAGACAACCAATTTTGTCCAAGAAAGTACCTATTTTTATCCAGAAATTCCGCACAGGTCGTGTCAGTATTGGTGCAACTTCTGATCCAGCATGCACTCCCTGGCCGTGCAGTATTTCATGGTTCCACATGTTGGGCTAAAATACATACTGTTATAAACAAAACTCTGGTTTAATATCTGTACAATTAAAGCTGATTTTGCTTCGCTTTTCAGCATTATTTAAGCTACTTAAACAGCCTCAGAGTGCAAGATGTCTTCAGTTCCACACACAGCCTCCTGCATTACTTTGACCGGCTGATCCTCACGGGGGCAGAGAGCAAAAGCAACGGGGATGAGGGATACGGGCGGAGCCTGCGCTACGCCGCGCTCAACCTGGCGGCCCTGCACTGCCGCTTCGGTCACTAGTAAGGAATTCACCCGGGGGCATCTCAAAATGCTGACAAAGAGACCTTCCCTTCCTGCTGAAAATCCCTTCAGGGGCTTTCTTTAACTTGACAGCCGGTGTGGTTGGGTTGGGAGCCGTCTTTCGGTCTTGATTTGTTTGGGTTCGTTTTTGTTTTGACATTTATTTGGTTTCCATAATAACTGAGCCATCTAAGAGTTGACATTTGTCTGTGTCCTGGGTATTTTAAGTGTTCAATTACATTTTCCTGACCTCAGACGGGTCAGTGGGCATGAATGCCTATTTTCATCCATATTCTCAAGAAAGTGTGGTTGGTTTTCTGCAAGCCAAGGTAGAACTGATGATCTGGCAAAAGAATAATTAAACAAAAAAAGCCATCTGAGCTTTTAGAATTTAAAATGCCATACGGGTAGGATTTATTTTGTTGATAAAGCTGGCCTACCCATCTTCACTTATGGTTTGCATTTATTGATTGCTGCCTGGAGGCATCATGTGAAAGGACTGGAGAGGGGAAGGATGCTGCAAAGTTGAGAGCAACAATTTCTACACAAGCAGATTCTAAATACTGCCCCTGTTCAACCAATAATTTGGCACCATGGCATGTACAGGGTTTGAAAGCCCATGCAGGGGTTACAGCTGCATTTTGGTTTGCAGATGCTGTCAGGCTTATTGTCCTCAAAGCCAGAATGCACTGCTGAGTGCTGGGAGGAAAACACAGGCTGTTAAATCAGAGATCTGAGTGCATTATGCACAATTCAGATCAATATTCCTCTGGATCAGGATGCTGTATCTTAAGCACTGTGGGAATACTAATTGTTCTCCCTCTGTCTGCTCATAGCCAGCAGGCTGAACTTGCACTTCAGGAAGCCATCAGGATTGCCCAGGAGTCCAACGACCATGTCTGCCTGCAGCACTGCCTGGTGAGAGCTCTGTTCAAATGGGGCTTGAGTCGTTCTGCTCAGTGAACTGTTGCAGAACTTCTCATACAGCAGCATCTCACCCAGGGCATTTGACTGCCCAGCAGTGGGGTGACATCGCTCCTGGCACACAGGACAACAAGCTGTAGAATCATGGGATGTTTTGTTGCAGCTCAGGTTTAATTTCCTAAGCAGGAATTGTTACCCTAAGGATCTCAGTACTAAGCTCAAACTTTAGTCTTAGATGTTGTAAAAAGAAGTATTTCATAAGCTTCCTCCTTCCTGCCTGTTGACTTCTCAAAGTGTAACCAGCCACCTTTAGAGCAAGCAAAGTAGGAGGGCAAGACTTGGATTTCTCTTTATTTTTTTTCCCTGTAATTAACACTATAATGAATTTACATCAATGGTATCAAACTCCTGAGGTGCTGCATTCCACAGTTCCCTGTGGTTTTGTGCATCACTGAACCTCCAGTGTTGGCTGATGCCACACCAGCATCCCAGCCTAGCTGCACTTCTGATATGTTTTGCTGTGCAGCATTTAGTAGAAGTTTCATTAGAATCAATCCACAAGTGGTTTGTATTTCTAGTGAGTTTCTGTGCATTCTGTAACAGGAAGCCAAGTTAAAAGTGCTGCAGCCATCAGTTATTTGCAATGAGATTTTGATCTTTTTCCTTGCTAGAGCTGGTTGTACATCCTGGAGCAGAAGATATTCGATAGCTGTGTTCTGCTGGAGCACTCTGTGAACAAATCCTTACATTTTGGGTTGCCAGTGAGTCCATTTCATCAATCCTTAACTTTATTCTGGGACAAACCCATGTGGTGGTGGGGAGTGTGTGTGATCAGAGTTTGGGGTTTTGTGGCTGTTCTGATCAAAATACCTGACTGGATTTAAACAAACATGTTTTAACACTCCAAAATGCAGCTGTTTCTATGACTTTTATTCTTCATATTAATAAGCCAGAGTTCAGTTGCTTTAATGCCAGAGCATTATTGCAAGGTTCAGTGGTTTTCCTTCTAACTTGTTTGATTTTCAGGCAGAAAAGCTCTCTGTGGCTACTGGCCCAGGCACCATTTTGGCACAATCTGGTGCTCAGGGGACGTTCTTAGGCCTCCATCTTCCCTGAAGCTCAGTGCTGATGCCTCTGGCGGGGCTTTGAACACATCTACTTGTACAGCTCTGTGAAATCTTGCAGGGCAGCCCTCCCCTTTGGTAGTTTGTGCGCTGGATCTGTTGTCTGTTAATGTTTATTTCTGTCTTCCCCAAATCTGCAATTCCTTTGTTAAGAGAATTGTTCTAAAATGGACTCAACCGCTGTTGTTGGGAGATAGGAGCAGACATGGCCCCTTTGTGGGAAGGACAGCAAAGGCTGTGTTTTCACAGCAGTTCTGGAGAAATCCAGGTACTGGTCCTGTCCTCCTCCATAAGATTTCTGTGTGGGGGAGTGGAAATTACCTTTCACATCTAACAAAATGACATTCATATATGTGTGGGTGTGCATAAGTGAGTATTTAAAGAAATGCCTGGAGCAGTGTTCCTTTGTCTGTGCTGTCTTTTTGGGATTCTTTTTTAGTAGTTTAGAACTCCGCTCCAGTGTAATTTGCAAGCTTGGGGTGCTCTGTTATCTTCCAACACTGTAGGTATGTTTTTTTCCTTCTTCCCAGTATCTTGCTTCCTTGGGAATACAGTCCTTGGTTCAGCAAAGAGCTTTTGCAGGAAAGGCTGCCAACAAACTAATGGATGCCTTAAAAGATTCTGATCTGTTGCATTGGAAGCACAGCCTGTCAGAGCTCATTGACATCAGCATAGCACAGAAAACAGCCATTTGGAGATTATATGGCCGCAGGTATTTGCTTTGTGTGGAACTCCTGGATTAGTTACTGCACTTGTTAGCACATAATGCATTTATATAGGTGTAACAAGTGACTGTGTCTCTCCAGTGCACTAAAATAAAGCAATCAGACTGTGATTCAGTGCAGGCTGAGTGCAATTATTTCCATTCTTTTGTGTTTCTTTAAAACTCACACTGAAGAAGAGATAGAGTTTCCATTCAGTAGTGGCAAATAGATCATAAATTGTTCCTGTGCCCCCACTTTCAGCATCTCTGTTCTTTGGCTGTGTGCAGCTTTCAGTCTGTAGTACTTGCTGTGCCTGCACAGTCCAGAGTCCTTGGATAGCAGTTGTTTTACAAGTTTTCCTTCTCCCCAGGCCCCTGGCTTAACCAGGCAATGTAGACTACTGTCAAAACAAGACCATAGATTAAAAATGGTTGTTGTTTGCTGCTTGAAAACTAAAAGATACTTCTCTTGCACAAGCACCATGGCACTTCAACAAGCCCAGACCTTGCTGAGCATGAACAGTCTGGAGGCTGTGAACGTGGGCGTTCAGCAGAACAACACCGAGTCCTTCGCCGTGGTGTTGTGTCACCTGGCAGAGCTGCACGCCGAGCAGGTGAGCTTTAGGGCTACTTGCACTAAGTGGCATTTGGTGAGAGGACGTGTGGGTGTTACTGACAGAGGGTGCAAGACTTGACTTGTGGTTTCTTCTGCCTTTTAAGCCTGCTCTGGGGGCAGAGACAATGCAAGGTGTTTGCTTGGCAAATCCCTTCCCTGAGGGTTGTGCCTAAAGGGAGGGGAGCAGGGCCCGCCCTGGTGCATTAATCAGTGTTGTTCTGTGTTCCAGGGGTACTTTGCAGCTGCTTCTGAAATACTGAAACACCTAAAGGAGAGATTCCCTCCCAACAGTCAGCATGCACAGGTAGAACACTTATCATTCAGCCTGAATTTTCTTCTGTGTGCCTTGGGCTGTACATTTTCTCATTCCCCTTGGCTCGTCCTCATGGGAAGCTGTGTAGCATCGGCTTTTTTACAAAAGCATGGAAAAGCTGTCTGCGTTGTTTTCAGACTGGTGAGACGTTTCTCCCACCACAGCCTCCTAAGATGAAACTGTTTAAGTAGAAATTTCATTAACAGAGGAATATACATCTGCTTCATGAGCACATAGAGCAGTTAAATGCTCTGCATTGATTTGGAGCTTCAAAGTTCTGTTTAATTAGTGCTGCTTATTTTGATAGATTACAATCCAGAAATAACTGAGATAATAGGCTAATAACCTGGTTTTTGTGTGACTCTGGGAAACATTACCACAGGAGTCTATAAGGTAGTATTTACATTGAAGTGTTCAAGATCCCATTAAATGTAGTGTGGTCCTCTTTTCACTACAGAACAAGTCTACTTCTCTAAAAGTCTCAAATCATTAGTAATGATTTAAAAGAGCCTTTTTACTTAAAATGCAGTCAAGTAGGTGAGCTTCGATACTGAAACATTAATCCTGACCTGAGCATTTCTGTTGGGGACAGTAATTCAGTAAATCCAATAATTGGACAGTGGAGTTAGTGTGTCTAGACATAAATACCCAGAGGGGAAAATAAAAAGTAAATTCTAACTTGGGATTAGAAAATGAGCAGGCACAATTTCTAAAACTTGTTTCTGGATGTTCTTTGTTTAGCTTTGGATGCTGTTTGATCAGAAAATACAGTTTGAGCGAGCCATGAATGATGGCAGATACCACGTAGCAGATTCTCTTGTAGCAGGAATTACAGCACTTAATAGCATTGAAGGTGTATACAGGTAAGAAATCATGGGTCTTCATGCACTTGCAGGTGTGTTCCATAAAGATAATGAAAAATTTAGCAAAATGATCACTGGCAGTCACATATCCTTACATATTTTTTCCCTTTCCAGAACTAGTTAAGGTCATGTTGTCTAACCTAGAGGGCTATTCCCGTAGAGCATTTCCTGCAATAATAATTTGTAGTTGTTTCTCTGGGCATTTTAAGAACTGGAATAGCTGAAGTTGGTGTTATTCTAGAGCTGTGAATCCATTGTGGTAACTTCTTCAAAATCTGCTGTACTCAAATCTGAGCACAAAGCAGATTTTTATGTCAAATAGCTGGGGAGGGAGCTCAGGTCTTGAGCGAATTCCTCTGTGGCCTGCTTTCTACATCTCCAAAATGGAACAATGTGATTTTTTTTCACTCACCTTAATGGGCTCTTGTTTCTAAATGAGAATGACGTATTAAAAATAGTTACAGTTAAAACTTGTTATTTGATGAGTATGAAAACCAGCTTAGTGTTAAAAGAATTTCGTGTTGATTTTCAATGATGCAAAACACCTAAAAGCAGCCAGTGCTAGTCAGCTGGAAGATCAGTATTCAAGCTGTGGGACCTGATGCTTGTCCTTCTGGAATTGGACTGATCATGAATTTCCTGATCTTTAAATATTCTGCTCAGTGTCTGGTTCAGGGTGTTTGTACCCAATCCCTGTTGCTGTGCATTTGGTCCTGACTTCCCTGTTCTCCATTTTCCTGTTGCTCTGTATCCTTGTTAGCACAGGCCAATTTTAGCTGCTTTACCTCATACCTGTTTTTCTCACAGATAATTACTTGTGCTTTCTAGCTTGCATGGCCTCCCACTTCTGCTGCCTGTTTGGCCTTTGGTTTTGGCAATCCCTGGTTTCTATCTAAAGCTGTTTTATGAGTTTGATCCTTTCTGCCTGGGAGTTGTCCAGTTGGCATCAGTGAGATCTGTTTTTCCTCCTGTGTGTGCAGCATGTGTACACTTTGTCCGGGTGCCAGTCTGCAGCTAAAAGAAACACAGGTCACAAAATAGAGACCTGTTTAACTGTGTTCTGAAGAGCAGAATTCTATCTAAAATACAAAAATACAGTGATGTTTTCTTTCTACCACGACAGAAAAGCCATTGTACTGAAAGCCCAAAATCAAATGTCAGAGGCACATAAACTTCTGCAGAAATTGTTGATCCACTGCCAGAAAATCAAGAACACTGAGATGGTGATTAGGTAAGAATGTTTCATTTTCAGAGTATTAAAGCCACTTTTCAGTGATTAGAATCAGCCATTTCAATTTGTCTGTGTTCAGACTTCACTAGTCTTCAGATTACCTGCTGTGATTCAGAGATTACAGAGTCATTTCAATTATTAATCACAGTATGGAGGAATCCTCAAAATATTGTGGCATTGAAACTTAAGTTATTTTCAATACGTAAACTGAAAGGTGATAAATTTAAAGTTCCAGGAAGGTTTGTGGAAGAAGGAAACACTGCATCTAAAATAAATAGGGAATGGAAATGTGTGTGTGCGTAGTTCTACCTTGGTGTAAATCTTGAGAGAGCTACAGTGTTATTTAATCTTTTATATGTCTGTGGCATCTCCTCTTAAGGGTGTAATTTAAATTTATTGTATATGCAGCAGCATAATTCATAATAAAACCAATACCATTATGGATGGAATAATTCCTTGGGAAACAAGTGGACATTTTTCATCCAGAGTAAAGGTTTGTAACTGTTTGCCCCTGTTTGGTTAGCGTGCTGCTGTCCATAGCAGAGCTCTACTGGAGATCCTCGTGTCACACCATCGCACTGCCGGTGCTGCTCCAGGCTCTGGCCCTCGCTCGGGAATACAGCCTGCAGTACTTGGCTTCTGAAACTGTGCTGAACTTGGCTTTCTCCCAGGTAGGTCTGATTTGTGTTTTCACAGGGCTGCAGGGCAACATTTATTCTGGGGGTCTGGATGCTGTTTTTACTCCTGTGAGATTTAAGAATACAACCTTGCTGGAATTAAATTGTTGATTCTGAAGAAGCATTCTCTGAATGTAAAAACCTTCGAGGAAGTTAATAAAAGTTGAGTTTCATGTGTATTACTAAAATGTATCATTATTGCATATAATCAAGCAGCATAAATTTCCCCTCTCTTAATGTCTTCAGTTATTTTTTTATGCTGGTGTTTTGGCTTCCTAGTAGCACAGGTTGGCTTTTGTGTTAAAAATAATGCTCCTAATGAGTTCAGTTATATTGTTTATTCTGAGAGACATGGCTGTCAGCACTGACTGAGTGGAGAAGCCATTCCCAATCATTTCAGAGAGCAGCTCATTTCTACTGACAAGTTTTGATTTAAAAGAAGATTGTGGGGAAGAAGTTGAAAAAAAAATTGTGTGCATTACATCATGTTATTAGAAACAGACATGGCTTGTGTTGATGTTCCCTGAAGATGCTGCTCATACCAGTGGATTCCAGTGTGAGACCAGCCAGTATTTCTTTTTCAGCTGATCCTTGGCATTCCTGAACAAGCCCTGAATATCCTGCACATGGCAATAGAACCTGTCTTGGCCCACGGAGCCGTCCTGGACAAAGGCTGTGCCATGTTCTTGGTGGCCAAATGTCAGGTGGCTTCTGCGGCTTCCTACACTCCACAAAAGAAGATTGAAGGTAGTGTGAAGAGTAATTCTCTCTGAAACTGTGCTCAGAAGTGCAAACCAGTGTCTGTACTGAAATCCTGCTACACCAGAGTGTGTTACCTGGTTATTATTTATAATTAATTTGGAATTAGTTGTTCAACAGCTGTTTATGATGGAACATTGTTTATCTGCATACTTTCACATACACATTTTGCAGCAAAGTCTGAATAATAGAAACTAGCTGAGAGATCATGTTGCTAAGACACAAATGGTTTTGAAAAGCTGAGGAATTTATAATTGCTCTCCTTAGACTTGAGCTGCCTTGCTTGGAGTTGTCACTGTGGTATTTTCGTAAATATTACTGTCCCCCTTTTTCCCACAGCTTTGGAATCTGCTATCTTGAATCTAAATGAAGCCAAGACTTACTTTGCTAAAGTGGACTGCAAAGAGCAGCTCAGAGACGTTCTCTACTTCCAAGCCCGGCTGTTCCACACCCTCGGCAAGACCCAGGAAAGGAACAAATGTGCCATGTTGTTCCGTCAGTTGCACCAGGAGCTGCCAGCACACGGTGTCCCCTTAATCAATGCCTTCAAGTGATGCATTTAAAGATGAGATTTGTTTGTTTTCCTGGTTTGGTTTTGTTTTTTATGAACATCTTTTTATTGTATCCAGTCACCTGTGTTTCAGAATAACTGCCAATAAATCATGGTCTGCTCTTGAACAAACTTGTGTTTTGTAACACAAACGTAGTTTTTCACCCATTTCACTTCTATTCTGTACTTGAAATTAAGAAATTAGTGGGGGAAAAAAGAGAAAAGACTCTCTTGACCATGTTATAAACACACTGAGGGGAGTAGTGCAGTCACGAAGAAGTGTTCTGTTCTTAGTAGTGACATTTCCTGAATCAATGCAGGCTTTATGAACACGGGTACAAAAAATAGTGGAAAATGTTTGTGCTCTTTATAAGTGGTATGGAAGGGGGAGTCTCATTTAAAATGTGTCCTTGCTTTTAACCTGTCTGCAGTTGCTGTTTATGCTGTAGAAACAGATGGTGCTGGCAGAAGGAAAAAAGACCAGGTTCAGTCAGAGAGTTGTAACTGTGCAAAGTCCTGGCACTGTTGTTTCATGTGTCCTTGTGCAGAGAGGGGATGAGGAGAGTCAAAAGTGGGAAACAATAGCCCCAGCTCAGCTGAAATGTTTTTATTGTGTGTATTCTCCCCTCAGCACTGTGTCACTCACCTGCTCTGCTTTTATGGGTGAATCGATGGAGAGCACAACGGACTGAAGTACCTGGAGGGGCCTTCAAGCAATCTGGAGAGGGACTTTGAACAAGGGCCTGGAGTGCAAGGACAAGGAGGAATGGCTTCCCACTGGCAGAGGGCAGGGTTAGATGGGATACTGGGGGGAAATTCTCCCCTGTGAGGGTGGTGAGGCCCTGGCACAGGTTCCCCAGAGAAGCTGCGGCTGCCCCATCCCTGGAAGTGTCCAAGGCCAAGCTGGACACCGCTTGGAGCAACCTGGGATAGCGGAAGGTGTCCCTGCCCATGCGATGATCTTTGAGGTCCTTTCTAACCTAAACCATTATTTAACTGAGTATCTGATGTGCTGGCACTGGCTGCTAACAATGAGATCCTCATTTTGGAAGAAAATTCATTTTGGCTGTAGTGTGGGATTTGAGGGCAGGCGGGATTGCACTTCTGTGAGTGTAAACCTTTTGTGGGTGCCAGTCACCTGGTGACTATATAAAAGCTGAACATCATTAAACACCGGCAGCTACCCTGCCTGGAAGCAGTAGATTTAACTGTGGCATTGTCAGCAACGAGAAAGCCAGACCAGACCTAAACCTGGTTCTGCTGGAGCCTGGCCAGGTAAGGAGGAAGAGAGAAGCATGAAGGTGTGGTTGAGACAAGGATAGTCCGGTGTTAGTTTACACATTCCATTAATTAGTGCTGCATCGGGGCTGTTGGCAGATCATCAGAGACTTGATTTTAAAACGATGTTCCCAACAGCAAAGGGGAACCCAGCTTTGTGGAACGCTGGTGGTGGCTCATTCCCTCTCAGCTGTGTATTAACCGACATTAAGGAGTTCAACCCTTAAAATGTTTGGAGCGCCCACCCTGTTACGGTAAGTGCATAAACCTGATTTTTAGAGTGGCTTTCACGGTTCTGGTCAGAATTACAATATTTATCTACAGAGCTGGTATGGAGGCCTGGCTCTGCTCTGGGGAGCTCTACGGTGTCAGAGTGGTGCCTACAAACGAGTCTTAAAGCAAATTGAGGAAGAGGGTTTGGCCGGCTGTGGCATTTGCATCTGCTCAAGGCTGAAGCTGTTGCTTCACGAAAAGAAAACCGCGGGTGAGCTTGGTGCAGAAACGGTGCTGGATAGAAATAACAAACCCCAAAAAATGGACCGAGGGCTGGTGCCAGCCGCGGTGTTAAAGGCCGTGCCCGTGAGCTCTGTCTCAGCGCTACAGAGCTGCAACTTGTGTGGGAACTGTTTGGTGGTGGCAAACAATCTGACATTTCCAAACAACTGGTTTCCAAACCTGCCCTTTAGGTGATGATTTGGGCAATCGCTCAGTCCGGGGGAACTGGCGCAGGTAACCTGGTTTGCCCCCAGCCGCCCTGACGCTGGAAGCCCAGTGTTTGCACAGGGGCAGGGGGATGAGGCGGGGGACGCGGGGGCTCGTGTCCCCCCGAGGCGGACGCGGGGAGCCCGCAGCGGGGCTCGGCGGCAGCGGGACCGGCCGGGGCTCTGCGCTGCGTCCCGCGGGGAGGCGAGGCGGGGCCGCGCGGCCCGGGGGGGAATAAAACACTGGGGAAAAAAATTTATAAATAAACAAAAGAACAAAACACACCCCAAGAGCGGCTTACAAGGGGCGGGCGGGCAGGATGCGGCTGCTTGGGGGGAAACCTACCCCTCCCCGGGGCGGAGCGGGGCCTCCCTCTCTCCCTCCCTCTCTCCTTCCATCTCTCCCTCCCTCCTTCCCTCCCTCCTTCCCTCGCTGCCGCCGCCGGAGCGGAACCGAAAGCGAAGGCGGCGCCGGGCAGCCGTGCTCCGGCCCAGCGCGGCGGAGGCTGCGGGGGCTGCGGGGTCCCGGGGTCGCTCCCCGCCAGGTCGGTGCTGCGGGAGCTGGCGGGGAGGCCGGGCGGGCCCGGGCGGGGGATGCGCCCGCGGTGGCGGAGACAAAGCCGCGCCCGGAGGGACCGGGCGAGCGGGGGCGGCCGGGCCAGGGATGGAGCGGGGATGGAGCCGGGGCTGGGGCTGCTCTCCGGGCGGCGAACGGCATCGCCTCCGGACGGGGCTCTCGTGGCCGGCCTGTGCGGACACTCCCGCGGTGCGGGCTCGGTGCTGTCATTTCCCCATCCCGCTCCGGGGAGCTGCGCCGTGGCCGCCGGGGCCCCGCGGACATCCCGCTGCCGCCGGCCCCGACACGTGCTGCGGGACCCGGCGGGTGCCGGCATCCCGGGCGCGCCATGGGACCGGGTGGCCACACCGCGTGCCCCACAGACCCCACGGGGCTCCTGCCCGGGGATGGAGGGGCGAGATCAGGGGTGCCAGGGAAAGATAGGCCATGGGGTTGGGAAAAGAGGGGATTTTTAAGGTCAAGAGGCAAGTGAGAGTCCAGGAAAAGGTGAAGGGGGTGGAGTTGATGGAGCGGCTGTGTACAGGGGACAGGTCTCATTAGAAGCCACAGGTTGGGTTGCTGCGAGTGACGGAGCGTGGTTAGGAAGTGGGATGCAGCCCTGCAGCCACGTGCACGGCACAGAGCATCAGGAGCATGAAGGTAACATTCAAGACCAAGAGCAGAAGTGAGATGACCACGGGAAGCTACTGTGATGGAGCTGTGGGCTGACTGCAATGCTGCAGGGGCAGAAACCACCCCTGGGAACAGGACCTGGTTGTCCTCAGGGCCAGGGGGACCACACTGGGGAGAGGATGTGTGGTGACTGTTGGAAGGCACCGGAGTTGCCTTCATGGCCCGCAACCAGAGAGACAGCCCCTCTCCTGGGAGAACGAGCCCCATCCGTCTCCTGGCCCCTCTCCATGAGCACTTTCTCTTGGGAAAAACAGCCAACAGACCCCAAAAGCCCATACCTGAGTGTGCTGTGAGGGGTGTCTGATGGACCAGTGCTGTTCTGGGGAAGGCTGTTACCACTTTGGGGAGGTAATTTGGAGGAGCCTTTGCTTTCAACTCAGCCCTAATGTCTTTTAAAGTGCAGAAGTGCTCTCATTTCCTCTCTTGTGGGCATCATGGGCTGGAGCTGATGTTTCCAGGAAAACTGGGAGTCGCTTGGCAGTGCTGAGCAAGGTGATGGGGATGCCCTGAGCTCATCCTGGCCCGTGCTCAGCACCATCTCTGGAGCTTATGCTCTTTTGGGATGCTCATTATATATTGTTTCAGCAGTATTAGGGAGTATCCTCAAAATTATAAAAAAACCTCGGTAAAGACGTTTTTGTGACTCCTGTTGAAACCTGCTGCTGGGTGTTGTGACACTACAATGCTACCGGCTTGGCTTTGCATTTTTTCCCCAGTTCTTTTTACCCTGTGCTGGCTGGGCCAGGCAGCGCAGGAGGCTCTTCCATTCACCCTGGGGCGATGACAAGCTTTGCTGCTTGGGCACAGCGACCTGTCCTAGATGGGGCATGGATGCCTGTTTCCAGTATCTCATAAATTTGGGTGTCCTCTTGACTTCTAGAGAAACTGCCGAGAGATTTTTTCCCATTAAAGTCAGGTGGGGGATGCATATGGTCTTTGTATACTACAGTGACTAATATATTTCTGGCAAGGTCTGTGCTCACCCGTAGGAAGGGAAACTGTGATCGATGCCCCCGTTGCTGCAGATGACACCACTCTTGGCACGGGCACTTCCACCGCTGACCCTGACCGGGGAAAGCAAAATAGCCACTGGACTCTGCCCAGGGAGACCAATAACTGCCCCAGGCTGGCCCTGCTTGGCTTTTAACTAACCTTCAGCAATAGCAGGGGAGAATCTCTGCGAGTAAAATCAGCCCTGGTTTTGGTGTTTTGAGTTCAATAAACAGCTTAAGTTGGCGTTTGTGAGCTGACCCCCACGGAAGGATGGATGCAGGGGTCACTGCCGAGCTGCCACCAAGTCTTACCCCCTTAGGAGGGTCTGATCCTGACACTGTGGCTGCCTTGCCACAGGGAAGCACGCGTGGGGAAGGCGAGTGTGCGGCCCCCGCATCTGGGGAGAGAAACAGCTCTGGGGAGGGAAGGGCAGGCTGAGGCATCCGTAGGCTCTGATTTAAATCCGAGCAGTCAGTGCTGCCTGCGAGGTGTCACCCTCTGCACTCGCCCAGAATCGGTCGGCATGTTCCCCTCTGGAGGTGGCCACATCCAGCAGGGCCCAGGCAGGGCCCACACGCTCTCAGCAGAGCTGGGGCGGCCCGAGGGGGCTGTGAAAATCCCTCACCCTCGCAGGGGCTGATTTCACTCCCATTCGCTTCCGCTCGAGCCACGTGGACTCTGAGCGAGAGGGAGAGCTGCTGCCAGGGTTTCGCAGACCTCTTTTCATTTTAATATCCCTCTCCTTGCTGAATTAGATGCGAGACTGATTGCTTCGATAATCCTGCTGCAGCCGCTATGGGTTATATATGGATTGCAGCCAAAAGCTGTGCCGATAAATCATTCCTATACACCAGGCTGTTATATTTCCTGAGGATTTTGTGGGCATGTGCTGCTCCCTTTTACATAAGGATCTGCTGGAGTTCATACCAGAATGTGCTGCTTTTCCCCAGGCAAGGGCCTGGATGGGTTGGTGTAGCCAAAGCCCCCAGGCTGTATTTTCTCTCTTTGGGATTATTGCCCTCATTTCAGCTATTTACTTTTCTCTCTGGCTGGGAATACAGCTGTTCACCTCCTCCTCCTCAGCCTCCTCATGTGCTTATTAAGGATAACAGGGCTGTGTTCAACAGTGTGACCCCACTTTTGGGTTTCTCTCAGAGGAGGTGTCATCTCAGAGGGCAATTTCTGAAAACCCCCATCCTCCAACCCTTTGCACACACTCAGAGGGAAAACCCATCTGATTTCCCACTCCAGCTGATGTTAGGATGGGGCTTGGATGACTTTTAGTTCACAGAGCCTGGGGAAGCCTGCTTGAATTAATCAGACTTGATATGTTTATCCTGGTCAAGCCAATTAACTCCCGCCGGCCAGGACACGCTCAGCTCTCAAGTGTGACTGAGACTTCATAACTCTATTTTGCTCAAGCCTGGCAAAGTTTATCAGGAACGCTTGGAAATCGGGATGCAGGCAATTCTCTGGGGGCAGGATGGGATGCCCAGCCGTGCTGTGGCACCGCTGGGGACCGATGTTGCTACCAGTGATGTTCCTGGGGTGGTTTCATCCCAAGGCTGCCCTGATGAGCTGCCTTTTTTGGTGCGGCCACAGAGCACGGTGAGGGTAGAGGGCATAGCATTCTGGATCAGCTCCGGCTTCAGGGCAGCTATTTATATGTGCCCACTGGAGGGGTGCCCAAAGCAAGCCAGGCAAATTGCCTTGAGATGCATCCCTGTGAATTCAGGATGAATGGGGGGGGCTGCCTGTTTGTTTTAATCCATTTGGGAGTGCATTAAAACACGCTGCCGTGGGCTGCCAGCAGCACTGCGGGGAGAATTTGGCTTGGCTGGTGGCTCCCAGCTCTCTCATCCAGCAGAGCCCCATCCAGGAGCGGATTCAGCCCCACGAAACCTGGCGTTTCTGGAATAGTTTGTCCTTGTTGCTGTTCGTTGGCTTATTTATAGCCTCCCCATCCCTGTGCTTCTCCGTGCCTCGGAGCAGCGAGCGGTGCCGCGTTGGCTTCAGCTCCAGGCCAGTCCCACTTGGGCACAAAAGCTCCGGTTTATAGATCAGTGTTGAAAACAGCAATTAGGCCATTGTGAAGCCTCGAGGAGGGGGAGATGATTTGATTTCTGTACTTGACCCATAATTTCTGCTGGGCTGATTCAGAGTGGTTGTGCTGCGGGTGCAGCACGGAAACTTCAATGGAGATGAGTGGAGCTAATTTTAACTGGCCGCCTCGTCGAGGTGTGGGAACCAGGCAGAAAAATGCCTCAAACCCTGTTCCTGCTTCTGGGCTGGTTGTTTCAGGATATTTTTTTCGCTTCCTTCTGTGGCAACTTGTTAACCTAGAAATTAAAAACAGCACCAGTGTTGGGGCAGGGAAGAGGGATGGTTTAGAGCCAACCAACCACTGAACAGCCCCAGGTGCTGTGGGGCGCCTGGCACGTGTGAATCAACATAATTTTCTCCTCTTTTTTAATTATCACTTAATTATTTGATTTTTTTTTAAAATTCTTTGTTGCTAACAGTTTTCTCTACCTCAAGGTTTGGGGACCTGAGTTTTGCACAGAAGGCCACAGGGCGAGGAAGAGAAATCGCTGGCAATGATAGGCTGTGGGAGGAAGCAGTGAGCCAGGGGGCTGGTCCTACACCCCACGCTTGGTAAGTGAGTCCCTGTGCCCCTGAACTGCTTTGTCTGAGGGGGGGGTTGGCAAAGATGTGCTCACTTTGAGCAGTAAAGTAGGGAACTCAGTGGTATTTATGCCGGTATAGTGCAATTCTGGATCCTGCCCTTTAACCCCTTTGGAGTATTTCCATAGTGGAGATGATGGAGTTGTTATTCCCTGGAGGTGTTTAGGTAAAGGGCATGGGAGGAACAGTAGTGACAGCCCTGGGGTTGAGGCTGGCTCCGGCCTGAGGTCTGTCCCATGGCAGGGTGATTGTGCATCCTGGTGCCATCCTGCACCACTGCCCTTGGCTTTGCCATTCCCTATGGAATGAATAAATCAATCTGTAGCACAATGACAAGCAGGAAATCCTGCTTTCCGGAGAGCCTGGCTGACCCACCCTGTGTTTGCAGGCACATCTCCCCGCCACAGCATGGCCAGGATGAGGCCATCAGTCTCTCCACACTGCCACATGTCCCCGGCAGCTTGCCTGCCCCACGGCCCCTCTGCTGCACTGGAGGCTGCGGCCGCCAAGCTCCCGCGGCGCTGCAGGACCCCCCAGCGCTGAGCCCCGGCCACACCAGCATGGCCTCGCTCATCGTGGTGACCGAGCACGACGCCACGGGGAGCGCAAGCGAGGAGGAGATGGACGTGCCCAGCAGTGAGGGCTTTGGGGATGGCCGGAAGCTGCACCTCTCCGGCCGCAAGCTGTCCCTGCAGGAGCGGCCGCAGCCTGCCCGCTCACCTGGGAATGGCAACGGCGCCAGCGAACGCTTCATCTACCCCTCCCTCCCTTACTCCCCGGTGACGTCCCCACACTCCTCCCCACGGCTGCCACGGCGGCCGACGGTGGAGTCCAACCGTGTGTCCATCACGGGATTGCAGGTGAGGGGGATGAACATTACAGGTGAGAAGGGTGAATGCTGCTCCCACAGTTCTCCTGCCCCCATCTGCCTGGATTTCCCCACCGTGGCATTTCTTCTCACTTGTTTTTTTTTGGGATAAACCCCTACGGCATGTTTGCATGTGTGTGGCAGAGGGCAGTGGGACATGCTGGGCCATGGGGACAGCCCTCAGGGAGGCGAGATCCCAACTCACCAGTTTTTGTGCCTTTTGCTGATGCCACCAACTCTCACAGCTGTTTGGTGGAAGCCAGGAGTGTACCACAAGTTTCTTTATTCCTTAAAAATAAGAAACAGAGAAGTTCACTGAGACCTAAAGAGAAAACAGCCCTGCCTGCCCCGAGCCTGACAGAAAACAGGCAGCAAGAGGCTGCTTTGCCCAGAAGAAATAAAATTACTTGGCACCAGGTTGCCAGCATTAAACCCCTCAGGGCTCTCCCGGTCCGTTGCTCTTGTTCCACATGAGTGGGCAGGACAGGATCGCCTGCCCGGCCGTTAACGTTTGCAATTAGCCATCTATAAACACACCAACGTGTGGCTTAGTGGGTGGCTTTTGTGGCTCATGAATCAAAGCTGCCCAGCTCCACATGGGTGCTTGGGTAGAGCAGGACGGGGCGTGAGTTTGCAGAGAAAGTTTTGCTGGAGATTTAAAAGAAGAGCGAACGCGAGCGGTTTTGTGGCTCATGCCAAACTTCCCCGCTCTCTCCCCACAGGACTGTGTGCAGCTCAACCAGTACAAGCTGAAAGATGAGATCGGGAAGGTGAATATTGGGTTTGGGGTGGGATGAGGGGTTTTGGGGTGGGAGAGCGTCAGGCTCGCTTTCACTTTCCAGTCATGGGAATGCTTCAGAATGGGAGCAGTCCATCCACTTGCCATGGCAGTTCTTTGTTGCTTCCTGTTCGGTTCTGAGTGGTGCCAATTGAATTGTATATTTTAAAGATTATTATTAATTTTCCCCCTTTGCTCTCCCTCCCACGCAATGGGGCATTTGAAGCTTTTCTTTGCTGTCAGTGTGATGTCAGACTGTACACCCCCCTGTTCCTCCCAGCATCGCCCACCAGCTCTGTGATCCCTGTGGGGTGGGTTTGCGGAGGAGCCCAGAGCCAGGTTTGGTGATGTGGGTTTTTTGGATTGTCCCTAACTGCTGCCCCATGGCTGTGCCCCCTCTCCAGGGCTCCTACGGGGTGGTAAAGCTGGCCTACAACGAGGACGATAACACCTACTATGTGAGTAGCTCAAGGCCCTAGAGCCCGCAGCAGGGCAAGGTGGGAGGGGGATGGATCCCCTCTGCTGACTCCCTGCCCCATCCCACCAGCCACATTTTATCCTTGACTAGCCCCAAATTCCACATTTGTTCCCCTCTTGCAGGCAATGAAGGTTCTCTCAAAAAAGAAGCTGATGAGACAGGCGGGCTTCCCCCGTAAGTGGCACAAAACCTTTTGGTTGGGGGATGTTTTGGGGATCCTGGGGGATTGTTCCTGACTGGACACATCCGTGCCTTTCCCACAGGCCGCCCGCCGCCCCGCGGGGCCAAAGCTGCTTCTGAGGGCTGCCTGCAGCCCAGAGGGCCCATCGAACAGGTCTACCAGGAGATTGCCATCCTGAAGAAGCTGGACCACCCCAACGTGGTGAAGCTGGTGGAGGTAAGCGCTGGCTTCCTTCCAAAACTCATCCTTGAGCGTGATGGAGCCTGGATGCTGCAGGGATGGGCTACACCTTGTCTTGGGTGAAGGGGAGTGACCCCAGAAGGGAGCAAGGGCCTAAGGTCCTGCCTTAGGGAGAATTGTGTTTTCCTTGGTTTAGAAGGAAACACCTCCTCACCTCCCAAAAGATTTTTTCTTTCCTGCCCAGAAATGGAAATGCAGAAAAATATTGCTTCTGTGGAGGAAGCAAGTGCTGAGACAGGTTTTGGGGATGAACTGGTGTTTCTGTGCAGGTTCAGCTGTGCAGCTGCCTTGCCCTCCACCCACTGCCTGTATGAAACAGTCCAAAAATCAAGAATTAAGGATGAGCAGGCTGGAGTTTATTTGGCTCATGAGTCAGATGATGCTTCCTGTGTGTTTTAAATATTTGCTTCCTTGAAGTACAGCTACATCTCTGTCCTCTTTTTTTCCCTACTCTTGTGGGTAGAAACTCAGAGATGAGCAGACCGTGCTGATGGTGCAGATGGTGCAGAACTGAGATGGCTGCTAAATAAAATATCACAATTTTTAATTTGCAAGGCTTTCTTGGCACTGTTTAATTGCCTTTTTGCTTCCTTTGGCAGGTCCTGGATGACCCCAGTGAGGATCACCTGTACATGGGTAACTGCCCACTGCCCTGGGGTGTCAGAGGGATGGGGCAAAAGGTTCCCACTGTGTTTTAGAGCAGTTTTGTGTGCGGGGCTGGGTCTCTTCTTCACTTTGGGTATAGCCTGGATGTGCTGGAGTAGCAAATAGGATGAGGTTTGGGTAGGGAACAGAGACAAGAGTGCTTTATAGCACTTTATTGGCATTAATTCGGTGCCAGGGCATGTTTTGCCATGAGAGCACCAGCACTGATGTTCTCAGCTTTGAAGCCGGGCTGATAGAAAGTAGTTTTTATTTCTTTGACTTCAGGGAAAAAGGCACGAGTTAATGATCCAAGGTACAAATGAGCCACATTCCAACCTGCCTGGCAGACTGCAGTTGTTTGCTTGATGTAAATACAAAACTCTTGGAGAAGGCATTTCTTTTCCATCATTTATGTTCAGCCTGTACTAGTGGAGGAGTGTGTGAGGCCAAGCGCAGAGGTTTGCTCGGGGTGTGGGCTCTGCTTTTTTGGTGGCAAACTGAGGGTTTTTATGTGCCGTGGAGGGCACTTCATGATGCTGAAGCTGCAGCACTGAGAAGATAGTTGGCAGCATCCCCTTAAGTGAAAATGGGAGCAACCCAAATGCCACATGCCTTGCATAAGACGGCATCTCCTTTTTAAAAATAACATATTATTTTTAGAATTTTTGTCATTAAAATAATTGCTTTTGTGCTGAGACTGCTTGCAGGAGCCATACCCTGTAAGCGATCCGTAATCACCTTCTCTTTTGTGTTGCAGTGTTTGAACTGGTGAAGCAGGGGTGAGTACTGAATTCCAGATTAAATCCTACTAACACTTGAACATGAGATGGGTTTGTGGGTGGCAGAGCTTGGCCACCCAAGGTGGGAATGGGGTACAGAGGTGATGGGGAGGTTCATGGTGGGGCTTGAGGTCTGAGTAGCGTCTCCCCAGCCCGGTTACAGCTGAGTACACCCTGCAGGTGCCTGTGTTTGGGGTTGTGTGCTGTCACCAGCTGGTGACAAAGCCTTCGGGCCCTGTTTCAGCACATCCAGGTAGGGAATGAACTCTGTTCTCTGTTGCCTTTGCAGCCCTGTGATGGAAATCCCAACCTTGAAACCTCTCAGCGAGGACCAGGCTCGGTTCTATTTCCAGGATCTGATCAAGGGCATTGAATACTGTGAGTGTCTCTGCAAAAATGATGGGATTTCTTATTTTTGGGTTTTTTTCTAAACACCTGGAGCTGGCCTTTCTGCTGATGTGCAGTGCTGTTTCTGGTGGCTTATGCTGCACAGGGGCTTTTAAAGCTGGGGCTGGTTGTGGCATTAGCAGAAGGGCTTAGGCCACATGGAGCCCTTGTGGCTCCTTTGCTGCAGAGCAGCAGACCAGTGCTGCTGCACCACTCGTTGTCCCTCTGGCTGCAGTGCACTATCAGAAGATAATCCATCGGGATATTAAACCTTCCAACCTCCTCGTGGGGGAAGATGGGCACATCAAGATCGCCGACTTCGGAGTGAGCAACGAGTTCAAGGGAGCTGATGCCCTCTTAACCAACACAGTGGGCACTCCTGCCTTCATGGCCCCAGAGACGCTCTCAGAAACCAGGAAAATCTTCTCTGGAAAGGTATTTAATAGCAGTTTGAAGGGTCTTGGACTAACCTTGCACACATTGTCTGTTGTAGATTTAACTATGCTTTCTTCATTCTGCAGGCTTTGGATGTCTGGGCCATGGGGATCACCCTGTACTGCTTCGTGTTTGGGCAGGTAATGAGATGGTTTTTCAGTGCTGTTGGTGTTTGGGGGGGTTGGTTTGTGCCTCCCATGTTACAGGTAAGCAGTGGCACTGGCACCTTGTGTCCCTGTTCGAGCTGAGTGGAGATGAGGATGTGTGGATGGAAATGGGAAACCTTTGCCTGTCCCTTGAATGGGTGCAGCCAAAAGGGTTGTGTTTTTCTTCTTCCCCAGTGGAAAAAATTCTGTGCCTCGGCAGATTTTTTAGGAAGGGAGCTCTTATAGCAATTCGTAATTTTTGGTTAAATGTTTTTTTCATTGTGTCTATAAGTAGACATTGGTGTAATAGGAAATCTTCTGGAATTTCCCTGTAACTGGATCTTTGCTATCGTTCATACCCTATGAGATCCTGATGTTCCTCTGGCTGCCCCACTGCTGCCTCTTAATGGAGATTGTTGCTTTCTTCATTGCTTTTTTTCTTCATGGTAGTGCCCTTTTATGGATGAAAGGATCTTGAGTTTACACAATAAAATCAAGACCCAAACGTTGGAGTTCCCAGACCAGTAAGTACTCAAAAACAAAAACAACCCATCAATCCTTATTTTACAGCTCATTGCAGTTGCTTCTCAAGCACTCCCTGGGTAGGGCTGGCCCTGCTCTTCTGTGGTTTTGCAAAACCCAGGCTTTGAGTTGGCCTCTCCCTGCTCTGCCCTGTGGGATCACACTTCACATTGCCTCATAAGGGGTTATTTTGCTTTTTCGGGGGGTTTGGAGAGGAGGGGGTGTATGAGGACCCGAAGTTGCATCCTTGCTGGGGCTGGAGTCCAGCCCCTCTGCCTGGGAAGGCTCACAGTGGCTGGCACTGAGGTGACCAACAGAGACAGCATTCATCCCTTTCCCCATCTCATCTCTCCCTTCTTCCTTCCACAGGCCAGAAGTTACAGACTTCTTGAAGGATTTGATCACAAGGATGTTGGATAAAAATCCTGAATCTAGGATTTCGGTCCCAGAAATCAAGGTACTGACCCAGCTTCCTGGTGCTGGCTGTGGCTTCACTTCTGTTGGGTTCTCCTTGCTTGGCTTTTTTTGGGAGTCAGTTTGATCGCGCCAGGCTAGGTCCTCCCCCTGTGCCCAGGGCCCCTGGGCAGGTAAGTCCCAGCTCCTTCCCCTGCTCTGGGACCTGCTCAGCTTTGGGACCTTTGGTGCCTATAGAAGTCACAGGCAAAAGGAAATCCCCTGAGTACAGTATTTCCTCTGCTACCAGGAAAGTACTGTGCAACAGCATTTCGCAGGAGATTTCTGGTCCTTCGCCCCTGCGGGAGCCTGGAAGGGGCGAGAAGCTGAGAGAATGGAGACCAAGGTAGGGGGAAAGGATTGCGGGGGAATTGCGAAACCATTTTGTGCTCCTCCTGCAGCTGACCAAGTTACCAGTGTGTGGGCAAGGAGAAACAGGGGTTCTGCCTTCAGCCATGGATTAAACCAGGTTCAGGATGAGGGCTCGGTGGGTCTCCCCATTACTGCTGCTCATACGTATGGACTGGAATAAATCTCTCCTGCCTCTTGATGCTGCTTCATCCATAAGATGAGAGTGAAGATAGGTCTCCTTCCCTAAAGCCCAGAGATCCCAGTGCTGTAGGTCACCAAGGTTATGGCTTGGTTGTGTAGGTGGGGCTAGTGCTGGCTCTGAATGAGCCACACCACAGCATTTTCTGCTCTGGACTGTGCAGTTCCTGGCAGCACCGGGGTGAGCTGGCTCACCAGTGAGATGGCACATCCCTGCCCTGCTCCCTGGCGTTTCAAGGAGCACGTAGGAGCCATAGCTTGGACAAGGAGATGCGTTTGCCAGGCTTGTGTTGTTTGAGTTATGAAAAAGAGGAAATCATTCCTGACAGGCTGTATTATTAATTGAAGTTGCACCCTTGGGTCACCAAGAACGGAGCGGAGCTGCTGCCCACGGAGGATGAGAACTGCACCCTCGTCGAGGTGACGGAGGAGGAGGTGGAGAATTCAGTGAAGCACATTCCCAGCCTGGCCACCGTGGTGAGTACAAAGGAGTTGATGGTCTGTGGATGTACAGCAGGGTCCACGCTGCCTGCTGGGGTGGCCCTGAGCAGCTGGAGTTTGCTGCTGAAGGACAGAAGCATTGGACAGGATTAGAGCAAAGACCTTCCCTCTCTTGGAAACAAGTGCTGTAAGACACTTCAGTGTCTCAGGGTCTCAGCAGCTCACTGGGTGTGGCTGTATCCCACAGTGCAAGGGAATATTTTAGAGCAGTTCCAAAGGTAACTGTCAGTGGGTTGCTGGTCTTCACACTTGAGCTGGCTGCCCAAATATCACTGTATTTACTCAGGGCAAAAGAGCATCTGGTCCAGAACCTGCCCATGGCTGGGAGCAGGTGTTTTGGCCAGGCACAAGGAGCTCCTGCCCTGTTCTGCCTGTCCAGCCATAGGGGCTGTGGGAGCTTCTTAGGATGGAGATTTTATCTGGGCCACGACATGCATCAGCCCCCGCCTGGAGCTATTCTTGGTGACTTCATCTCATCTCTTTTCAAGCTCATATTTTTACTCTCTGCAACCCACTGTGGTGGTGAGAACCACATTGTAACTCTGTTCTGTGTGGAAGGTGAAAAATCCTTTGTGGTTTTAAACCTAATGATTTCTTTGGGTGCTGCCAGCCCTTGCCATTCACAGTTCCCTGGCATGGTGTTATCTGCCTGCAGGCACCCAGGCTGTGATGTTTTTGAAGAACAGGTTTCCCTTTGAAGCCCCTTTTCCATCTCATAGCTGTGCCCACATCTGGCCTTGTTTCTGGAGCTCTCTCCCTTTGGGGTGCGCTGCAGAAATCTCACTGACCACAGACATTTGAATATGCAAATGTACCTTGTGCTGCTCAGGCTGAAAAAGCAGATGTTGCTCTAAAGAGATCACCATTGATGAGGGGTTTACCCCCTTTTTCCTGTTCGGAGGGGACTTGATCAGTGGGCTCAGTGCTCCCAGCCCTGTTGAAATCCAGGTGTGTTCAGCACAGCTCAAGGCAAATGAGATTTTACTGTACCTCTTTGACTCTTAAATAACACACTGGCAGATGTGGTATTTTCACATTCGCATTTGATCTTCAGAATTACCCTCTGGTGCCTGATCGTTGTGCAGCCAAGTGCAGGCGTTGACACTCCAGTATGAAATTCACTCGTGGCTTTGACTCTTGCATAAAACACCCTCCCCTTTGGACATGGAAGGGTTCTCTGTGCGCCCTGGCGAGCAGATGCATGAGGCACAGAGGAATGAGAACAACATCAAATGAAGCTAAGGGCTCTCAGGGATGCACCTGCCGAGACAGAGTCCAGTGCTGCTCACCTTGTCGTCTGCTCCCACCAGCAAAACAAGCTGGGGGATGCCAGGGAAGAACCCTGGCACATCTCTGTTCCCACCAGTCTCTGATTGGTAACTTTGTGTTTTGCAGCCAAAGCTGGACAAATGGCCAGCTTTTCAGTTTGGTTTCAGATGAACATTAAGGTAAAATCATGCCAGTTCTTAACCCTCTCCCTTTCCAGTGAATTATTCTGCCAGGTAATCATGGAGAACTGGGAATTTGCAGATACTGAATGCAGTAATCAGTAAAACCTAATTCTGGGGAGGAAATAAACCTCCCAGACTTGGCTTTGCTCTCCTTTCTAGCCTCTTACACCTAGTGTGGCTCTCACCTGCAAGAGTTTCAGATGAGGATACAGCCCCTGTATTAAGCAGCTGGAGACTTGCAAAGATGCTTCCTTCTGATTTCTGTTCTTTTAATAGAGAACTTTGACTTACTTTCACTAGTTTTTTTAATTACTTGGGCATGAAAGTTGGATGTTCCTGTTGCTCTTGAATGGAGGAAAAGCAACTCTGATGAACTACATTCTGGTTTTGCAGATCTTGGTTAAAACGATGATCCGGAAGCGATCCTTTGGGAACCCGTTCGAGGGGAGCAAGAGGGAGGAGCGGTCATTGTCTTCCTCTGGGAACCTGCTGCCGTAAGTGTCATCACCTCACCTCAGCCCCAAAAGACATTTGCAGCTTTTTCCAATGTTCTGGAGGAGAAATTAAATAGCTGGGCTTTGAAACTTTCATGGGGGCCATGATTGCGACATTCACACACCCTCTGTCTGATCTGTAACTGCTTTATGGGATTTTTGTGACATGGAATAGCCTGCTATTCTGATGGGATGAAAAACATCTTTTTATAGCACTTCCAGCCTGTTATGTGGGGAGAAGTGACACATGCTCCGTGTCCCAAAGATCCCATGGCAGGGAAGGGGCAGAAACTGGTGTCTTGTGGCCTGCTTTGCCTTTTTCTGAGTCACTCAGCAGCTGGTTTATTTCCTTTGAAAACAGGAAACGAAGCAGTGAAGATAACCTGAAATGCAACGACTTGCCCAACGTGGGAGAGGAGGAACTTCTTTCGTGAACGTAGACTTTATGGTTCTGTTGAGCAACTCAATCCAGGGCACGTCACAAAGTGTGCGCTGGGGACGAGGTGACCAGAGCCCACAGCAAACACAGCATGACATGGCGCTATCTCAGTACAATGCTGGATGTAGAGCTCACATAGCAGCATGTTATCACATGTTATCAGACATCCGACTATTTGCCATAAACATGGAACATCTCTGATCACTTGGACTGCTGACTTCTGGTGGGAGAGGCGCTGGTGGACAGCGAAGAGGTGAGCGGTCGTGGTGAGCAGCAACAGGGCTTTGCAGAACAAAACCCACAGCAGCCAAAGGAAAATGTGTTTGGAACTGCTTTTAGCTGGTTTTAATGCCAAATAATTTGCAGGGACTGACGCCGGCGTCCCAGGGGCGCGATGCCCATCGTGTAGCCGTGGGCACGCGCAGAAGGGTGAAGCTTTTGCCAAGTGGGATACACAGCAGTAAAACCAACCACACGTGTGCACTTTGAGAGTTCACGACCTACCAGGAATGTTGTTGCATCTATTTCTTGTCGTTCTGGTTTGTTTTTAATTGACACCTTTTTAACTGCATGGGAACAAAGCAAAAACCCACCTTTTCAGCTTTTTAAAGAATGCCTATCTTTGTGAGCCAAGTTGTATGAAATGGCATCTTCAGGACGTTCAGAAAGTGAGGTTAATTACCTCCTCAGGTAATTAATACCTTTCCAGAGGCCTTGGTGTGACCAGGACTTGGTAAGTTAGGTATTCAGTGTATGAAAGGAAAAGGTATTTAAGGGCTTAAGTTCAGCTTGAACTATTTTTGCTGCAGACTTACAAGTGAAAGGTGGTGTTTAGCTGAATGTTTTAAACAGAAAAAGCACTAACAGTTTGTTTCTAAATCTTTTACTTGATCTAGGTAGATATATTATAAAATATAAAATTCAGGGTAAAATCCTTCACTTCCATGTACATTACATGGTTTACTACAATTAAAAATAATACAACTTATGCTGTTTTTTAAGTATAGACTTAGGGCTTGCTTAGAATTTAAGATCTTAATGATTAGCTAGTAATTTTCAAAGAAATGTTTGTTTTCCAAACTCTTAATCTGGATTCTGGGGCCAATGCTATGTATTTTTTGCAAGTTTGTTACCAGTAATTTGTGAATGCCTGTGGGTCAGAGGCTTGTTAGTAAATTAAGTGTATATCTAGTTCGTGGATTGTTTCTTACGAAGAGCTCTTTCACCTTCAGTCAGATTACTCTGATTATTTGTGGTGCTTGTACAAAATAATAATCTGTCATGTGGTGGGAGAGACTCTGGTGTCCAGACTCACTTTCCCAAGTTCTCTGTGCTTGAACAAAGCTGGAGAATGAGGAGCCAGGGTTTGCCTAAGGAAAGGGGTCACGGTAAGTACAGTTGTTTTGTGGATGGAGTGTGGGACTAGGGGGAAAAGGTCTGGTTGTTTTCCCTTCTCAGTCTGATGTGGTTGTGTGACCTTGAACGAGGCATTTGATGTACCTGACAGAGAAGGAGGATTTGAGTCTCCCAAGCTTGTGAGGGACTGATAAGGTGTAATTCTTTGCCCTCAGGAAGAAGGCACTAGGAGACTGCCAAGTATTTGGATTAATGGTAAGATCTCTGCCTATTAACCCTGGCCATGGATGCCCTGCCTTTAGAAAGTGACTGTTCCCTTGTCTTCCTTTATCCTGGACAGCACAAGCAGTAGCGTGCCGAGGTCCTTGGCCCCGCTGCAGTCAGACCTGGCCTGGTAATTCCTGGTTAGGACTGGTTTTTGTTAAAGCCAGGACAGCATTAGCAAGGGTGCAGATGCCTACCCAAACTGTCCCTTACGCCTTTTGATCACTTGAAACGATGTTCCCCCCGAATTGCAATTTATTATGGAAACATTGTGCTGCTGGCCTCTCCAAAGCCAGTGAGGACAGGACAGTTGGTGGTTTAGGAGCAATACTATGGAGTCTGGAGCCATAAGACACGCACTGTTTTCCTCCCATTTTAGTCCGAGGCTATGCCAAAGCCCTGCAGCTTCAGCTATGGGAAAACCAAACAGGTAACTTGGGGGCCAGCATGACGACAGCTGCCTGCTCCCTCTTTCCTACAAAGGACTTTTCATTGTGGAAATGTGTGTGAGTGGGCAGCCTGGTTCTCTAACCCTGCAAATGGACTTGATCTGCCAAAAAAAAATGTAAAAAGCTAGGGGATCTGATTCTTTGTAGCTAGTGCATAGTAATGTGTGTGGTGTGTTTGCTAGAGGTGTGTTGTAGAGATCTCTGTGCTGCCCATCCCTGGTTGTGATTTGTCAGGTGAGACAATTTACATTGACCAAACAGGTCTGCCAGGTGTAACGCAGCTTCTCAACAGCTGTACCAGCTCCCTGCTGCCCAGTCAGTCTCTGGGCCTCAGATACTCCCACAGATCAGTGTCTGATTGCCTGCACGGGCTTGGTTCTGAAGGATGCTAAAGCTCAGCACTTCCCCAAGGTGCTCTCCAAACCAAGTATCCCTCAGTGCAGGCTCTGGTGGGGCTGCAGCCAAATGCACGTTTCGGAAAGAAACGCGATGTGGATTTTCCTGGTTGGTCAGCTCTGTTGAAAGCATAAAGCGTGGCCATGTGAGGGAGATCTCTCTAAATGCATGACCTGTTAGAGAAGCTGTACTGTGTATATAAACCTGCTCAGTTCCCCAGCTGCTGTTCCTTAGTAGTAACGCTGGCTTTCTCCTTATAGTGAAGTGAACATTTTGCTTGTGCCTTGGAACTGGGCAATAGCTTGATTTCCCCAACTCCCTTCCTTCCAAGCAAGCCCGGTGCTGACTGTGGGCTTATTGCTGGGTACTAAGCCTTTTTGGCTCCGAAAGCACACAGGAAAGTGCTAAGGGGAAACCAGGCCTCTTGTCTGAGTAGTTTTCCATGGTGGTTCCCTTTTACCTATCAGGCAATCGATCTGTTTCTTTTCTAAGGTCCTGAACTATTCCTGATTTTTATACTGTTTGTTTAATGACAAGGCTTGTGTTTCATTCCTACCCCTTTATTATGCATTTAACTTTATCAGGTGTATCAAGTTTAAATACTGTGTATTTACCACTTTTAAATTATATTACCTAAGAAGAAAGAATAAAGCAACAACTAAGTGTTTTTCCACACAGCTATTCAAGCTTCACTGTACAAGTTGAAATAAATGACATGCAACCAAACCCAGAGTTAGCTGATCAAGTGGAACCATTATTCTGTTTGAGTGGTCTTTATCAAGCTGTAAGAGTTTGGTTGTTGGAAGAGGAATCTGAAAGCACTCTCCTGTGTTAGTGAAGTCTGGTGCTCTACCATTACTGGGGATCTTGGGCTAGGATGAGACCACAGCAGCTCAGGCCACTGTATAATCCAAACTGAGCAATCACATGCATAGACTGGAGCACTGACTCTTGGAAGGGCACTCTTTGAGTTGGGACATAACTTAGTGCTCAGCAGCAGCAGGCACATAGAGAATAAAACAAATTGATAATGCTGTGGTTTATCCACTGTGCTGCTGGAGAAAGGCAGCTAGGATGCTGGAGGTATGGAATAGATCCCAGGGCTCTGTAACACCAGAAAAGATTCAGAGAAAGGGAAGACCTGGACTTTGTGAGTCACTGTGATCACTAGAGGTGCTCGAGGCCATGTGAATATAAAAGCCAACAAATCCACTTCAATCAAATTGTGTAAACCCATTAAATGCAGCAGCCCAGACACAGGGTTGGTGTGATGGTGAAAAGCACGAGAGGTGTGCCAGGGAGTAACAGATCTGTTCTTCCAAGCAGTTGGTACCAGCATTCAGATAAAGACCGTAAGACCTTGGCCTCTGACTTACAAGTCTTCTCCCTTGGAGAGGGTTTAAGGCAACAGACATGGACAAGGTGTCAGGAGAACCAAGGCAGAGCAGCTGTAGTTGCAGCAGCACTTCTCCAGAAAGAATCAAGAGGCAAAGCCCACAGAGCCCTGGCTTTGACAGCCCACCACTAACACTTGGTGTGTGGGGAGAAACGAACAATCAAAACCCAGGTTGCAGAACTTCAAGAAGGAAGGCTGTATTTTATTCAAGTAAATTTTAAAGTAATAGCATAAAAACTAGACAAAACAGAAAAAAAGTTCTGTAACCAGTAAGCCATTTATCACAGCACAATGGAGCCAGACACTGCTTTATCTTGGTCTGTGGCCACTGGAATTTGGAGACCCAATTAAATAGGAGGTACAGGCTTACCTAAGCTTCACAATCCTTCAGGGAAAGAAAAATGACAACAGCAAGGAGCTGCTGTCCCAAGGTTAGGCACCTCCTGGCAGTGGCCATGTTCACTCTAAGGAAGAATCTCTGCCTGTTGTCCTGTGCCCTCTGTTACCAGTGAGCTCAGGGATAGAGGACTGGAAAAATGATGATGCCAGAGCTGTCCCTGTCCCAGGCTTGGCCAGTGCAGAGGTCTAGCATAAAGCACAATTTTCCCTCTGTGCTTAGTGCAATTAACCTGGAAAGACAGCAGACAAGGAGCAGACCCAGTTCCTCTCCCTGGGGCTGGCCCCCAAGTAGTAAAGAGTAGTGAAGATGGTCCTTTTCTCAGTTTCGTTCCCCCTTTCCTTCCAGCAAAGAGGGGGGTGGTCTCATGGCATGGTCAAGAAACGTTCCCAGCAGCGGTTTAGAGCAGCAGTTGGTCCTGCAGCATCAGGAGCTCAGGAGTTTGTTCCGTATGTCTCACCAACTCCCTGCAAGGATCAGAGCTCACAGTTCTCTGCCAGAAACTCTTCTTAGTCCCGCTTCCAATCACATAAAATCCTTTGCACAGGCAAGCTACTTCCTCTTACTCAGACTTTACTTTTCCAGTGGCACAAGGTGTTTTGATTGAGAAATCTGCCCTCTGCAGCCACACTTCCCACCAAGCACAGGGCTGTAGGGCTGAGCTCTGCCCTCAGCACTAGTCAAGCAACCAAATTTGAATCCTACTGACCAAACAGATCATTTGGACCCTGGAGGGAGCTGTAACTGTGGCTGTCAGCACACTGGTCTCAGAAAATACCAACCCATTGAATGGGTTTTTTCACAGCTGCAGGAACCCCAAAAGCCAAGAAGGAAGGATTTGATGGGAACAGCTGTTCCCTACAGCTCTTAGAAGGCAAATGCCAACGACTGCAACCCAAAAAGGAGGTGCAGTAGGTGCACAACAAGTTCTTGAATATATATTTTCCTCTCCAAGAGTGGTTGCCCAGGAAACATGACAATATTTGTTTCTAGTGCTCTTCCCTGCAACAGCTTTGAGGTAAAAATTAGCTTCTCTGACGAAGACAAAGTTTCCTTAGAACTGTGGTTCAAAATCCCCATTTGATATGGACTTTCTACATCCTGTTTCAGAATCGCTGTGGAGTCAGAGGAGGAAGCAATTTTGCCTTTACCCTGCCTTTGTTGATGCTTACCAGTTCATGATCCTCCACATATTTGTATTTCTTCTCCCGATAGTAGTATCTCTTCTTCATGCAATACAGAACAACAATGTCACACAGCACTGTTGCCTAGTGGAGATTGAAAGAGTTTAAGACAGTGATCCTCAGAACTGAGGCACTAATCCAGAGTCGAGCCCAAGTGCAGACAGTGTCACTTACCACACCAAACAGTGCTAAGCCAGAGCCGATGTTAATCATGGTAGGAATTACATCAAATTTTCCTGCCTAGAAGACAGTTACAAGGCTGAGTATGCTTTTCAGCATCTCTGAAAGCCCTCACTACAAGACCTCCAGCAGCTGTCACCCTACCTTTCCAAACACTATGATATCAAAGCGGATGCCATAAGCTTTGACAAGTGTCCGTGATTCAGTGCCATCACTGTTCTTGTAGTATTTTGCAAACCTGCAGAAAAGATAGGTCAGAGCTTAGCTGGAAATTCTGAGGTTGCTTATGTGATCATGCAACATCCAGGTGTGTTCCCCATCCCAAGAGGATGGGCTGAACATTGGTACTTCAGACACAAGCCCCAGGTGATGGAGATTTCATGCAGGCAAGCTCATATAGGAAAAAAGCCCAAACCAGGTGAATTCAAGACAACAGTGAGCACCATAAAATCGGGAAACTTGCAAAGCATAGGAAGGAGAGAAAACAGCTTTAGCAGGGGAGCAGAAGGACAAAGAGGAAGAAATTCAGCTAGGTGAGAGAGGTGGGCAGGCGGCTGCAGGGGACCAGGCAGCCGCGAGAGGGCAGGGCCGTGAGCACCCGCGCGGCTCGGCCGGGCACACAAAGGCTGCTCCGTGTCCCGCACTGGGTCACCCGCAGGCAATCAACAGGGAAAAGGAACGAGAACAAATAAGTGAGATCAGACTTACTCCACCACGTGGTTGACTAAGCCAGGAGGAAGCAGAGAAGAGGGTGGAAGAAAAGAGGAAGGATTGGTAAGGGGCTGTACCACGGTCTGGAATAAGCAAGAGCACTTCAGATCCAGCTGTGATATCCTCCAGACGACCCTGACACCCCAATACCTGCAAGCCTGGCACCTCCCAAACACACATTAGTGCTCTGCACAGCTCCACAGCAAATTCATCCAAGTTTCACCAAAAGATCCTCTGTGCTAAGCAAGATTTTGTGATTCTAAAAACAAAACAGCCCTGAGCCGTGTTTCCTCGCGAGCAGGAATCCTTGGCAAGGTGGCAAATCCATATTATTACAGTCTGAGTCTGGATGCAACCATCTGCTGGCTCTGTGCTGGTGTTTTACTGGAAGTGCTGGACTTAGCTGTACTGGCCAGAATGTGTATGTGGTGGTGTATGCCAGGACACTCCTGGTGCAGATATGGTCTTAAACTGACAGAACCACTTTTACAGGTTAGTTTTTCCCGCAAGCAGAGTGCAGGAGATGCTTCGGTCTCCCAACCCCACCTCAGTCCCCTCAAATTCTGCCCTATCAGCACACCTTGAAACAGTCAATTGTCCCATTGAAACAGTCAGTTGTCCCATTGCCACCCCATTGCCCAAACAGCCACCCAAAAGCTGATGGAAACATGACTCAGGCACTCTGACGCAATCAGTGGAGCTTCACTGACCTCCCCACCCTGCTGTGGTTTGCGCACAGTGAGGATCCCACCTGCTCTGTCTTACAGCATCAGAAAAGCTCTCCAGGTTTTCTTTTGGTGCTCTCCAAGCACCATTGAAAGCCCAAAACTACCACAACTGCCAGTGGCAGATGGAGCTGCAGGGACATCAGGTGCCCTCCACAACCACATTACCTGAAGTTGTAGCCAGGTGAGACGGTGTGGGCAGAATCCTTGTTGTCGAGGCGCCGGAAGGAATATTTTGGCACACAGTGGGAAGCAGCTCTGTCCAGGTTGCAGTCCCAGTTGATCTGCAGTGCCATGACTCCACCCTGCCAAGTGGAGGAGAGGTGATGGGCCAGCCCAGCACTAGGCTCTCTGCTGACTAGGACCCTGATTTACTGGCTCTAATCCCAGGCTCAGTCCAACACTCTTTTCTGCTGCTACAGAACCTTGCACATAACCCCACCCAAACAAAGCAAGGCCAATGATTTATGTAGCACTGACTCCAGTCCCTCTGGCCAGAGCACTCTCCATCCTGCAGCTGATCTGTGTTCTGTGGCTTATGCCACGAAGCAGAGGGGGCAAACACCTACCACTCCTCCTCTAAAAACAGCTGAAGCCCAAGAGAAGGGTCTGCTAAATACCTCCACAGCCATTTCCTGGAAGTCCTGCCCTGCAGCTTCAACTATTTTCCCTAAACGGAAGATAGGGCAGAAGGGATCTGTCTGGGCATCGTAGATGCAGTTCTTGAGGTAGGTGGAGTTGATAGTGGGGAGGATGTTTCGCCTACAGGAGAACAGAAAGAGAAGAGTTGTTGCATCCCCTTTGCTGCCCATGAGACCAGACAGTGTGATAACCCTCTCACTATTTACTTGCTGAAGTTGAACTTGCGGTACCAAATGTTGTTCTTCACCAGAAGGGTGAAGTTCTCAGCTTCTCGCAGGAACGCTGGCCTATAAAACAATAGGGAAAGTAAGTAAATACAACATGTTTTCACAAACAGGACTCTGCAGAGTCCTTGGTGCTCACCTCTTCAGCTCTTCCCAACAGCATCTCACTGGGAGAAGCATCAGCTGTGTACCACCAGCCCGCTCTCAGGAGGGGCACCGTGGAGTAGGAAGAGAGAGCACTCACTTGGGTATGTGACTGTCATCCTCCAAGGGGCACCATGCAAAGACTTCACAGGTGTTAATGCTGCTGTTGTATGGAATACACTTCCCAGTCTGGATGCCTGGAAAGACATGTGCATGGAGGTACTACTGAGCAAAACCAGGCAATATTTGACCTGTGACATCCCCTCATTCCATATGGTGAAAGTAATTTTCCCAGAGGTGAAGTGCCACTACCAAAACCCACATTATCTTCTATTGCAAGTTTCATTTCAGAGAAAGAAGAATCAGGTGCTTTTCCTGAGTCAAATTCTCATCCATGTGAAATACTGCTTCAGGGACTAAAGGCTATGAAAAAGCCTCACACTGTTTTCTAACTCACCAAAGTCCACATCTACCCAGCATCCACCCAAAACAGAGTAAGTCCATCTGGTCTAAGTCCACCAGAAGAAAAATCTGAGCTTCCCTTTCAGTTCTCTTACATGTGAGAGAATGAGAACAAGGAGACTGAAGTGAAATGCTGCTTCCTTCACAGCAGGGAAGGCACAACACAGAGGTACCAGAACCCAGACTGAAAGGAGTCTTTGCAGCAGGTTCTTACCACTGCTGTGGGTGCTGACGTATCCTGGAACACAGCTGTTGTTCACCGTGCACTCTGTTTGATCGTCTGGGAGCTGGAGAGGAACAATATTACATAAAACTCTGTAAGCCATCTCCCCCGCACTCCCACCCACACAAGGCAGGATTAAAGCAGATCCTGCACCTACCTCTGGGCAGTGGCCTTGGCTCTGGTTCAGTGTGAGTATCACATTGGTCATGACAAACACGGTGTTCTCACCCTGAGCATGCAAAACAAGAAGGAAACTTAAGAGCGACAGTCTGCAAAGAGCATCCAAGGCACTGCACCAAACATCTTTGTTGACAGAGCCCAGGTGGCCCAGCAGAGGGGACTTGCTCTGGACAGTGCTGGTGCAGCAATAAAGGAGCAGATTCCTATGTGTATCGCCTGGTGCTGCTGTGTTTAGCCAGAGGAAGGACTGTGGGAGGGACTGGCAACTCTTTCTGTCCTCCCACTCAGCCCAAAGTTCCTCATTCACATTATGAAAACAGATCACACAGCTCCTCAGGGGAGTCGTAAGGCAGGCGCAGAAATAGAGCTCCAGCTGCAAGTCCGAGCACAATTCCCACTCCTTCTTTTTGCAATATATCAGTTAGGAATTTGCCTGGTCCTGTTTCTTCAGGGAGCACTATTTTCATTACTTTACTTTCACTACTTTCAGATCTGTATGATTCCAGATCTGTCATTTGCTTCTGCTCCACTGATAAGCAAATGTGACCACTCAGCCAAAATCTGGCTAAATTTGTCTTTTTTTCTGCACTGCATGTCATGCAGACAGAGGGACCCATGACCAGCAGCTTGGCTCTGCCTGCTCAGCCTGAAGGCCACCACATATGGCCCACACAGCACAGATTCCCACACATACAGTCAATCAGTAACTACAGCAATCCTTCCTGTTCAGTTCTGGATCAGGTGACTTGCAGGCTATTCCTGTGGCTTCTGCCAACAATTTAACTTGGGGTTGTTTTCTTTAGAAAGCAATAAGACGACATGTGGTTATTGTTGCAGCTTCTTCCTGATACCTGCAAAGTTCTTCCTCCTCTGCCAGGACTGGCTGGGGCTGTTGCAAGTCTTTGTGGGCACCATGGACAGTGGGATCAGTGCACCCTCAGAGAAGCAAAGGCTCCAAGGAGACCTTAGAGCCCATTCGAGTACCCAAACGGGGGTTATAAAAAGGAGGGAGGGGGAGTTTTTATACAGGCAGATAGTGATAGGATAAGAGGGACCAGTTTTAAACTAAAAGAGGAGAGATTTAGAATTAGGTATTAGGAATTCTTCACTTTGAGTGTGGAGAGGCCCTGGCACAGGTTTCCCAGACAAGCTGTGGCTGTCTCATCCCTGGAAGGGTTCAAGTCCAGGTTGGACAGGCCTTGGAGTAACCTGGGATAATGGAAGGTGTCCCTGCCCACAGCAGGAGGGTGGAACAAGATTATCTTGGTTGCTTCCAAACCCAAACCATTCTATGATTCTACACAAGCACACACACAGACACACTTTTCTTGAAACAAGCTTCCCCAGAACAGGTGCTCAGCATGATTTGCAACAAAGCAAGCTTCTTCATTCTCTCATATCATGGCCACACTGGAGCAAAAGCTGCTCCAGCCCTCAGTGGACCTTAGCAAAGCAGTAGCTATTTTTTAGGTAACCTCCTCTCTGCATGTGAAAGCGATTGGTACCTGGGGAGGGATGACATAGTCAGCTACATCCCAGATCCTGGTTCCCAAGGTGGATGTGTTTGTCCGTGTTACTCCTTTCACCTTTGTGGTTACAGAACTGACCACGGAGTCTGTTTCCTGGTAGCCCTTTTCCCACAGAAAAACCCACCTGAAAGAGAAGGATTGCAAGAAACAACAGATAAACACCATAAACAAGCTCTGGTGGTTGAAATTTCTCCTTCCATATGTCACCTGAAAGGGCCAGCCTAGAGAGTTTCACAGCGTTTCCTTACAAAAGGGTCGCCAGACTGGCAATCTCCTGTCTGATTTCGGGGGGGATATTTTTTATTTTCAGACTGGTTTGCAGGGTCTAATTTCCTTTTACGGCCAGCCCTGCTGGGTGAACGACAATCACCTCCTGAGACGGTCCCGCTCCTGAGAGGCCCTTGGGCCATTCTCTTAAAAGCTGGACTTGATCCTTGCCGGGTCCTTTCCAACTCAGAATATCCTGTGATTCTGTCCTGTCTGCAGCCCCACAATCCCAGCTAAGACTGCCCAGTTACGCAGTGCCACCACGTTCGGTGAGCTCCGGGCTCCCCTCAGCCCCTCGGCCCGCGCCGCCCTGACGGAATCGGTCCCGCGGCCCCTGAGGGCCCCTGAAGGAGGGGCGGCTCCCGCCCTCAGCCCCGCCGCCCGCTTCCCCTCAGGGCGGCCGCTCCGGGACACCCGCGGCTCCGCCGCCAGCTCACCCGATCACATAGGCGAGGATGCCGAGCTGCACCCCGCGGTTTACGAGCCCCACTTTGCGGCTTCGGATCAGCACGATGCGCGGGGTGTCGTACTCGAAGAGGAAGCTGTGGAAAGCCCCGCACAACGCCATGGCGGCAGCCGGGAAGGGAGGGCGGCCGGGCCGGAGCCGTCCCGGGCCGGGCCGCAGCCCCACAGCGCCCCGAGCCGCCCGCCGCGCGCTCCCGCAGCCCCGGGGCGCGGAGCGGGTGCTCTGCCCGAGGCCAGCGGAGGCAGCGGCTCCGCCGGCCACGGACTTTCCACGGCTTTTTTCACAGAATCACAGAACCCATTAGGTTGGAAAACACCTCTGAGATCATCGAGGCCAACCTGTGACCAAACACCACGTTGTCAACTAGACCCGGGCACCGAGTGCCACGCCAGTCTTAAACATCTCCAGGCTCGGTGACTCCAACGCCTCCCTGGGCAGCCCGTTGAAATATCTAATCACCCTTTCTGGGAAGAAATTCTTCCTAATTATTTCTAACGTCCAACCTAAACCTACCCTGGCACAGTCAGTTCAAGGAGCAGGCACTCTCACCTTCCTATCCACAATGACCAAATTGTTTATTTATCCTCTTCAGAATTAATCTTCGCTATAAAAGCAGGGATCTGCCACCTAGTTCATGTACCCTCCACCTCCTGAGATACCCAACACAATCCTTATTGCAGAAACATCATCATAACCCTCATACGAGCAGGTAAATAATCAGGAAGACATGAACTGAATTGACAAAGTGGCAGTGGGAATTTCAGACAGTACAAAACTATTAAGACCCTTTAGTTCAGCTATATATTAGTAAAATGCTTTAATTTTTGCAAAAACAGTCAAAACAGAAAGGACCCAAAAAAGTGGGGAAAGGATAGGAATATGGGTGAATATTCAGTGTAATTTTCAAAAGGAGAATTGGTTCATATGATAGAACAGAAATGCATTAATGCCTATGGTAATATTTTCCCACTCTAGATATTAAGATGCGGCAATATGAATAGGAACACAATTAATGCATTTTTCGGTTGGTGATATAAATACAATCAGCATAATCTGCCAGCAATATATCTTAAAATGTATGTAGGAAATGGAAATGGCAAGCTGCTGGGTTAGCTCAGAAAGGACAAAGCTTCGTTGAAAGGAGTGCAGAACATACCTGTTACAATCCTTCTCACCTTGTTTCTACAAAAATAGAACGTGTCTAAATATAACAGAAATGGAGAACAGACAATGTGTTGGAGCACAGATTAATTTACCCTGAATTTGCTGCTCCTTGGCTGTACTCTGGCCTTACACATCATAGCACAAAGCTACTCACACAAGTTCAGGGGGAGGTGTAGGAGGCAAGGCCTGCTTGAAGCTAAGAGCAAACAGGAGGCCAAAGTCCCACATTACAATTCCAATGAGTATGAATGAAATGCCCAAAAATATTACACAAATATGGTAAAAGTACTTTTCATTGTAATTCCTTGGTTCAAGCTAAAAAGAACAATACAAAAAGAACCAGCTGGGCTTTTCAGAAAATGCTTGTTGTCACTGGAATTGTCTAAAATGAGCATGTTTGATCTGGTTTGACCATGAGGCCTCCAATGGTGAGTTATGAAACTTGTTCAGTGGCTTCTTTCTAGAGCCTCTTGATCCAGGGCTGCAGAAAGCTGACAAGGCTGAGGCAGAAAAATGCTCAGCACCACATTTTTTTAGGGCATATATCTTTTGGGCTTCCTTCCTTCAGGGCCATGCTTTGAGGTGAGTCCTGGCTTTCTTCAAGGTGCGATCAGACAGCACCAGGTGCTGAAACCAGTTCAGGTTATGACACACTGCCCTTTTTCCCTTCAGCAAGAGCTGCTCATGGTGCTTCTGAGTTGGCTGGTGTTTGCCACAGCAGCACCACTTTTGGCAGTCTGGGGAACAAGCTCTTTGTCTAAGGGTTAGCCCAAGCTCATATTCTTCATTATGATGGTTCTCATTGGACTCACCAGTACACATTGGCTCAGATTCTTCATTTTCATGGTTCTCTTTGGACTCACTGGTACACATCAGCTCAGATTCTTCATTTTCATGGTTCTCATTGGACTAACTGGTGCAGCAGCTTGCCAGCAGCACAAAATTTCACAGGGTGGCTCTGCAACAATTCCCAGCATAAATCAAAGAAAACAGCATTTGCTGCTTCATCCAACCACAGAGAGAATTTTCAACAGGGATCCTCACCATTGGGTTCTGCACTTGACACAGCACAATGGGGATAATGATGATGGATCAGCAGATCTGGAGGAGGACTGTTTTTCTGTGTTGCCATCGCCCACCCCAGCAGAACCAAATCAACACCTCATGAGTTGTTTCAACACCAACGCACTCCCGCAGGCACGTGCCCACCAGAGGAAAGCAGCAATTTTTAGTTGACTCAAGAAAATACATCCTCTGGTCACAGAGTGCCCATGTTCTGACAGCTTTAAAATCATGTTATTCTAGACCAGCTCTTAACTCCTGAGCACACTTCAGCATTCTGGATATCAGCATTTTCCATTCTCTGATCAGTAGAGAGTGGCAAGAGTCATGGGAGCTTTAACTGACTTCCAGTGTCTCTCAAAAACTTGACTTTCCTCATGCACAACTCACATCACCTTATGGATCAATAAGCAGTCACAGAGCATGGAACAAAGAGATCCTTTAAGTGTGACAATGTAAAGCTGGCAGTGCAGACAAAAATCATTAAACTGAAAGACCTACTACACCATGGTACTAATATCCAAGCTCTGATAACAACACCCATATGCCTTCTGTCTCAGACATGCTGTCAGGACTCAAAGGGCTGTATTGCTCTTGACTGGTTTACTTGAGTGATCTCTAAGTCCTGTTCTCCTTCATTTAAATAAATAATTTGAATAGGAATTTGCTTAGCTGAAGGGTCAGTTCCAGGAGTTGCAGACATGCACAGATCCCTCTGTCATTGCTATTCAAAATTTGTTCTACAGTTGGTTGCCTGTTCAAGTACCAAAAGAGGAAACTGTTTAAGAGAATACGTCTGGTGTAAAACCCAGCAGCTCAGCCTTCTGCTTGCTACCATCTCCAGGTATTCAGAAGATAGAGACATATAAAGAAAAACTCATTTTCCCCCTTTCTCTTTGGGTTCAGTCCCTGTTGCTCTGCTTTGCCATCTTGATGCCTACAAACTGGTCCAGAGCAAGCTTTTAATTTATTCCATTCTCTCCTGCACATCCTACTGCAAGCTAAGTTTGGGAGACTCTGAGTGGTTTAATGAGAGCTCCTGAGATCATGCAAGTACTTGCTTCCCATTCACCATTATATGATTTGTATTCTCTGAAGGCCGTGAGTCACTCCATACATCACATTGTGATATGTTCTTCTATCTCCTTGCTTGCACAGACATGAAATGCCCTTTTTTTCTGTGTTGAATGGTTCCAGGGATATGTTTTATGGGCCAGCTTTTAGCCTGCAGGTCAGTCAGGTTTTATTTGAGAGTTTTCCTAACTCTTTCCAGGTTCAGAGGTTTTTCTAGCCCTCAGGGTAGAGATTAATTCCCATCTGCTCTTGGTGGTATAGAAGCCTTCTCTGTGGCAGCTTTGTGCTCAGAGCTGACCTGTTCAGAGTTGTCTTATCTCTGTCTAGAACCTGTGTTACATCTGCTCAGTTTGTAAACATATGAATTTTTTGGTTTGTAGCTTCCAGATTTATATGTCCCTTACTGGGATCTGGGAATTCAGATGAATTCTTTACTCTTTGGATATTACCGCCAGCAAAATTTTACCTGTGTAAACTAAATACTTTCACCTTATAATTTGAATCACACATCTGTTTGTGCTATAGTGATTTTATCCTAATATAAACCAGTATAGCTGACTAAGCAATTCTGTTGACCTATGCATGGGAGAAATAGTTATGCTGGGAGGCTGTGTTCCCAAGCTTTCCTTATTTCCCTTGTTTTCTGAAGGACTAATAAGACAAAAAAATTATAGAAACTTTTTATTTTTCACTCAGGCAGATACAGTCCTGAATGCACAGCCTTTTTGAGTAAATAATGCCAATTTACACAATTTTTTCAGAGCACTACTACTTATTCTTCAGAAAGCATTGAGGAATGTTTGCACTTACGTGGTGTAATTAAATTTTGGGAAGTGAATGTTGTGCTTATTGGCACAGTGAAATCTTCAGAACTCCTCAGAACTGCAGGCCAAAAAAGAAACATCAAATCAACTAACTTCTTTTGCTTAAATACATCAGTTAATGTTATGCCACTATATTATTACCTGGAAAGCTGTCAGTGGGAGGAATATGTTGCTAAGAATAACAGGGAGTTAGGTGGCTCGGGAGAGCAAGAAAGATAAGGGTGGATTTCTTAGTTTTGGGTATCAATTGTTCTCTCTTTATTGTACTTGTTTGTGTGGGCCAAGCCTAACCTGAGTCTGTAATTACAGCTGAAATATGAACTCAGGAGGCTTCTGATATAAATCTTGCTATAGAATAGTACTAAGAATTTACACCATTTGACAGCTGCTGATTTCTGCCCCATGAATTGGTGGTTTCACTGCTGGTCCCCACAGACACGTGGTCATTTACACCAGAGCTGCACAGCTATTAAAAGGGTAAGAATGAGCCATAAGCTTGATCAGGAGTATTTGAACTTCCACCAAGACAGCCATTCCAAGGGGGAAACCCAGTCCTCCAAGCAGTCATCCTTGTAAAGGAGAGTGCTCCTAAGCAGGAAATATTTTTCCTATCATTGTATTTTGAGCAATGCTTCTGCACCAGAGATCTGTGATGACAAACAGCACATTAGCTGCTGGATGATGTGCAGCTTCCATGAGGGACTTCTCGTGTCTTCTAAACCAAGTTAACTAATGAGACTTAATTGCAAACCAAATCAACCTTTGTGGGTGCTACCTGGGCATGAAAGTCACTGATTAGCTTCACTGTATAATAGGAAAGATATTCATTATGTGTGTTAATTTTTAAAGAACTAAAAATGAATGAACCTATAATGGGAAACTCTTGATCCTTATCTACTGGGGAGCATCTGGAACCTTATCCAAAGCTCTTCTGAAAAACGTGTGATAAACACCAGTCCTTCACCCAGCTAATCCAACAACAGTGCCCTCCCTCAGGCAGAAATGAACAATGCAAAATAAGAGAACCTTCTTGCCAACATACAGTGGCTTTGTTCAGCTCCTGCCATAACTACCAGGAAGGAAAAGGAGGCCTCCTGTGTAGCTCATGAGATCTACCTTTCAAAGGAATTTGGTCAATAAAGACAATCATGGGTGTAACCAAAGCCCCACATTGCTACCTCAGTATCTCAACCACATGGCAGAGCTTCCTGGGCTCTGAGCTTGGTATTGTTCTGGTAGAAAATAAACACTCAGCTTTGCTTTTTAGTGATTCCTCCATTTTTTTTTCCCTTGCCAATGGAACTTGTGAAGGACTTTATACATCAGAGGTTTGGACCAAACCTCTCATTCATTATTTTTGGTGCCTGTAGTGACCGACTCCTGGCATGTTAGAGGAAGGTTAGGGAACAAGACAAATGTGTCAACTGTGCAATGTAATTGAAAGCAAAACTCCCTCTGTAACATCCCAGCAGGAACCTACACAGGGTGACATTTCAAAATGATTGGCAGTCGCTGAAACTTTATAACAAACCCTTACGATTTCATTAACTCAGGAAGCTCATGCATATCTTTCCCGGATGCTGTATGAACAATTACAGCCTTCCTGTTGTTGGACAAAGCCTTTTTCACATCATAACTCTGTCCACATGAGAAGGGAATGGAATTTGCTCTTAAGTGCTGAAAAACCTCAGCAGAAGGAGCTGTAGGAGGCATTGTGGGCTCTGGAGGGGACCTGGCAGTGGAAAAACTGCTCCATTTCTGCAGAACCCCCCAAATTAGGGAGAAGATGAGATATAAATGTAGAAACTTATATGAATATATACTTATGGGCTTGTAAATGAGCTAATGAAAGTGCTAATTGACCTAGTTTCTTATGCATATATTTCAAAGCTGGTTGAGAGGAGCTAAAATTCATTACAATTTCCTTTCTTAGAGTATCAGTTCCATAATTTCAGTTGAAATAAAATGTTTTATAATTTTTTTTTCATCCTTTGGCCTCTACAGACTAGAAATAGAACATTTTTATCTTGGATATTGTACAGTCATGGGATTACAACAAAAGATGGCTACGCAGCCTTTCCATCCTACTCTGGGTCACAGCAGCATTGTTCCATGGAGTCTTTTTCCTAGAGTTTTCTTATCTCACTCTTTGAGATTGCCAGCATTGAGGTTTTCATCATCTATGTAGGGAGGATGAAGAGATTGTTCTTTGGTCTGAGGAGAATCCCCAAACACCAGCCTGCAGCACAAAGCACACACAACCAATCTACCCATGGGGAAGTGGAAGGAACCTCACTGTGATAAATGAACCCACAGAACTTCCACACCACAGAGCCTTGCAGAAGAAAACCCGACGTTAGGAAACTTTTTTATTTCAGTCCCTGATTAAAGCTCTCTTACGTTGATGCATTTTCCTTGACATTTGAATTAATGAGCCAAATGTCTCCAGTGAATTCGGGATGAGCCCGTGACACCTAAAGTTGTTTCTATGGCAGCTGCATGATGATACAAACTGGAGGCTATGACTTCACTGCAGAATCATACAGCAGGGCAGGTTGGTAGAAGTCAATTATTCAGGTATTATAATGAGTGTTAACAGTATGGCTGTGAAGGAAATAGCTGATTTACATACATGAGATCTATAAGTGCCTAGGCAGAGGGATTATCTTAAAACTTCATTACATTGTCCATGTATCTTTCTTTCAACATAAAAAAAATGTAGAGATGTCTTTCACTTAGGGAGGTTTTCTGTGGATTCCACAGGACCCCCCCGACCTCACAGGTTTTTAACAGTTGCATTATAATTCACACATCGTCCTGTTTGAATTCTTGTAAAGAAACAAGCTCTTACTCAAGGCTTTTTGGCTACTTAGAGACAGTTTCAAGCTGTCCTCCTCAAATGTAAGATAGGGAGCTTGACATTTCAGATTGTTGCAGCTTTCTATAGGAGGAAGCAGCAGAAGGAACTACCCAAACCATGGTCCTGCCACACCTCATCAATCCTTATTTAGCCCTTTGCTTGGGTCAACAGTGCTTGTCATTGTTTGGGCTGAGGGTGAAGTAATTTCCTTCACAATTTTATATGAAGTTTCATATCTGGGTCTGGTGATAGATTGAGAGATCAAGTGTTTCAGCTAGAAGTTTAATTCAACAACGTGAGCAAATTAAATGAGGATGTAAAAGTGGGCAGAAAATCTGAATTCTGAATATTGAACTGACATTACCTGAAGACTTGCCTGCATTGGTACAGTGTATTCTGCTGTATGCCAGATCTTGTTTCTTTTGTGAGCCACTTCCTTCACATTGGTACTTACTGAGCTGTTAACTTCATCCTCTCCTGACAGAGTCTGTGAGCAATGGCTATACAACTGTCTGGACAAAACAGAAGGCACAAAAAAGCCCATAAGAATGTGTCAGCTTCTTTGTATCATTCTTGAACAAAATGCACTCCAAGGTAAAAATCAGATGGACATTTGCAAGTAACTGAGAGAATTTTTGAGTGAGACACATCAGCTGGACCAAATTCTGCCTCGGTTTCACTTTCACAACTTTTGGCTTTGTCAGAAGTGAATCGATGTACACAAGAAGAGAATTTCTATTTTCCCATCCTAAATGATATAGACTACATGAGGTGACATCCTGACCCTTCAGATGCCATTTGGGAAACAGCAATTATCTGCAACAGGCCTTGATGTCATCCAAAAACTTTCCCCCATGCTGCGTTGCTGTGGACCTAGACTTGATTTTTTCTGTCACAAATGGTAGTGTCCTGTCCATGTTGTTTTTCTTTAAAAGAGCTTAAAATACATAGGCTTTAACTTTTCAGAGTGACTATTTTTGTCCCTCATGCTGACTGCTTCAAAAACCTTGGCCTAACATTTTCACTTTCTCGTGAATTGAATGTGTTAAGGAGGAAGGACACCGCTGTTTTAAAGCTGACAGGAATGTCACCCAGCTCATCTAACTCATAAAAGCACTGTCAAGTTTGAAAAACTATTGTATGTTCAGAAGATACTTGCTACATTACATAAAAGTGATATAAAAGCTTTGCTTTGAAAAACAAGCCACAAGCACTTGCACCCATTCAGGTTAACAACAGACTTTTCTGGATGAGGATAAAATAGGATCTGAAGAACTGAAATACAAAGCAACTGATCAATGTTCCTTTATTTATATCCTCTATTTTGACAGCATTTCAGCCTTTTCCTTCTGGAGAACAGTGCTTTGGGATAACGATGTCGTTGGAAAGTGGCAGTGGGAACCCAGCTCTGAGCAGCAGAAGGTGGGCATAGAACCTTAGTAAGGGAACTTGGATTTCCTGCAGACTTGATTCTTGGGGCGATTGGGATCAGTGTGCGCAATGTCCTGGCCTGCTGCCCTCCCAGGAGAATGAAACCAGCTCCATGAACCTTGGCAGTCTTTGTTCAGCACACACTTATCAATGAGAACAGCCCTTGCTTGGCAGCACAGAGCAAAATTTGCCCTTTAGAGGCAATCAATTATGGCATATTCCTAAAACATCTTATTGTTCTTGGAATCTGCTGCAAGGGGTGACTCGCCATTTCATCTGACCTTGAACAGGAGACTCTACAGAGCAGGCTTTAATCTCAGAAACGCTGGTGTAAACCTGAGACTAATCAGTGGAGTTATTTTGGATTTTTCAGGCAAGAAAAAACCAGACAGCATGGCAAGAAACAAAACTGTGAGTGTTTTCTAGAGGAAGCTGAGTTAACTCTGTCCAACCAACCCCACCTTGTTAGATAACATCCTATGCCACACTCCCACCTCAGAGTTCCCACAACCACATCCACCTTCCAAGGTGGTCTAACACCAGATCAATGGTCTTGTTTGCTGCCATGGCACCATCTCTCCTCAGTACTACCAGACTTTGCCAGTCTGAATAATGCTGGGACAACTGAGGCTAAATGGATGGAAGCCAGCATCAGGCCAACCTCCTTTCTGGGCCTGACTCTCCACCCCCAACACTTCCCACCAGTGCAAAGAAGGTGTAATGCTCTTCTGGGCTGGGCAGACACACACAACACTCACTCCACAGGGCTGGCGATGCCATGGAAGGTGCAGGGCAGTGGTAAAGCAGACTCTGGGGTCATCAATAGCCACAGAGATCTCCAGCTTCTTATCTCACATTGCATGGGATGCCATGGTCTTAGATTGGTCTTGCATCAAAAAGGAGTGATGAAGTCACTAGTCCTCTCAGCAGAGCCAATACCTTGGCACATACCTTGGCTGTGCCTCTCCTGCTGCACAGAGCCACACAAAGCTGCAGCTGTTTTCCAAGCCAACAGTGTGCATCTGGTCCAGGGGGCAGGGAGAGGTGTGAGGCCACCACTGGCACTGTACACACAGAAGGTGGGGCTTGAAAGATGCAGAGCTCTCAAAGTCGGACCTGTAAATCCCAGGCTCAGAGTCTGAAAGACACACATTTGGATCAGAATCCATTAGACCCAGATTTAAAGGACCAGAGCCCTCTCTCTTGGAACAGAAGACTCACATAAAGCACAAAATATACAAACCCTTCAACACAGATCTAACGTTTTTCTTCCAATCCTTTAGTACTTTAAATCACAACTGTACACATGACAAAACATTCAGAACCAGACAGACTTCTTGGCTGTCAGTATTGTCTTAAATGCCTCAGCTCACAGGAACAGGCCACATTCTGCACAAACAGGCTTAATTTTTGAAGATGTCTGTGATCGCTCCTTAGGCTTTAGCTCACCACAGTACAGCTCCAAGTGGGAGCCAGAAACAGGCTTGGGATGCATTTAGGTACTAGAATAGCCACAAAGAAATTAACTTTTAATAGAATACAGTCAGACCTATGTGTACATACAGCACAATATTTATAATAACAGAAACAAACAAACAGGAGGGGTCAGATTGCTTGAGCAAAGCAGAACTATTGTTTTCTCTTCCTAAATGCTCTTGTTTTCACACTAACATCTTCCCTCTGTTTGGGATCTGACCTCAGCAGCCCGGCTGGACTGTTCATCCTCTTGCTCGTGATGTTCCCATATAAGGTGATCTCTCTTTGCCAGGGGAGCAGGATTCTCATTTGCTCAGGTTTCGTCCCACTCGGATTTGCTTCGCTCTCTGGTCGAGCTCTCTCACAACTTTTGCTCAGCAGCATCTGCACAGCAGTGGCTGTAAAGGGAGGAGAAAGTCAGGAGGGAGGAGAAATTCAGGAGGGAGCAGTGAAGATGTGCCTGCAGATCCAGAGAGCTCTGGATTGTTTATTTCTGTTCTCTTTCTTCCACAAGTTACCTCTGCAGGATGTCTTTGCAATAAGCAGCTTCCACAAGCCTTTCCCAAGCTAAATAAAAGACAAATTCTATCCAGAGAACTGGATGGAACTGTAGGGCTGAACTCTTACAACAACTCTCATGTCAAACTTTCCTTCAAATTCTGTATCACTCTCCATGCAAACTGATTTGGGAATGTGGAAAAAGTCCCCAGAATTACACAACAAATATACTGGAACACTGGCCCTCAGTTCTGTAAGACTTGACTCAGACACCACATCACCCTAACTAAGATAACTTAAGACAAGCTAAGCATAAACAAACCTCAGCTGCTTCCTGTAATTTACCCAAGGCTGCACTAGATCTCATAATCTCTTTCATGTCTATGAAGATTCTCTTGTGATAAAGAGGTCAAGGCACTGAGCTAAGCCTTGATTTTTTTCTTTGGGCAGTAATTTTGAGTATTCAGACACCGCTGCAGACTGTAAACACCAAGCAGCAGGGGGGCAGCCTGGGTGCTGCATGTATGAAGAGCACAAAACTGATGGAAGGAAGGATCATGATAACATAAAACTTTGAGGATGACACAGGATCTCTCACACTTTCCCCAGGTTGGAAAGTCCCACAAAACTGGGCTCCAATTTACGATTTTGCTCCTTCCTTCAATCACTTGAGCTTTCAAACATGTCAACAAGTTCAGTCAGTCCAGTTCTAACAATGTCTGGTCATGGAGGTCTCCTTTGCAAGAGTCAGAACAATCAGACTTCATGGATTTCAATCTCACCATCTTTTTCTTCTTATCCTGGCATTTTCTAAAGTTTTCATTCTTCCTCTTCTTTATCTTTAATGTTACAGAGAAATGAGAAGAGGTGAACAGTCCTTTCCTTCTTGGAAGGTGTGAGGACTGGAATAGTCTCATGTAAAGGAAAATCTTAGAACAGCAGCCTTGCACTGTACCCAGCACAGATCCCTCTCCATCCTCACCGCAATTGCCCTCCCCTCAGCACGGAGGAAGGAAGGATATGTATCAGTATTTACAGAAACAGTGTTTCTCTTGGATTAAGTGATGGGGAACTCACAGGCACCTCCATCAGAAATAAAATTCTCATCTGCGGTCAGTGTTCTACATGCTCAAAATACTCATCAGAAAAAACTGTAACTGATACCAGGAAAGCATGACAAGGGAAAGCAGATCTCTTCTGGGAACTTGTAGGTAAATACGACTCCTAAAGGTCAGTATATGGACGGAAAGCACAAAGGAAACATGATCTGGTTTTAAAGTTCAAATCCAGGAGTCAGGAGACTTGGATTATGTTCCTGGCTCTACCACAGCTTTCATGCCCAACCTCAAGGCACCCGGCCATCCCCTTTGTCACTTCATTTAACCAGTTAAAAGTTCGGACACCAATCAGTGTCACTTCTCAGCCTTCCTGTGAAGACCAATAAATTTTATGAAATTATTTTATGAAGCGTTTTCTGTTTCTCAGAAGGAAAAGAGGAGATAATCTAAGATAGTCGCAGTGCTTAGAATTGCAAAGTATTACATTTATGGCTGCTACTTACTGAGTCAAATTCTGCAGTGATTTACAACCTGTGCATTTCAATTGGCACCAATTTAACATGACTCACTGCATATTTTAATCCATCATCTGGGGACTCACATGGGATTCTAAGACTATCCAAGAACCTAATTGAAATAGCATAGAAATCCAACTATTTCAGGCCTAAGCATGGCTTTTGAAGGATCTGCGAGAACAAACTTGCAGACTGAGAGATTTCATGAGCAAGTTTGAGTTTAATTTGTAGTCTGGTTCGGATTGTTTGGTGTTTTTAAAGCTGCCATCCTTATTTCAGATTTATGCACTACATATTTATTGCTACTTTGAGGCACGCTGACAACTGATGTTCAGCCTCGAGGACATAAATTTGCCATTTGCCCCAGATGAAGCCTGGGCCCAGGACTGGCTGTTCCTGTTCCACACAGATCCTCTGTGCACCTTTCCATTTCAAAGGAATTAAGTAACCGTTCACCTGACACGTACATCAGCCACACTTGACATCCCTTTGTGCTGTCAAAGGCTGCCAGAAATCTTAATTGGGTAACTGCAGCAATCTGTTTGTACATCTCCTACACATGCGACAACAACCTCCCTCAGAAGGAGCCGCAGAGCCAAGTTTATCCTCCAGAGGCTGAATCTCGGACCTATTTCTGCCGCTCCTCGCACTTGTGCTGTGAAGGAGCCCCACCAGAGACTTGCCCTGTGCCGTGTCCGCCCCAACACCTCGCCAGCGGCCTCAGCCGCAATTCCCGGGCTGTTCGCGGCGGGAAGGGGACGGGGCAGGACGGGACTGCGTTTTCCAGCGGCCCGCCGGGCGCAGCGGGAAGGACTGCCCGCGGTATGCTGTGGGGACACCGGGAGGGCTCCCGGTGCGGCGGGCTCCACGCTGTCGCAGTCGGTCGCGAGGGCAGCGATCCACGATCCGCCGGTCCCGGTGCCGGTCGCGGTCCCTCACAGTTGGGCCGCGCCCCCTCATGACCAAGCCCCCCCACCTCGTAATTCGGCCCCGCCCCGTCTCCGGTGACCACGCCCCCTCACCGGCCGGCCCCGGCTCGGTTGGCGCCGCTCAGCCGTAGCGCCGGTAGTGACGTCACCGCCATGTCCTGGCAACCGTCCCCGCGGTAACGGCGCGCGGGAGGCTCCGGTCGAGGCCTCCCCGCTGCCGGCCCGGCCCCCCCGCCCGGCCTGCCCCGCCGGGGCCCGGCCTGCCCCGCTGCCTGCCCCCGGCCTGCCCCGCTGCCTGCCCCGCCGGGGCCCGGCCTGCCCCGCTGCCGGCGCCGAGGGGGCGGCCGGACCCGGTCACCGCCCCCCCGGCATCTGCTCTGTCTTCTCTGCAGAGGTTTTCCCGGGACACGGTTATGGGTGACCAAATCCAGTTCATTGTTGAGAAGCTCAATCAGGAGCCCTTCAGGAAGAACTACAATTTGATCTCCTTTGACTCCCTGGAGTCGCTGCAGCTGCTGCAGCTGCTCAGTGATGTTCTGGGGGAGATTGACCCGAAGGTAAGGAGGGCACTCAGAGATGCTCAGACCTCCTGAGGTGGTTTGACACTGGAATTTGCTTTTATTTAGGTCTGGCTCAGTATAATCCCGCGGCGTGTTTGTTTCACCAAAACAGCTTGTATGAATCTTCCAGGAAATAAATGTGCCTGGCAAGGATCCTTCCTGCCTATGCATCTGAGTGCTCTTGGCAAACCCGCAATTGTTTCTTGGGACAGGGAGGCAGCATACTTGTCCCCCAGAGGCTGATGACTATATTTTTCCTGTGAAATTAAGGATACAGATCTTGGTTCATTCTGACAATTGTGTTAAGTCAAAGTCAGGCTGTGTCTTGCACACAGCCAGGGCAGGAACTGAGCAAGAACTGAACCTCACGACTGTGCTGTTGCAATGGAGATTAAATCCCTCTCCTTGGAGGCTGCCAAAAGTGTGTGAGAGACCAGAAGGGACCATTCATACACCTGGGGTGTGGATATCTGTGCCTTGGAGTGCCAGAATATCTGACTTCCCGGGTGGATGTGGTCAGTGTGACTGCATAGATGAGATCCCATGAGCAGGGAGAAGGTATTCCTGGAGTAAATTGACCTGAATGCTCATGCTGCAGGAAAATCCATTAGAAGGGAATTGAAGTTTGGTGATTTAAGGGATGTTCCCTACAGAGTATCTCACTATCATCTGGTAAATTAATAAAGTCACTTCTTTCAGTGTTGCCAGTTAATTAACATCACTTGGACAAACAAGTTTATAAAAATAATAATAACAATTGATTATAGTAAATAACATAGTGTTATCCTAATAATTAGCAATTATTACATTGATTGTTTTATAATAAATAGTTACAATAATTTTTACTATATTAACAGTAATTAATAAAGAAAAATTACCTATTTAATTTATAAACCGTTTAGCATGCTGTCGACATTAGAGAGGAGCTGCCGGAACAAACAGCTAAAAGAATGCTGAATCTCCTTGGAATCCTCAAATACAAACCTCCCGGGACTGTGCCAGACCTGTGAGTACCTTTTTTGCCTACAAGTCGTGTTAAAACGCCGTGTTTGGGTTAGATGGTAAGGGCCTTTAGCTCGGGTGAGCGCTGCTGCCCGTCCCATGGGTGTTGGGCTGGGATCCCGGCGGTGGCTGCAGGTGGGCGCTGCCCGCACCTGCGCAGGTGCAGCGGCGGCTCCGGCCGGCAGAGGGCGCCGCCCGCCCGGCGGGGTCGGCCCGGCCCCGGTCCCGGGCCCGGTCCCGGTCCCGGTCCCGGTCTCACCTGCGCCAGGTGATCCCAAATCCCGCGCTGCCCCCGCTCTGCCGGCATCTCCCCAAGGCTGTCACAGGAAACGAGGAGTTGTCGCTGCTGGCTTTATCCTTTTAGTGTGTTACGGGGTTTTTATCCGACTCAGGGTAGGAGAATTGGGAGCCTAAATTGAAGACTTCCAGTTCAGAATGGTTTGGGTTTGAAGGGACCTTAAAGATCATCTGTTCCAACCCGCTGCCATAGGCGGGGACACTTTTCACTAGACCAGGTTGCTCAGAGTTCCATCCAGCCTGGCCTTGGACACTTCCAGGGATGGGGCAGCCACAGCTTCTCTGGGCAACCTGTGCCAGGGCCTCACCACCCTCATAGGGAAGAATTACTTCCTAATATCTAATCCAACTGTGCCCTGTGTCACTGTGAGGCCACTCCCCCTTGTCCTGGCACTCAAGGCCCTGGTAAAAAGTTCCTCTCCATCTCTATTTCGTGCTCCCTTCAGGTTCTGGAATGTGCAAATCCCTCAGCCTTCTCTTTTCCAGGCTGATCAAACCCAATTCTCAGCCTCATCAAGAGTGTTTCCTCTTCTAACAGCATTACGAAAATCATTAGGCAAGTGGAGAAGGAATGTCAAAACATTGCAGATTTTTTGTTCCAAGCCAGCATTCTTTTGTTTGAGATTTATTGGCATTTTCTCTTGGTTGGTTCCATACAGGAGTGCTTTTCGCCAAGGGCTGGTTACTGGAAGCAAACTTGTAATTCATCCTGTCTTACATTGGCTTCTTCAGAGGACCAGTGAACTCAAGAAAAGAGCTTACCTGGCACGTTTCTTAGTGAAATCGGAAGTGCCAGCAGAGTTCCTACAGGATGATACTGTGGCTGAGTTCAACAAACAGGTACCATTTCTCATGAATGCCAACACTTTACATTAATTAAAGTGCCAATGGGAGGAGGGATAAATGAATCAGGGAGTTAATGCTGGGATACATGTTCAAGTGAGTTATGTTAGGAGCTTGTTGGAATCAAGGATAAGCAAAGATTCATAATAAAAAGTAGATGTCTTGACCACTTTTCTTCCAATAACCCTGAAATTATATATTAATAAATAGCATTGAATTAAAAGGCCTTAAGCCCATTAAGTACCGGGTGCCAAATAATGTTCAGAGCCACGTTGGCTCAGACAGACTTATAGTTCTTAATTTTTGAACAGGTTTGGGGTTTTTCTCTATGAAATATAACCTGGATATTTTTAACTTTATGAATTACCACTTCAGACAAGTCCAGAAAATGTTATGACCAGAAGAAGAAGACCTAATTGTCCATTGATTGTATTTGGTAGTCATGATAGTCAATTGATAGTATTTGATGCCTAATACTTGTATTAGCCTCGTTCCACTTTTACTTTAACCATTTATTTTTTTGTGAATAAGGACAAGATTTCTTTTTTTCTGTGCTGACATTCCTACTTATTATGTTCCCACTTCTTTTGTGAGCATTAAATGTTGGTTTTAGATAGACTGGGTGGGTTTGAAATGTAAAACTCGAAGTGAACCAAAGTTTTGGGTTTATTATCTGAGGTACATATTTACTTAATTTTTTTCCAGTTTTCTGTGCCTTTTGTTCTGTAAAACCACAGTGGTTCTGAGTGTTTGTAAGAGGTAACTTGATCTATTAACTGTGCACCAGCAAAGCTGAACAGTCTGACTGAGGCTTGACTAAGCCTTTTATTTTTTTGCTACCTCTAACAATATTGGATTTATACCTTGAAATAACTCAGCAGAAGTAGCAGAGAGAGAAAGGAATGCAGATTGTATGTTTTGTTCAGTATGTCACAGTTTTAATGTGTATAAATATCCACCTCCATAATTTCCATTACATAAGATGTGTTCCTTTTTGGGATTACAGTAATAGAACCATCTTATTAAACTAATACCCTGCTGATTAATTCAAAACAGAAGCTGGGGTAATAGAATGCCTTACTGCAATATAACATGACAGTGCAAATATTTAGATACTAATGAATTAAACAATTAGCCTAAATTATTTAGATACAGTCTTGCAGTGGTGTCTTTTAAGGGAAATTTCAAAAAGGAGAGTTCGGACACCTTATAACATGGTCAAGTTTTATGGGTGTGTAGAATTAAACTCAAATGTACTTTTGTAAATTACTTATAGAACATACTCAGCAACCTGCCACCTTCCCAGCTGTGTTGTGATTTAGACATTGGATTGCCTGCAATATATAATTTAAGAAATAAGCAACTTCAGGCATTAGTCTAGTTGTTTAGGCTTCAGTGAGTTGCTTCCAGGTACCAGATATCTCCCTTTCCATATAGGGAAATATCCATATCCAAAAACCTGGGTGGTTTTTTGGTCATTTGAGCATGTCCTTTATTTCAGGTACAGGTGGGGCACCCACAGTGAAAAGTGAGAACTATTTTTTGTTATGATCCATCAAACTGTGCTCTGTTCTTGTTTGAATCCTGCCATTGGCCTTGAAACTTTACATTCCAATGAGGAAAAGACTTATGGAACTCCTCATTTGACAGAGGTAGACATACAAAGGAAAACTCTTGGACACCAGCAGTGGGAATGCAGTTGCTCAGAGACCATCTGCTCTTTAATTTTTGTTAAAGGATTTCCAGAGTGCATAAGGGGTATTGTGGAAGCCAGTTGGGCTTTACTCTTGCATTTTGTAACTCGTTTCTCCTTGTCCAGCCTGTGCATTCCTTGTCACACCTTTATTTGCCACTTAATCCAGCTCTTTATGATTTTATCTTCTCCTCCTTAGTCATTTTATTGCTATTTTTTTTAAAATTCCTTCCAGCTTGTCAGTGTGTGCTTGATACTGAAACAACCAGACCTGAGCAGCACGCTCTGGGTGCTGCTTCCCCAGGGTTTTATAGAAGGGAGTTGCTGCTTCACTGCTCAGGGCTGTGATGCCTTTGTTTGAACTCGTCTTTGCTGTTGCTATTTGGTATTCACCTTTCATATCAACTGCTCTTTCCAGGAAGTAAAAAATGACTTGATACTCTCCTTTTAGATTTTTCCATCTCATTGAAGGGCTGTTTCTGTGGAGATTATCTTTCCTTATACCTCAGCTCGCGTTTCTCCGAGTTGAATCTAAATTTATTTCCTCTCCATATTTCTAAACTCTTGCTGTCCCCTGTTATTTCTCTACCCACACAGACTTTCACACTGCCTCTCAGTTTAAGATTCCTGGTGGGCAAAGTACTGGTGTGGAAGTAGCACACTGTCTCCTTGTCTCTGAGTGCTGAGCTGCATCTATCAATCTCTGGGATGTTCTGAGGGTTATGCAACGTGTCACAGCCATTTCTCACATGTTAACTCAGCTCTGTTCTTGGGCCACTCTGGAAAGTCAGCAATTGCTTCCATCAAGAGTGTTGTTAGAACAAACTCTTCCTTTTGGGGCTGATAAATTTGTATATGTGGTATATACAGATGTATAGTAAGAGAGAGTAATTTGTTAATTTGTCCCTCTCAGGTGATGTCTTATCTTCCTGTTTTGCAAATACACTGTGTATTACAAGAGATGAAAATACTGAGGAAATTGTGAAGTTCTGATTGTCCCTTCAAATGGAAGATAATGCACTGTGATTTTATTTTTACTTCTGCTTTATAAGTTGACAGGCTTTTGCAGTGAAAAAATGCCTTTTTATCTTGTTCTCACCGTATTTCTATGTCTACATTTACTGTCTTAGTGGTAAAACAGTGTGTTGATCTGAAAATCCATAGACACAGAGCTTATTCTGCCTGATTTCCATTTCATTTTACAGTATGAAGAACTCATGGAAGCATTTAAAAACCTACATAAGGAGCACGAGCAGCTCAAAATATCTGGTTTATCTACTGCAGAAATAAGAAGGGTAAAAAAACTCCACAATTTTTTATGTAGTTGGTTTTTTGAATGTCAGTTCCGTGTTTGTTGGCTTTGTGGACAGTGTGAAAGCCGTAGAGGCCAGAGCTGGTGGGCACTGCAGCTGCCTCTTGAAACTGCTCTCTGTTGGCAAACAGAAAGTCCTCGCTCGTGTTTAGAGCTGAGCTTTCTGAAGCAGATTGGGGAGCGAGGCTGCCAAGACTCTGTGCAGCATGATTTCCAAATATTAGAACTCCATTTCCTCTGAATGCAAACTGATACAAAGCCTTTTGCTTTCCTGATAGTGGCTAATAATTCCAGAGGGTGTTGAATGAACTAAGAGCTTAAGTCAACTGAAATGATGAACCCATGTGGCTCAAGTGTTAAGTAGAGATATTTGCTCTGTTTCAGCAGAATAATTAAGCTTGTGTACAGCTTTCCAGTGGACACACAGACAAGCCAAGCAAATGTTGAGATAAGGTCTACATTTGGAGAATTCATTTTCCTTTCTCTCATAACTATCAATCTGTGGAGCCCTGCTGTTGTAAAATAGGACTAAAGGAGAATAATAATCAGATACATGTTTCAGCACTAGAAAGTGTTTCTTTTAAGACAGTTTTAATACAAAAAGTGGCAGCAGACATCGCTCATAAGCAACTTCATGCAAATTGGTCTGCTAGGAAGTGGGTAATGCTGGTGACATTAAGAACATATGTCAGACTGCATCAGATGTTGAATTCATGCTGATTTTTCCTTGGTGGTTTCTGTTTGTTTGTTTTTATTTTAGAGAAATCCACCTGCTTTTATTTTAAATGTTCACATTAATACTCAAGGATGCAGATGAAGAATGTTAGCATAAAGAGAGTGGGAACTGTGGGGGAAGTAAGAGAGAAGAGAGATTGGAATCCTGGATGTTTGATCACAGATCAATAAAATTATAACCGCCTCCGTGTATTCAGGGAATAATTCTGATTTTCATATCAATTTGAAGAGAATTTAGTCCAATCCAATATACATGGGGAATAAACTAATATTTCTTTATCTGTTTTTCCTGCTTTTTAGGACATCAGTGCAATGGAAGAGGAGAAAGATCAACTGGCCAAAAGAGTAGAGCGTCTTAAGAAGAGGGTAATAAGAGAAGTAACGCTCCTACATTTCAATGTCATAATCCTTGGCCTGCAACTCTGATTTTGGAATGCAAACAAGGATTAAGATAAACACACTGTATGTCTAGGAAGGAATCAAGTAACTAATTGACCTACAGGGAATCTCCCCAGGCGTTGATCCAGAGCTTTTAAGAATCTCGAGTCCAGTACTTTGCTGTCATTTCTGAGTAGTAACGTGTATGGAAGTGAAGTGCTAAGTGGGCTTGTGAGACATATGATCTCTTTAATGTATTTCTCAACTATCTGACAGCAACATGCACTATTTATCTGCTTGCTGTAGGTGGAGACAGTACAAAATCATCAACGGATGCTTGAAATAGCAAGACAGCTTCGCTTAGAGAAAGAGAGAGAAGAATCTCTGGCTCAACAGAAACAAGAACAAAAAAGTCAGGTACTGCCATAACAACATACCTGTTAAAATAAAGAGTTGTTGATGTTTGTTTGGGAATCGTGCATTTTAGAAATACATCAGGAACAACAGTAGTTGGGAGAATTTCTCCCAACCCCAGAAAATTAAATCCCATGTAAAAGATCTGTGTACATTTTAAAGGAAGAGGCTTGCTTGACCTTGCAAGTTTTGAACACCACAGTGAAGGTACTTGGCTGCCTCAGCTCCCACTGACATCATCCTTTAGCATTCCCAGGAAACGTTCCATGACTTACTGCCGGAGCACCCGAAGGGAACTCTTCATATTTATGGTAGTGAGCAAATGTTTCCTTAGTTTGATTTCTGTCTCTGTGATCTGCATGAAGATTTCAGGGGCTGAGCAACGCAGCAAATACCTCATCTTTTTCTTGGGTGGGGGCAATATGTATTCAGGAGCAGCCTTGGGATTTACGCCCCTAAATTTGGGAAAAATGATGTCCTGAGAAGCCCTTAGAGCTGTTGACATCCAGGTGTAAGGGTGGATTTTATTCCTGACCTGTGTAAAATCCAGTGCCGTTTTGTTACACCATCTCACCAAATTCTGTAGCCTGAACTTCACTAAAATGGGAAAAGCCCTCAGATTTCTCATAGTGCAGTCTGTGTCTGGATGTGGGATCAATGGGAATCAGTGGCCTCTCAGGCTACCGAGTCTTTGCCTGAGCCTGAGTGAGATCACGACTAAAATGAATGTGATGTCCAGCTAATTCCAGTTCTTCCTACACATCTCTCTAAGTCACAAAAATGCAAATCAGCTGGGTCTTGTTTGGCAGGAAGCTTTCCAGACTGCTTTCAGGATGGACAGTGGATTGCTGTGACAACTCAGCTGCATTGCAGGATAAGGAGAGTTATCTGCTGCAATCCTGATGCCTGCTGCCTTTTGTTGTTGTAATGTTCAAGCCACTCATATTTTTTTTGAAAACTGTTGGATGAATTTCTGTCATCAGAGAAAATATCACTTGGGAGAACAAGAACACTCTTCTCAATTAACGGGAGGGAATACCAAGTAAACCCAGGCCAAGTGTTGAAAATTTGGTCTGGCACATTCCCTTGTGAAACAGAAAATCACCAGATGTTAGAGCTGCCATGTTTTGTGTTTGGGGTTTTCTTGGGGCTCCGTTGGTTTAGTTGTTTGCACATGGATTTCCAAGGAATGAGCTTGTGTGTGTCCAATTGTCTCTCCAAAGTTGTTCCATGCAGAGCAGAGACTGCAGAGAGCCCAGGTCCAGCTGAAGGAGATGCAGCACGTGGTGGCAGATTCAAAACCAGAAAGTAAGTGGGGCTTTTCCTGTTGCATCCTAGGTTAGTGTGATGCAAAACATGCTATAGAATGGTGTATAAATTATTTCCAAAATGATAGAATCTGACTACTTCTCAGTTTAAATCTAGTAAACCGAGTCATTGTCCTACTCTTGAAAAGAGCATTTACTATTTCAGTTGCATCACACAACTGCTTTGGCAGCTCTTCTGAGTTAAAGGATTTTTTTTCAGTCACCACATCGTAGCATTGTTATTATTTTGTAATTTAACTTTGATTTTTTTAATGATTTTCATCTGCCACTGAACCACAAGTGGAACTAAAGGAGTATCTGAACCATCTTCTGTACTCACAGGGACTTGCAGTGGATTTTATAACTGTTCCTTTTTTGCAGTAGCTATCAGAGAGTTTATACAGCAAAGCTGTGTCAACATTTCTATTTCAGTTCCTGGGTTTTTTTAAGGCCAATGGAAACTCGGTGGGTTCAGTTCACAGAAGCAAAGGTAACATAATAAAAAGCCAGTAAATATATCATTTAATCATTGAGATGAAAATAAAGTTAACATATTTAATTTCCTTATCTCGAGTCCTGCTTCCAGGAGAAAAAACAAAAAGTATTTAGATGTTCCCAATCAAAGCTTGGAGTCATTACTTAAGAAAACTTGTGTTGAAATTTTGCCCAAAGAAAGACCTCAGGACTCAGCTTTGTAATTGCTTTCCCCAGTTACAAAGGCACTGCCTGTAGCAGCAATTACAGAATGCCAACTGTGGGGTTTTTTAATAATTGAAATTAGGTGGCCACAGTGCACTGAATAGGTTCCATTTATTTTAAAAGCTTTGTTGGTCTACAAGATAGCACAATTTATTTCATTTTGAAAATTCCCTTTGGCTGCAGTTTGGTACCTCAGCTGCCTCCTGGTATCAGTGTAGCCTTGTCTGCTGACAGTGCAACAGCTGGATTTTCACTGGATCCTTCCCTTTAAAAGAAACTTCTTGCATTTTTAATACTTCAGGTGTTTTTACTGCCTAAATAAGATAAAATGTTCAAAGTTGCTGCTAATGAGCAGAAGCTTTGTTGTTTGTCTTATGGATTTGATTACTTCACTTTATAATTAATTTTACATTTAAGGAAGTGTAAAGGAACTCTGTAAGGAATGCAAGTAGCACATATTCATGAGTATCATTAGCATGCAATTAGCATCAGCCTGCTTGAGCTGTGCCAGGAGAATACGCCTTGTGGTTGGTAGGATTTTAACTCTTAGAAACATAATATTTAGAAGACTTTGAATTGTATCATTAATTGTTATGAGCTGCTACAAAACAGCTGAAAGTGATCATGCTGGTTCACAGAACACTCCTTCCCTGTTTATTAATTTGAGTCCTTCCCTGTTTATTAACTTCAATCTTTCCCTGTTTAATAACTTCAGTTGTACTCAGGATATTGTTTAGAGAGGGATTTGCTGCTGGTAGCACTAAGTAATATAAATTTTCATATTCTGGAGGGTTTTTTTGTGGTCTTTGTTGTACTGAATATGAACAGTGTTTTTATGAACCCTGGCCTCTGGTCTGAATAACCACAACCCAGCTCACACCAGCTCTGCAAGATTGACATCATCTTGCTTTGAGTATCTCTGCTGCACAAACAGAAATTGATAACATGAAGAAACAAACCAAATCACTGAATTCTTGATCTCTGTCCATTTTCCAGGACATTACTGGTTACTTTATTGGCAGAAATATGAAGATGGGAATGAGTAGCTGGAAAATATTGATTAAAAGAATGTGTTAAAATGATTTGTTGATGAACAGTAAAATGTGTAATTTATAAACTTCATTAAGTTAATATGTAGAAATAGATTTAGAACACTGAGAACTTCAAAGATACTTGTCAAAGAGGAATTGCTTTGTACAGATGCCTTTTCATTCTTGATGAAATTTAGGAACCTATTACTTAAATATTCCACTTGGTATAAAAAATAAATATTTTTCTCTTCCACACAATGATCTTTTCCTAAAATTCCAAATTTAAATTATCTCCTCCAACACTGCAGACCACATTACAATTAAAGCTATAGAACTGTTTGCTAAAGGAGACTGGCTTAGGTGGAACTTTATTTCATCTTGAAATGATTTTTTTTATTATAAAGTCACTGTCCATTGATGCAAGGTCGTGGTAAAGCACTTTTAAGATAATTTGATATCTGTGATGAGAAGACAAGTCTGGTTGGTAAAATTGGTGGTGTTGCTATGGTTGACTTTTTTAAGGTCATTAACTCTTTTGAACAAACAAGGCAGCAAAAATTCAATGTGGTCTCTGTTAAAAGGATTAAAAGGAGTTTAGTGGAAGTTTTAGAGAAACAGAATGGGTGTTTGGCTCTTTTTTGTTTGGTATTTCCACCAGATTCTTGAAAGAAAATAACTAATGATCACTGGTGAAATAAAAATAGGGAAATGACTGAATAATGAGGAGACTGTTGATTCAAAGTGACCATCATCACTCCGGAAGCCAAGCCCATGCCAACAGGACATATTTTAAAGAATAGCAAAATTCCATTATATTCCTCTAGGAATAATGTATATGCAAGATATTTATGGCATGTGGGGCTCTTCCCTAAGAAGTGTCTGAGAAGCATTTGTGGGTCAGGTGTGAGAATGGGAGAGTTGGAGCTCCCACTGTCATACATGGGGTGCCTTCCCTGCATTTATTTCTGGGAGAAAATGCCAGAGGAGTTTCTTTGCCTCTGGGTTTGGCTCTGGTACATCCAGCCCTGCAGCCCCGGGCCAATTCAACATTCAAGAAGAGCTCTGAAAGGTCAGAGAGGTTTCAAAGAGCTCTGGTAATAATTACAAACATGAAAAGCAGAACTTAGAATCACAAATTCAGGAAGCTTTTTGGTTTTTCAAGGATATATCGAAGGGATGATTGATCTGCCAGTGTTTGCATGTCCCAGGTCTCTGTTTAAGAGAGGGAAAGTGGGAGTGGTGTTACTGGAAGCTGTGGAGGGAATCATTTCAGCCTTTGTGGCTGCAGAAAGGGAAGGGAAGGATTTGATGCTGGAAGTCTGTTCTAGACTTGGTCGTGGCCTTCCCATGTGGTATTAGATAAATTGTTGGCAGAGAGTCTATGAAATGAGTGTCCCTCTCTCTTTTTTCCCCCTTTTAAAAACTGAATTCCTGTTGCAAATGGTTCTGGTCCAGGATGCCCAGCTGGCAGCCTGTAGAGGGAAAAGAAGTGGGATTCTGAGCACAAGGTTAATCAAGTTTTAGCTCCATTAACAGAATTATGGAGAGAAAATTGCCTCTCTTCTACATGACTGAGCAAGCACGAATAAACTCTTTCTCCCATCCCTCTCTTTATAATAATAATAAAAAAATTTGAATGGAAAACATGAGGAGTTGCTCTGAATAGCTCTCCACATGTAAATACGTGGTTGGCAGAAGCTTGCTAAAATAACCTGAGGGCGCAGAGCCAGATTTCTGTGCCGCTTACGTGTGTAGATTTTGTAACCACAAGTCAATGTTGAAACATTAAAAACAGAATTTATATGTGTAATGGAAAGATCTGAAGTATGCTGGCCTTTCTTCCCCTCTAGCCTGGGAATTTGCAAAAGAATGTTTTTCACTGAAAAAAACCCTCAAACCAGGAGCTGCCCTGTGTTTTGGTTTTTAAGGTTGTGTTAAGAGGCAAAAGTAGATTAGGTAGTTACTTCTCCATGGGTTGAGTTGTATAGGAGGAAAAATATATCCAATGTATTCAGGAAAGAAATGACATTAGTCATGAGGGATGTTGACATCGTGTCTTTCCCCATCAGGATATCAAGTTTTAACTTGTTTTGTTGCTCCATCAGGACTCAGAATGACACAGAACCACTCTGTGTCAGGGGGTAACAGGACTTGGTAGCAGCTCCGAGGTTATTTGAGAAATAAATCAGATTGTGATCAAGGTTATACCCTGTGAAGTCAGAAGGTCTCTGCTCTTATCAAAGCTCTTGTGGTTCTTTGCTAAGTTTCTTGTCATATTTAGAACAAATCCTTTAGGCATGTACATTTTTATCAGAAAACTGGAGTAGCACAAGAAATGAAGTATAGGTTATATATGCAGGTTTCTTTGCTGCTAAAAAAGTCAAGAAATTGATTAAATTAAAATATTAATATTTCATACCAGAATAATTTGATATCACATTGATTTCCACACCAAAGATTTTGGTTATAAATACCAGATTGGGAGTGGTGTTCCAGTCAGTTCTGAGGTGGTAATTCAGCTCACAGGGTACGTGGGAAGCAGCTTTGCTGCATTTGCAGAGGTGGGAGATTTCTAGTGAGACATAAAATGTGGTCCCTCCTGCCCAGCTCTGTTGCGGGCTGAGGAAGATTGGAATCGAGTTCTTCTGGAGGAAAGAAGTGGGAAATCTCTCCCAGAAAGTCCCAGTGTGTTTCCCAGGGTGCAGCTGCAGTGCCAAGTGCACGATGGCTGTTCCACAGGCAGAGCAACTCCACTCTCCCACTCCAAAACCAGTCTGGGGGCTGTTTGTTTTGATAAATGACCCTTCCACGAAGGGGAAAAGGTCCTGTGGTAGTGTTGCTTTCCATAAACACAAAAATCAACCAACTGGGAAAGAGGAATTCCCACTCATTTTTACTTTCTGTTGACTCGACTTCGTTGGCAGTGCTGCTTTCCCCAGGGCCTGTTTTCTTTCTCCCAGTTCTTGAGGTTTTCTCAAGAGCTGATGGCTTATTTCCCTTCTGGCAGCTTTCCTGTCAGAGTGGGCTGGGAGCAGGGCTCAGGAGGATCTCTCAGGACACTGATTTAGAGGTAAATGGCAGCAGAAAAACGGGGGCCCCTTTTCCTGGGGCTCTTTCACTTTGTCCTGACCTTTCCCTTTGGCAGTCAGGCTTCTCAGCCTGAGAACCAAAAGCTGTTTTCATCTACATCCTTTCCCATCTCTGTTTCAGCAGCATCAGCTGTACTTTTGTATCTCTGTGCTCAATTTTTCTCTGCTTGTGCAGTAAATGAAAGAGATGGAAATTGTGAACTTCTTGTTTTCCTTGGCATTTCATCACAATTCCATCTTCTCCCTAATATGGAGAGAACCAAAATCCCAACCCTAGCAAGTTGTTTGAAAAGGAGAAAGAACCCTGGATGCTTACCTTTTAGTCACCTAGATCATGAAAAATTCTCTGAAATACTCATTCCCACTCTCATCTGATGTGCAACTTCCAAATCTTGTAGGCCTTGGCACAGTTGTCTCAGAGGAATAATTGCACTGAACAGCCTGTTGTCAGTGGAGACTGTGCAGTGTAATTTAAATAGATGTTTCCTTTTATTCTGTTGCATTTTTCTCTCTGTGAATTGTTCTTATCTGCATGTACTTGGGTTTATTTATAAATGATCTGTTAAGGAGCCTGAATTACTCTGCCTAGAAAGAGCCAAGTCCTCCTAAGCCTGGTAAGGTGTAGGTGCATCAGGCTGGTGTCCAGCAGAGCTTATAAATGGGGTTGCTTTTTTCTATTGGATTGTTATTTTCTGCATTCTCAGTCTATAAACTGTCCTGAGATTAAATGTTTGTTCTTCCGAGAAGAAATCTTCACAGGGAGGCAATCTGGGTTCCAGCAATATAAAGGACCCTTAAAGTAGGCATACATTAAACTTTGCCCATTTTAAGGCCTTTTTAGATGCCAGATAGAAAAAAGTTTTATTTTAAGCATGACTCTCCAGGGATGTAATAAATCTGTCAATGAGGTAGGACAAATTAAGATTTTTCTACAGGTAATGGTTCAATGGCTGTTTATATCAGTGCTGTGTGTTGAATTTTTTATCTGATTCAGCTGGAGTTTCATGTGAGATGGGGTTTACTTGTTATTAGTGAGAAGAGTCTCTCAAGGAGCTGATAGTTATATGTTAGAGGTGCATAATAAATCCTCTTATATTGTTTAACATCCAGATTAAAAATTTAAATCCAGTAACTCCCCCTTTCTTTGAGCACTGAAAAGAAGACTCAAATGTTATGCTGTTGTTATTGTAATCAGCTGCTAAATACTTTCATGTGTTGGGGAAATCAAACTTAAGTTATCTGCTACATTGCTTTTATAGACACTCACTGAATTGATTTTTTTTTAAGGTTTAATGAAGAAACTAGAAGAGGAGATAAATTTCAATTCCTACCTGGTTACTGAAAAAATGCCCAGAGAGATGGAAAGTAAAAAGACTTCAGTGTATTTCTTAAAAAAGGTGGCTGCAGAGCCAGCCATGACTCAAGCTGATCTCACTGCACTGGAAAGTGAGGTGAGGGACCAAGGTCACACTTAATTTGTGTTCTGTAGCATGGTCTGAGCTGGACTTTGCAATGTTCTTATCCCTACTTCATATCCTGGAGAAAATGTTTCATTCCCAGAGGAACATCCCTTCAGTTGTAAAACCAAAGGTGTCTTAATCACTAAATGCAAACTCTCTGATAAGGTTTTATTAAAATACCCACAAAAGAGATACGAACAAACCAACCCCAATCCAAACCCAAACATATCCTTAGGTGCTATTGAGGAAATTGTGTTAATTTAGCACTAAAGAGCTGATTTTTCTTCTCTTCAGATTTCACTTGATTGAAGCTCTCCCTGCCATCGAGGGGTTTTATACCAACACATACAGAGCTTATGGAGGGAACAGCATTCCCTGAGGGATGTATCCTCACAAGATGGTGCCTTAATCCATGTGCAGTGGCTCAGAACTCCTCAGTGTTTGGAAGAGCCCGGCATTGTTTGGTTTAGTTTTTAAGACCAAAGAAAATTTGGGCATCAAATACTTGATTCACCTTTCTAGGCTTTTTCATAAGTTAAAGGCAAATAGTCTTAGAAAAACCCTTATTTGTCAGATATATCCAGAACATGCAGAGGGATTTATTGCCACAGAAGTACATTTATATGTTCACTCAATGAAGTTTTCATATTTGCATAATCCTAAATAAAAGATAATTTATGAAATATTATGTCCTAGAAGAATTTGGAGGAATGCTAATTATTAGTATTTCTACTGATGATATGATGAAGATTTACACCAATGTTAGAGGCAAGAAGAGTAGTCCTACATCATAAATGTCTTCTCTTACTAGTTTAATACTCCTGGGATTCCCAGCTCAGGCTTTGCCATGAAATAGAGATAATGAGGAAACAGAGTATCCATCTTAAGGGATGACAGCATTAATAAATGGCAGATTAGGGCTGAAATAATAAACCAGCTCTGTAATTCAGCCTCTGCTTTCCTAGATTAGTTCCTCTAATCAAAACAATATTTGTGGCTGCAGTTATGTCTTTCAGGCATGCTTGAAACCCTGTTTTGCACATTTCTTTTCCAAGACTGTTGTTTGGTTTATGGCAATATTTTAAAAAGCTTTATGTTTTTTCCTCTTTCTCCATGATGTAACCTTTGATTTGTTATATTTTGGAAGTATCTTCTTCTTGAAAGATAATAGAAACATGTCATACACTTGGCTGTTATCACAGCATGGCCTTAGGCAGCTTTTTTTTTTTTTTTTTTTAAGTCAGCCTTTTATTATCTCAGTGCCTTAAAAAGGAGCTGAACTGCACTAAGCATGTTTCCACCATGCATTTTACAATATAAAACCCAGGAATTTATTCACAGAAGGGAATTCTTAAGCCATTTTAAAATTCAAGCCTGTTCTACCACTAATAACATAGAATTCACAGGAGAGTTGGGGTTTTTTTCCAGGTGTTGGAGTATTTTTAGTCCTCTTGAGCAGTTTATTTGAGATTCTCAGTTTTTCAAGCACATGGATATTGCTCCCAGAACTGCCAGGGTGATGCCCAGCACTGTCCCTGTTATGGTCTGACTCCACAGGATTGCAGCACATGTTTGCACTGCTGCCTTAGCAGTGGCAGAGAATTAAAAGAAGGTTGCTGTGACTGTGTTTGCCATGGCTGGTGAGAGTCCTGGTGCACTGGGAAAGCTGGAATCTGCAGTCTGGTGTGTGGCTGAGAGCTCCAGGTGCAGCAGCTCTGAAGCTTTGACTGGAATGAAGCTCAGGAGTTTGGGAGTAAAGACAATCAAGTGCATCTTGTGGCAGGAGGAGGAAGGCACTACAGACCTGGAATATGATGGTCTGTGACTCTACAAAGTGTTGATGAAATCTTTATCACTTAATCTTTATTTGCTTCCCTTTGAACTTATGTTTAAAGGGTTCAATGAAAGGGAATTTTAGTTCATGTCAATAAAATCACATTTATCACTCAGTATATGGCAATATCAGTCTTTTTTCTACCAACTCACTGCATTTTCTCTCCACATGCACCAGTTTACTTCATTTTCAGGGCCAAAATCATGGTTCTGCCTTATCATAAAGGCACAGAACTGGAAATCCAAAAACAGCCTCTTCCTGGCCAATACTTAATGACTCATGGAGCTTTTTGGGTCTGTTTCTCTGCTTTAAAAAAAGGAACTGGCTGGATTGTAAATCTGGGTTGCAAAGCATTTAATTCTTGGAGAAGACAAAGACACCAAGCTCTGTTTCCTTAGTTTTCCACTCTGTCTTGCAGATAAATGAAGTCAATGCACAAATGAATCAGCTTATTGAGAAAAGGATGATGAAGTATGAGCCAACTGATAGTAAATTCTCCATGTATCGCCAGCAGGTAAGAAGGAACGAAATGTGTTTTAAGCAGAAGCAGGAGAGAAAATCAGTCACTGATTGGTTTATGTGCTGATTTTTTTCCTTTGATTTATCGAGCAGAACCCAGTAGAAATACAGAATAATGGAGGACAAAAGGAAAATAAAGAGCTGTTGAACATATGTATGTTTAAGGCTGAGTCAAATGTTGCTTTCAGTCGTGTCAGTGAATGTTTTGACTGCTGTCCTTGCATCACAGCAGTTCTGGAAGGAGCATTTTGCAGGAGCTATTTTGGTAAAGTTCCAGCTGTGGATGGATTCTTACAAGGCAGCATGAGGGCTGCCTGCTGCAGTTCTGTCCCTTCCTTGTGTCTGACCACATGCCATTTTTCTCCATTGCATTTCATAAGAAGGAGTTCTTTGATCTCTCATCCTGAGGCTGTAAAATAATCTTGCTACAAAATAGGCTGGCTGGTCCAGGCTTAGTAAATTCCCAAGTTATAAAAAGGATTTATGAACTCGGAGATTTTCAGAGCTTATGCAGGAACCTGAGCGCTTCCTTTTCCAGGCAACCTGCACCACTGCTAATTTTATGGACGATTTTCAGCGTGATGCTTATGGTGACAGGCTTGAAAAATAAAAGACTTAAGGAAAATGTATCAGTGGGAGGGAAAAAATGGGGATAAGATGTGTACTGGAGTTCAGTCGCAACCGCGACGTGAAACACCGTTTTATTTTGGAAGAGATGCTCTTCCTGAAAGAGAATCCTGCTCTGGAATGTGCTGGGACCAAGGAGGATCCACTCCAGGAGCTGAGGTTGCTGCTAGGAGCTCAGAGCCCGTGGTGCTCTTTGCTTTCTTCTGCCAGGGCCTGGGTTCTGTTTCACAAAATAATCAGCTCTGTTGTCCCCTGGTTTGTCACCACAGACACCTCATGCAGCAAAGAGCTGAGCTCCCACCCCAGCACAATTCTGTTGGAGATTTTTTTTAGGAAGAAAGCTGGTCCTCTCAGCTGAGTGTGAGAAAGCTGGTGTGTTTTGGCTTCATTTTTTTCTAAGTTTTCCCTTTCACTTGAAGAAACCAGCCATGCCTTAAATTCCTGCACCTGCATCTAAATGAATGTGTTGTGTTATTTTAGAATATTTTTCAACAGGATACTTTGGCAAGAGAAAAATGCTTTTTTTAAAAATCCTTGAACTAATGTATACTTTTGCTCCCAAATCTGTTCTGGTCAAAACTCAGGTACTACTAAATATTCAATCTTGTATAAAGCATTATTTTTTAAGTGCTTTATCTTCTAAGTCAGAAAAAAGAAAGAATAATCTGTAATCTACACTATTTTTGTACTTTATTGCTTTATTCATCATCTTCTAGCTATTTGCCAAGATTTAGTGGCTCAGTTCTGCTTCAGTGCAACATATTTCTGTAGGTTGGAGTAGGTTGGAGTTATAAAAATCTGTATTATGACATTTGTGAAATCTTGGATAACTTTCCAGTTAAGCCATGTTGGTGTACCTTACATATGCACCAAGAGGGACTAAGCAGAAGAAATGGAGCAGCTAAAATGCCTGCCTTTTTCCTCAATGAAAATGAAAAGATGAGGTGAAGAAATGTAAATCTAAAATGTAAAATAGATCAGCTTGAATCTGGGAAAAAGTCTGTGCTGGAAACCTTATCCAAATTGGAGAAAGTTGGGATGCTGCAGCCAACTTCAGTGAGGTCGTGGTTTAACCTGCTGTATGTAATTTATGCATTTTTTCTAAAAATCATTTTTCTCCTGATTGAACAAGGCAATTTTTACATTAATGATCTTGCAGGCTTCTATAATTTCCCGGAAGAAGGAAGCCAAGGCAGAAGAGCTTCAGGCTGCCAAGGAAGAGATGTCCAGCCTGGAGAGGCAGATGGAGCAGAAGAGCAGTCAGGCCCATGAGCTGGAAGGCTCCGAAGTCCTGACTGAGGAGGAGGTAGGGATTTGTAGCTGTTTTCAAATTATTGATTTCTGTTATTCACATTGTGCCTAATCCATTGCAAGGTATACAAGGACTCAGTGTTGGGCTGTCTTAACATTCCAGCCAAAATAATGGCAATATCATCACAGTGGTGTGATGGTGAATAACTAACTATAAAGGTCAATATGATTATAAATAATATAGAAACTCTGTATGATTATAAAGCATAATACCAGTGATTATCAGAGATGTAATTAGTCCTCTGGTATTTATTACCCACAAAAGTTCTTACTTAAAACTCAGATTTCCCAGACCCTCCTGAAGTTTACCTGCGACACCGACTTTGACTGGCACAGACAGTCTGGCCCAGGCAAAGTGAGATTTGCAGCTGCACTGCTCAAAGCAGCTTTTTCTGCTTCAAAAGTTTGCCAAGAATAAGGGAGCTGCAGTTTGGTACTGGTTTGTCAGCAAAATAAATTAGCTTTTCTTCAGACATTAATTTTTCCCAGTTGGGAAGAATCCTGCTAAGGGAACTTACAGGCAGCATCACTAAACTAAAGAGAATTTTATCTGCGTCCTTCTCTGACTTAATATCATTCTCTCACGTATTGTCTTTGTTTGCACTGCCATCATTTAGCCAGAGGCACACACTCTTTGCTTGCTTGTTCTTTGTTTTTGTGCTTTTTTTACATACTACTAAATACAGGGAACGCCCTTTTTAGAAGGAACTCCCTTCCTAATCCCATAGGATGTGCCTGCTCCACAAAATCAGTTACTTTTAAAGGAATCTGAAAGTGTGGATGAAAATACAGGTGGGAGTAATGGCATGGAGACGTGGAAAATGAAGATGTTGGTTTCTCTTCCCATGACACACTGTACCCTTTCCTTAGGTAGCAATAATAAGGACCCCCCTGCATTAGATTTCTCTCCACTCCAAGGTTTTCAGCTCCACTGGGCACGTTGCTGGAGTCTTCGACAAGTTTTTAAGCAAAACTAAAAGCAGAAATATGATAATTTGTGTTTTGTGACATGTGATGGAAAGAAGTGTTTAATTAATCAACAAGAATGTATTACCAAGACAGCAGCATATGTTCTACATTATCTGCACAGGCACTGTAAGGTAAGAAATAATTGTGCCTATTCTTCAGGGAGACAAGAAACTGATCCATAGAAATTTGAGGAGAACAGGGTAGGAAGGAAACCTCATAACCTTGTAAAAGGCTTAGTAATGAAAAGCTCAAGTTAATTGTCTGACACGAGGAAGTGGCTCAATACAGAAAAAGGACAAGACCTGTTTTGGACATGACCTGCATTCCTTTTGGTCAAATATGTTCTGCTTTTGATTTTTAAAATATTTTCAAGTCTTTGTTTTGCAGAGTGAAGGATAAATGACTGAGCAATTTGGAGAAAACCATTGGCTTAAAATCAGAATTGTTTGTCTTTTCATAAGAAGCATTTCCTGGTTTGTAAAATACTTTCTGCAAGGAAATGTGTATTGGCAAGGAAGCCAATATATAAATCCATGTCCTGTTCGTGTTTATTACTTCCTTCAGTGAGGTGCAGTGGTACTCACAGGCACCAGTGTAAAGGGTGTTTCCTGTCTCTAAAAGCTAGGAAAGGATTTGAATTCTTGATGGTTTTTGATCATTTCTGTTTCAAAGGTCATGGTTTCCTCATCTGGAAGGTGGAGACAGTGATATTTAATTCTTTGTAAATGTCTACTGCCAAAATTGCTGCACAGGGCCTTGGTGCTGTAGATTCTGCATCTCCTCAAAGTCCATGGCAAATGCACAGAGCCAGTCCTGCCTCAGACTGGGGTGTGAGGAGCCAGGACTGAGAGAAGAGACAGGATTGGCACGGAAGAGGTGATGAAGCAAAAGTGGTGTGAGCAGGTTCTCCCTCCCCAGTGAAAGTCTCGGTTCCTCACTCCCAGCCAACCTTCTGCTGTAGGTTTGTTTCTGATATGTTCTGCTTTAGGATTTGTATTTTCTGTTTCAGTGCTCTGCTGCTCCAGCTTTGAGCCAATAGCAAAGGAAATGTTGATTAATGTGGTGGTGAGTCAGTGCTGCAGTTCAGGGGTTCCTGGGGACAAGAGGAGTTGTACATTCAACCTTCACACTCTGACAGCCCAGAGCTTCCTTACACTTTCCTCTTCCAGTCACACGTTTTAGTTCCTCCATTTTTAAGAAGGGAGAAAGAGGGGTTTTTAACAAATAGCTTTGCTGTCTTAAATGTAAATGGATTTTTTAATCCTATCAACATGCTACAGTTGAATCAAAGCACTGTTTTTCTCCTATACCCAGCATTTCTAATCTTTGCCTTATCTCACTTTACTCTGTCCTCTTACATCCCTTGGCACTCTCAAGACTAGGCAGTAGAAGAATCAGCACCTTCCTAACTTGTGCTCCCAAACCAGCATTTGGATCTCCAGTTGAGGTAGTCTTAGCCCTTCATTCACCAAAAGGTCAAGCCTGGCCTAGGTTTTTAGGTGCCAGTGTTTTGCTTTCTTCCATAATCATGAAAAGCATTCCACTGGGTTTGAGAGGTTGTACACCTGGGTAGAACTCAGGAGAAACAGCAGGGAATAACCAATTCATTTACATCAAACACAGCAAAGTAGGAATAAATTGTCTGCTTCAGGGATTATGAAATCTTTTTAAGTACTTCAAACAAAGTGCAGTGAGCAGGGGGCACAGTTGGCAGCTCCTCGCTGCAGCTGTCACATCCTGAAAATTAGGGAATCACATGTTGGCACTTGGAATGCTGGATGATTCAATTACAAGTGATCCTAGGTAAAGCTGGGATATTTTTAGCCCTTTACACAACCCATTGTACTTTCCAGAGTCCAGCACAGGGCCCCAAGAACATCGAGTTTCCCAACGATTCGGAGTTGTCTCAGCTGTGCTGAGCTGCAGGAGTGGGAATTAGTCTGGTTTTGAGAACCTGGCATAGAAGTCCTCCCACTTTGTTCACAGGTGTGTGAGGTTTGCATATGCATTTACTTAAGGAGTTTAATCTTTTTTCCATACAAATGCTCATCCATGCCTACCTGCCCCTGGGAAAACAAGACGAACGTTTCCATTTGCAAACAGAGAAAGCAGCCTCAGACCAAAAATCTTGTCACTTTTCCTCAAAAACTGCTGATCCACCTGAATCTGCCAGATTTTTGCTGTGGGAAGCTTTCTGTCACCTGAACCAAACATGCAGAGATTCAGGAAAATCTCCCAGAGCTGAGCACTCCTTCAGCACCCCCTGCCACCAGGATAAATCCTGGTTCTCACTGATCTGTACATCTTCCCTGAGCATTGAAAATGGGTTTTCATTATAAATAATTGGATTGATTCAAAGTATTACTAATGGCTGCTTTAATATTTCTTGCAAGCAGAAGCAAGCATTCCTAGAAAATGCTAAGAAGGAGTTTTCCTGGCTGAGCTGTGCCATGAGCAGACTGTAGGATACTTGCATTTTATTAGACCGAGGTTCTACTGCTCTTATCTTTTAGAAGCCCATCCTTCGATGTCTGAGTTATTAACTCTGTCCAACATTGGCTGTACTAGCTTAAATTTAGAGCCTCTTAGGAAAAAAGTATGGAAAATCTGTCATTTTCAGGAACTTTTCCTAACTGAATTTTAGTACTTTGGACAGTCTGTATCCATTAATTAGTCTAGTTAGAAATTAAAACATCTGTTCCTCAGTTCTTAATGAAAACAGATATAGTCAGCTCAGATTTCCTGCAATTATTGTGTTTATGCAAATAATTTTCTTAACTAAACTGTTTATTTGGAACCTTGTTTAGTTATGTTTCATAAAGAAACACTTTATTTTTACAATTAATACTTTATTTTCTGTAGTACTTTCGTATGAAGAACATTTTGATTACAATAACACAATCAAATTGCTGCATTAATCCAGAAAATACTATTTTAAAAGATTTGACTCTGAAGTGAGTGATTTATCTGTGATTTGTTCTTTTGAGTAAACAGGCTTATCCATTTTCTCCTTTAATGATAATCTTGGAATAAGAACCTTGTGAAAACTTCTCCTGGGGCAAGTGTGAGGTTAAAGGAGATGAGGTGAGGAGCTTGTAGTGAAAGGCCAAGGCTGACATAGAGGAGCTGGGCTCTGGTCCCAGTTCTGACCACAGAGGGCACGTGGTCACCAGGCTGATGTCCTTTCCTGGAGAGGGATAACCTGTCAGGCTCTGGATGCCCTTGGAGAAGCCATTTCAACACCCCAGATTTGATTTTTATTTAGAGCTGTTATAATAATTACTTCACTAAGTGTGGAGAGACTGAATCTGGTGATACCAACCTCTTCCAGATTCTAATAAATGGAGAAGCATAAAGTAGGTGCATTGCTGGATTCTTCCAATAAAAATGGAGCATAATCCAGGAAATCTGCCCAGGGATGGTGGGTGCTGTGGGACGTGATGTGAGAGATCAAAGCCCTGTTTTCATTCACCATGTTCCATAATCTGCATTCCATGCTTGTTATGTTACAGTCCCCCATAAAAATAGCCAAGTGAAAAGGCAGAATCTTTGCTTGCTTTCCCTTGGATGGTTTTTGTGTCTCCAGGGGCTCTAACTCGGCTGACATGGGCTCCAGGCTGGTTTGCTTCAGCTGCTCCCTCAGTGCCAGCACTTGGTTCTTGTCCAGTCATTTAATCTTTGAAGCTGAAATAACTGCTTGTGTTAAATTGCTTGAGAAAGAAAAGCTACTGGTGGACGTGGCCTTGACTGGAACATCACTGCACGGGCAGATCCATGGGAATTCCACAGGATGAGCCTGCTGAGTTTGGACACAGGGAGCAGTTGCCTTGGTCTATGGGAAAATGCTGCTGCTCAGAAGTGGATTCCTTTGGTTACTCAGCTTGAAAGTGATGTGGCCAAACAATGTTATTTCTCTGTGAACTATTCAAATTATTTAAAAGATCTTTCACCACAGTGAAATGCAGTGTTTTGTGGCATTGATTTCTCATGTACACATGAGGTGTATAAAGCCTCAGAAGCAATGCTCACACAGATGAAAAACATTGGTATTTTATATTTTCTTTTAATTTTTGGAAACCTATGAAATGATTCTCAGCTTTTAGGCTGAAGAAACCTAATTTTGCTGTAAGATCCCTAGAAGCTCCTGATTTAAGTAGAGTCAAATCTAAGAGCTTGGCCCTGGATCTAAAGGAGCCTTCAGGCAGTGAGATTTTGAGAGGCTAATCTGTGCTGCCCTTGGAGTAGATCAGGTCTTTTGAACATTTTGCCAAATTATTGATTGATTTTCTACACAGATGATAATTTTCCTACTGTTGTTTATAACTGTTTTATGTTGTTTGCTGCAATAAAAGCTGTGTGAAAGGTTAAGTTTGCTTTAAAAAGCCAGAGATTGTGCTGACTGACATCCACCTCCTAAAATGAACAGATTTCAGTTGTCACTGTGAGCAAGTTGTAGTTCATTTTGGATGAAATTTGTATTATATAGTCCTAAGTTAATCAACTAATAATAGAACAGTGGTGGAATTGGTTCGTTAATCAACAAGATCCTTTGACTTCCATTGTAAAATACATTATGCTTTGAATATTGAATATGCAAATACTCTACCTCCCACTCGAGCTATTTTCAAGACCTTAAAAGTGAAGAGAATAATAGTTTGCTTTTCATCCTGGGATACACTGACAGAAGATTGTTCAGATTTGATAGCTCTGTGTGGTCACGTATTAATTTAATCCTTTACCTCATTCTTTCTTATATTCCAGCGGTCAAATGAAATGTCCTAGGGATCAAGACAGATGACTGTGCTTGCCTTAGATTTTCCTCAGTTGACAGAGATTGTATTTATACTTCTGTAATCACTTGGAAATCACAGAAAGCTTGGTATTGTCTAAGGAAAGAAAGAAAGAAAAAAAAAAGTCTTTTGTATTAACTAAGAGGATGTGATTGAATTTGCTATGAAAAGGAATGAATTTGGTACTGCTGTATGAAATGTGCCAGTAACGTACCATAGAGTGTGACAGGGCTCAGGTGACCTTGTCTATCCTTGTCCTGGGTAGTAGCAGGATGTAGGATGTTATCCCAAAGCCACACAGAGGCCAATCTGCATAGAGCACATTGAGTAATTTGTGGGTTTGTTCTTTCACCAAAAACGTTTATAGCTTTTGGCTTTAAAAATAGTTCTGGAGCGTAGCAAGAGAGAGGCAGCTTTGGCCTAGATATTGCACAGGATGGCAGATGAACAGGGTTGATTTCATTGTGGGCATTTTGCCCAGGACACTTTTTATAGAACATACAGTTACTCTGGGGGTTCTTAGCCTATGGTCACACTGGGGGTTTGGATTTATTCTGTAGAAGGGAGAGGGATAATTTCACAAAAAGAAAAATTAATGTAAATTCCAAAATTTAAGTTCATTTATGTTTGAATTTCAAACTTGTATCAGTGGGAGTGGGATTCATTTTCCTTCTGGGGCTGCCTGGTCTGTGCTCCCTGCACACACTGAACTCCTCCTCATCCAGGAGCCTTCTGAAGCCTGTTCTTACATCATTTACTCTCATAAAATTTATTTGCTTTCCATCTCTGGATCAGAATACGTTTTTGAGCTGTGATTGGCATTTACCTCATAGCTCTCATGTAAAATCCAGGCATAAGAGCTAAGATTGCACGACAGATGGAAAACATTAAGGCACAAAAAAATCTTACCTGTTTGTTTCAACCCCTGGTACTTGTGTTACAAATTGAACACACACAGGTTCAGGTGTAAATTAGCTAAGGTTGCTGGACTGTAAGGGTTTTTATTATTTTGCTCAGTCTTTAATACAAATATAAATTCTCCATTGCTTTAGATTTTGAGTGAAATAAATACTGTATTTTTCTCTTTCTATGCAAGGACTCTGCTTTTTCCTGGGTTTGAAAACTTAGCCAGCGATATCATCTAGGTCTGCAGGAGTCAAGGAAAGAGTACAACACGTTTTAACTACTGAGAATATTTTAAAAAGAAATAAAATGTTTTCCCATGTCCTCTTCCCTTCCAATTCTGCTGCTCTCTGTTACCATGTTTTGGTCTGCAAAGCTGGGGCTGTGCAGTGCAGAGCTGGGGCTCTGTTACAAGTGCAAATTACTGCTGCATTAAGTTTTTATTATCCATGACTCCCATAACGTTTTGCAAGGAGTATTTACTTTTCCAGCTGTCAAATGGTGGTGAGCAGAAGGGAGTGATCTCAGGCCTGCAAATGAGTGAGCTGGGACAGAAAGCAGTGGAGCTGCTTTTCTTGATCTCGCTCAGTGAACAAATGCAGAGCTGAAAATAAATAGACCCTGGGAATCCTGAATTCCAGCCCTCTGTTCTAAACACTGCATCTTCAATGTGCAGGACAAAGAGGATAATTACATTTTATGCAGTAAGAGGCTTGCTTGGCTGTAAGTGAAGTGAGTTCCTGCTCTCTCTCCCGCAGTTCAAGCAGTACGTGAACAAGCTCCGGAGCAAGAACACGTTTTACAAGAAGAAGCGACTGGAAATAGCAGAAATTACAGCAGAGTACGGGATCCTCCAGAGGACTGAGGAGCTCCTGAGGCAGCGCCACGAGGCCATTCAGCAGCAGTTGGTAACATGAGCTCGTGCTGCTCCCCCAGCCCTCCCTGCCCCGGGAACAGCCTTAGGATCCCAGGGATGCTGCTTGGGTTATTCTGATGTGTTTCCCCCTCAGCTCCTGCTGCCCCTGCTGAAGGAGCCATTAGGGTATAAAAGGTACTTTTGCCTGTTGACTGGGAGGCTGCTGTACTTCGTGTCCATCAGGACTGCTCTGCAGCTTCTTTTTAGACTGAAGGGCCCGACCCCGCTTTTTAAAGTTGATGGTAAATCTGCACAAATGCTGCTTAGGGCAAGGCTGGATGCTTAAATTACTTTTGGGTATCCACAGATGTAGTGAGGGCTTAGAGAATGACCAACAGCAAATAGGATCCAAGTTACTGCTGTAAAATGTATAGGAATGATATTTAAAGAAAGAGCAGGCAGGAAGGAAACATTCTAACCCCAGAATATTTAGAAGAAAATGCATTTAAATTTAAAACTGGATGAATCTTTCCTAAGCCAGAACAGCAGCAGAAGGGATTCTGCTCTGGATAACTGTAAGCATCCCAAGTGCAGGAACACTCTGTGGTATTTTGTTCCAATCCCTGTATTCTTGTTACCAATATACTTTACAAAATAATTAGCTGCATCTTCTGATCAAGCAGACAGATTTTACACATTGAACTTATAGAGAGCCTGACCTCCAGCTCACTTTACCCTGTGGAAATTCTCTGTTCACTTCATTGAGCATTGGATGACCAAATATTGTATTTACAGAGAGTTTTTATTGTCCTGCTGTTCAGGCATGAGATAAAATCTACTTTTCTGGCAGCTGGATTAATTATAATAAATTAATTAATAATAATCAATTGATTAATAAAATAAATTGATTACAGTACTTACCCTTTTTGCTTCTTTACAATATTCCAAGAAGGAATTTGCTGTTTCTTGGTTAATGGACTCACATCCAGCATTTATTGTTTGTGTCTGCAGCAAGCAATTGAGGAGAAGAAAGGAATCTCTGGATACAGCTACACCCAGGAGGAGCTGGAACGAGTCTCTGCAGTGAAGAGTGAAATGGATGAAGTGAAAGGCCAGACATTAGATAACATGTCTGAAATGGTGATTTTGGTCTTAAACTATTGTATTTCCTCAGTTTGAGTATCTGGGTCCTCAGCATATAAAACCCAGTTTAATGTTTTTGTTTGGGTTTATAATTTTCCTTTAATCTGTGTTTATACATATATATATATATATATATATATAAATATTTCTAACAAATACATCTGCAAAGATAATCTTGACAAAGTTTACTAGAATGTGCATTTCTTGTCTTTAAAATCCTACAAATAAATGCTTCTTTTCTCCCCTTCAGAAACTTTAGGGATATCAAATCTTCTTGTCTTTGAATTTTTACTTTTTTTGTGATTTCAGAAGTGGTTTCATATTTGTTCTTATTTGACACATTATTTGAAAGAGACAAATGGTTTGAATCTGTAATAGAGGGTTTTTCTAAAATGTTTGTAAATCACTGGAGTTAAGCATTTGTTGAAAAGATACTTAATATGCTTAAAGAGCTAAATAGCTTCTCTTTTTCTCTGTAGCCTGATTTTCAATTGTCCTTAGAACTGTCATGTTTTAATTTACCTGCCCACATAGCCATAGAAGCAAGAACGAGCTTGAATTTCTAATTAGAAAATATTATAAGAGAGCAAAAAGCAAAATAGCATCTTTTTAACTCATTAGGAAAATAAAATGGTGTAACTAAAATAGAATTACTCTCAAACAGAAAGGTGGATGCAATTTGAATTTTCAGTCTGTCAAAGTCACTCAGTTTTAGCATTTTCAAGCTTTATTTAACCTAGGCAGGTTTATTTGTTTTCTTAAGGATTTCTTCCTTTCTCTGAGCCCCCTCTGTGCATCCCCTTCATCTCCCCTACTCCTTCAGCTCTTTGGTGTCTGGCACATGGGCAGTGTCCTGGACTTTTCTGGGATGTTCTCAGTTGGAACAATGGGAGCAGAATTTGCCTCATTTGTGAGAGCGACCCCACTGCCAGATGGGCTCTTTCCCTTTTTTAATTAGGCCTGAACTTCAGTTACATAATTAAGGTTTCATCACACATTTTTTCTCTCTGTATTTTGGTTTACTTCCCTTTCTTTTCACATTCCTAATTACATAAATGTACAATTAGGGTCACAGAGTTAATGAATATTATTTTGTCCCTTTCTCAGGTGAAGAAACTGAATGCCATGGTGGCAGAGAAGAAGGCAAGCCTTGCTCCCGTCATCAAAGAGCTGAGGCAGCTGCGTCAGAACTGCCAGGTTTGTAGAAACACTCCTCTCTTTCTCTGCAAATTGAGTCAAACCCCCAAATAAATCCAGTTTACAGATCTCTGAAGTGGTCTACAAGGACATGATCAACTCTGAGGGAAAGCTGGAAACAGCAGAACTTGTCAACAGCGTTTGCAGCAGGCAACATGCTAAAGGTTGGAATTTGTAAAAGCTGACAGTGCAGGCACAAAATGTAATCCTTTATAGCAATTTTAAAAATTACTACATCAGGGGAAAATGTGAAAAGTCATAGTTCAAACCCAAAGCAAAGTTAGTTTCAGCTTAGTTGCAAAGCTATTTCTGTATTTCAGCACTGATGATCCCAACCAACACTGTCCTTTCTGAGTGGATTGCAGATAAGTTCCCATCCAAGTGTTGGATACATTGCTCAAATTCCTGCATTAGTCTGCGGCACTGACAAATCTGTCCATTTGTTTTCAAATTTTATAGAGAGCTGGGAAAAAAAGTCTTTTGGGTCTACAGCTGCCATAAGTTGGCTCGTTACCATGGAATTAAATAAACTGGTGCATTTATCTATCAATGAAATTTCCAGAAAACCTACATTTAATGGTTCCATTCAAAGTGTCACAGATGAAATCCAGCGAAGGGGTTGATTGTGTACAACTGTAATTGAAATTTGGCTTTTCATAGGGAGCACTTATATTGATCCTTTCTCAATGTCTATTTTTACCATTATTTTTTCTTTCTTCTTGCAAATACAGCCTTGTTACCCTGGCAGGGTAAAGCCATGGATGTGCTGTACAGAGGAAATTTCCCTCTCTCTGATCCCCAGAATGTGAGGGGCTTGGTGGCTTCCCTGTGTAACCACAACCATGTGCCAGTGAGGGTCACTGAGTGTGCCAGGAGCTGGGGCTGGTGTGTGAGGGGCCTGAGTGTCACAGGAAGATTTCATTTATGTGCCCTTTTGCCCTTTTCACCAAGGAATTAACTCAAGAATGTGATGAGAAGAAAATCCAGTACGACAGTTGTGCGGCCGGGTTGGAGACCAATCGCTCGGCCCTGGAACAGGTGAGGTGGGGCTGGCTCCTGCTCATGGATAAATGCTGTGGTACAGTGTTTCCCTGCCTTCCCTCGGGATGTGGAAAGTACAAATCCAGTCAATGAGTCAGTGTGACCCATAGGTCATGCCTGAAGCTGCTGTGTGGGGTGCCTGCAGTCACACAGGTCCTGAACAGCAGCAGATGGACTCAGGGTGCTTCATCCAGCTCTGATCAGCAAGGACGTGCATCTGCCAGAAATTCTGCTGCCCTGGACAGTATCTGTTAGGGAAGAATTTGAACGTAAAATAAAGATTAATTGGTCAAGACAAATCTTTATAAAATGCAGATTCACTGCACTAGCAACAAATTCAATGGATAATTAATGACTGAAACTGGTGGCAAGGAGACTTCATTAAATGGGACTGTCTTGTATTCCTTTGTCTCACTCCATCATTCCTGTGAATTTTGACTGGGCTTGGTTTCTCAAGGCCTTGCCCACAAAGGAATACACTGCAAGATAAACAGAGAGTACCTTTAAAGTGTGGGTGGATATACAGAGTTCTTTTCCTGCTCTAAAAGTTCCTCTGTGGGGTCCTTTACACCAGATGGACCTGGTGTGAAATGGACCTTCCAAAGGAACTATTTTACAACAGCAATCAAGGCTTTTTTTCTTGGCAGACAACTCGTAGTCATTTTCTAGCATGTGGTGACAATCACATCCACTCACTGAGCTGGCCATGAGTTGAACTGTAGAATTCAGTTTTCCAGCTGATGGTCTGAAAATCACACAGTGACAGAGCTCTGGAATGGCAAATGCTGTGCAGGCTGGAATGTGTACAGGAATTCCATTGAGGGTTTTTTTGGATGGACCATTTAGAGATGGGAGCAACCCACTATCTCCATACTCCTCCTCCATGTAATTATTGACTGCTGATTAACATACTATTGGCAAGACTAACATGCACTTTGCAGATGTGTTCCAGGAAATGCTTGTTCACAGCTGTGCCTGGCACTTCAGATGTGGTGAGGAACAGGAGTCTTGGCAGCACTGCTGAAGAGTCTGTTAGAAGTCAGGCATTAATAAAAACCTGTTAACAGCCATTTTGCATCTCTGACTGTGACTGAGGCTGCCAATGTAAAGCCATTCAGTTGTCTTTCACTTTAAAAGTGACTTGTGAGAAGCCCAAATTATATAAACATTTGAGAAATTATCAATTCAGGATTATTATTATTATAAACTCTCATGGTTTATATGGCAACACAGGGCATCTCCTGGGAACTTTCAGTCACCATATCCTTTGGAATCTTACTCTTTTCCCACAGGAGGTGAAAGGGCTTCTTGAGGAGTGTGCCCAGGAAGAGAGCAACTACCATTACATTAACTGCATGAAAAGGGTAAGAGCACAAATTGTTCCCAGTGAAATGGAATAGCAATTATAATATATATACACATACATCTATTTAAATTGTGGATTTCTTTACAGACCCTGGAGATCCAGCTGCAGCGTGCCAAGGAGGAGATGAAGGCCTATGTGTCCCCAGACCCCCAGGAGCGGCGCAAGGCGGTTCGGTGAGCGGGGCAGGGTGCTCCCCTTGGGGTGACTTGAAGGAGATTCACAAACTGAGGCTGAAGTCAGGAATTTTCTCACTGGCATTTGGACCAGAGGAGTTCACCTGATAAATTTAGAAACACTATAATAATCTAAAAATAAGCATCTCGGATTCCAGCCTTTACTGCTGTAAATCTACAAGTTCTCTCAGACATACCAGGAGATTTGCCCTTCTCATTGGAGGTTCTCAGCCTGGGATAGGGCTTCACCTGGCAGCCCCACACTTGGAGGATGGTTCTGCACCATCCCATGAACCTCCATCCTTACCCTCAGTTTCACTGACTCCAGTAAAAGCCACTTCCTTCATCCCGTGACTCTTTCAGGACCCCTCGCCTTTGACTGGCAGGGAGAGAAACAGGAAACACTATAAATTGAGCTGCTGATTATTTTTGGTGTAGTTTTCTATTTTAAATAGAAATTTTTCCTGCCAAAGATGGAAATGTTTTCTGAGAATGAGATATTTCAGATTCATTATCTGTGCTAAGAAGTCTAAATGTTACCATGTCATAGAGATTTTTTACACTTAACTAAATATTTTTGTAAAAGTATCCTGTTGAAAATTTTGTGTATGTTCAATCTTCTAATACAACATAAAAGCTGAAACAAAATTCAGGCAACAGTCAACAAACTGTTTCAAGATTAAGCATCAGAAAACCCCAAAACATTTATAATTTCCAGTTGGTAAAAGTGTCATAATACCTGGGGCTTATTCTTCATAATTAGTTTTCCAAAATTTCAGAATATTGCATGAAATAGAAATTCTGTTTTCCAGAAAAATGAATCTTAGAGCCTTGTTGTCAACAAAATAATCCAGTTGGTGTCAGTAGCTTTACAAGGTGGTCTTTGCTTTCCCACCACAGTATTTCTCAGTCACAAAAACATTTATCAAAACAGTTTTAAAATTGGTGTTTGTTCAGTTTTATGGCTATTGACAGGAAAATTGTCAAACAGTGAGAAAACTCCAGGGATTCTCTCAGGGGAATCCATCAGACCCTTCCTGAAGCCCCTTGCACTGGTACCAGTGGAGCTGCATCTCCATGTTCTAGAACAGGAGGCAGAGATCACCAGGAAGCGAAGGACCAGAGTAACATCCATGAGAGATGACCTTCTGCAAGGATGTGAGGCCTGGGAATGTTCAAACACTGTATGGCAAAGAGCGGTAAACAGTGGAAAGTAAGAGTAAGAAAAGAATCAAAACTACAAATATTGGGGAGGGAGAAGAGAAGGACGAGGAGAGAGAAGGGGCTGGAGGCTGAGAGGCCTCTTGCTCCATCTCACAAAATAATGGAAGGCTGTAGGAAATAAACATTTAACTAATGAAGGAATGATGAAACAGCAAAATTAAGCAGAAGGATGAACAGATAAAACCTTAGTGATGATATGAATATTCATGAGGATGAGGAGCAGCTGAGGCAGCGGGGTCAGACAGCAGGGAGTGGGAGCTCAGGTTGGTTCACTCCAACTCAAATACTTGGGAACTGAAGATCCAGGATATGGGGATTCACACGGAGCAGCCGTCAGAGCCCAGTGCTGGAATGGAGCACGAGCCCAGCTATGTAATCCCAGGTATGGTGAGGGAATGTGAATAGGCTGTTACCCCTCTGTGCTGTCCCCATTTCACTTCCCGACTGTGGAAATTATCCTCCCACAGGGACCAGCCACAGTCCTGACCTTTCTAAGAGGTCACAGTGCTGTCTCATTTCAATGAGTTACAGCAAAGTTCAATAGAGACATCTTAGCAAAATATAAAATGAGACGATTACATTTTTCTCTAGACATCCCTTTAGAACCTGAATGTATTTTTCAGCAAGCACTGGAATGTAAACGGAGTAAAAATGAACCATAAATAGAATTGCACTTTCCTAACAACATATTGAACAAAAAAATGTCTTAATTCAGACCCTCTTTATTGAATATAAACTCTCTGTTCCGTGGAGTCACTTGTTAGGAATGTGAAAAGTTAATTTTCTTTTCTAAAAATAGAAAGTTGTGGGGTTTTTAACAAAGTTATTAAGTTACATTCTTTCCAGTCATCATTATAAATAGTAAAGAAAAACTTACTAGGAAAGACATAAAATCCTCTGATGATTACTTTGAAAACTCTACTTCAAAAAAAAAAAAGAGGGTGTTCTGGAGGCCAAATGTGTGAGAACACGTGCTGTGTGCCAGGGCAAAGAAGCAGCTTCAGCCTCACCTCCAGTTGGGTGAGGATTGCTGAGATCAGTGGGACAACACAGCACCTGGAGCAGCCTCAGCACAGCTCTGATCTGTTCTGGCTGGAATTGTCCAAGAGCAAGAGATCCTAAAGTGATCCATTCCTGTGGAGGCAAGACCAGCTGGCCCGAGGCCCAAGTGCTCCAGTCAAAGTCCTGGAGTACTGGGGAGAAAGGGAAGGAATCAGGGAATGTGATGCCTTGGGTCCACACAGCTGCTTTCACGCTCCAGGAAACCTTCATGCTCTGGCATCATGAAGGCTGAAATTTCTTTCTCAAAATTAGGATTTCTCTATGCAAAAGTCATCTGCCCTAAGCAATTTGAAAAGCTCTTTAAATGAGCTGGGTTATTTTGAATTCCACTAGCTGACTCTCACACACAAAGAATATAATAATTACACAGAAAATACAATTGATTTTTTTTCCAAGTGGCTCAGTGCACAGGTTTTTTTCTATTGTCACATTTCAAAAAAACTAAAGATACGTCCTAGTGCTGTCTGTGGACAGTGCTGTTGTGGTTTGCATATTCTGTTGTCAGGGGTCATGTGTCAGCTTTGGGTATGGCAGAGTGATGTGGCCACTTGGTACAGACAGGGGTGGACAGCCAGGGCTTTCCGTGCTGAATGTCAGCATTAACACTTCTCAGCCTATATTGAGGCCCTGAAATGTGAGGGCTGTTTTCTGGGAGAGGAACGTGCAGCATTCCCACTGCACTCACTGGACTTGTCAGACCTGGGCTGAAATGCCATTCCTCCTCATTCCTGTACTTTCCCACTCATTCCAGTGCTGCATTCACAGCAATTAAGGGCTCTGGGTCTGTAAACTCTGACACTCGTACAAGCCAGGCCGTGGCTCACCTCGGGATGTCACCAGGATAAATGCATTATAAAAGGCATCAGGAGTATCTCATCTGCATGGTCTCGCTGTTGCCTTCAAGCTGGAAGGAGCAGTGATCATGCCTGCTTCAAAAATGTAAGAGACCTTAGCCAGTATCACTTTTCCCAGCTGCACAGCTGAGACAAGGAGATGTGATCCTTCATATTAAGACATGTGTTGCCCAATGACAAAAATGGGGTTTTTTGTGTTTCCTCTTCTGTCTCATTTATGAACCTCCCAATACTTCCATTATTTTCCATGTTGGCATCATTATTCTGTCCTGTTACACAGAACCAAATCCTGATAAAATCATTTTATATTTCCTTTAGAGAACAGTATACACGGATCATCCTTGAACAAGAAAACCTTGGGAAGGTAAGAATGAGGCTTTTACCTTGTACAGACATTGTACAGTTCATAGTTTTGTGGGGCTTATTCCCAAAGGCTGTGGTCAGTCTTTTATAAAAAGCATAATGCAGCCTACAAAGAAAATTCCATCACTGCTGGCATTGGTAACTAATACCCTGGAAGAGGATCCTGCTCCCTCCTCAGGGCTTGATTTCCTGCAGGGAATAGCACAAGCTGCTCTAAGGGATAGGCAAACAGCTCAGTGTGACAGCACATTCCCTGAAAACCGTTTGGATAAGACCCTGAAGCAGGGGCATAACGAACTGTGCCAGCTCAGATTTTCTGTTGTATATAAAGCAACCTGTTGAAGACAATAAATTCTGAGCCTGTCAACCTCATCACTGCTGCTAAAGGCCAGGGGATCAGCGGCGTCAGACTAAAGCAGTTGTCCAGTTTTAATCTTGTCTGAAGCTCAGATCAGCAGGGACGAGGTTCGGCTTAGCAAGTCACACCAAACAGCTTTTATTAATTTCCTTTTCTCAGTAAGTCTGAGTGATTTTTACAGGTCTGGGCTGCCACTATTAATAATCAGCAGGGGGTTTAATTGTAAAACATTGATTTCATGTTACAGTATCATGATATGAATCCATTGTGCATTGTACCTTGATACTGCGAGAGCTCTGCATGGAAATGATGTCAGATTTTTAGCATAAGTTCTCAAATAGATAAGATTAATATTCAGACAGTTAGAAACCATGGAAATAGTTGTCAATCCATACAAAGATCTAAATCCCAGGTGTTAATGCATTTAGCACTTGCAGGGCGTGTTATCAATGTGAACAAAACAATACTTCCATAGCATATAAAAATCTCTGTCATTCCAAGCTGCCTATGCAAGCAACTTCTGTGGTGTAGAGCTGTTGCAGAAATCTGATATTTTTATATTTTTAACAGAAACTACGAGAGAAACAGAAAGTTGTACGGGAAAGTCACGGGCCAAATATGAAGCAAATGAAAATGTGGCAGGACTTCGAGCAATTAATGGAATGTAAGAGAGAATGTTTTCTGAAACAACAAAATCAAGCAGCCATTGGTCAGGTCATTCAGGAAGGAGGTAAAGATAGGCTTGTGTTATGAATTCTTCCTCCTGATACCCACATGAAGTAGGAATGTTAAATACTGTTGCTTTCATCAATTCTACCATTTTTATACGTGGTTTGGTTTTGGTGCATAAACAGAGAGAGCAAAGAACCCTTCTGGAAGCTTTTGCTCCACTGTTTCAGTGACAATGTGCCATGGTTGGAAGCTGTTGGGAGGGCTGCACTGGGGTGAACCTGCTCGTAAATCCGTGTTTTATGAGGCTGGGAATGGCACGCACTGTAGGGAGATCAAAGGGAAACAAACCCTTCTGCAGGGTCACAGAAAACTCACGTAATTGCTCTGCCTCTCATTCTCTGCCACTAAGGTTACATTTTTGCAAGGCCTGGGACTTGGTACTGTATAATTGTGGCCCTCCTGGCTTGGCCCTATCTGTCCCTATTGTCCTTACCCAGCCAGTGTGGCAGCAGGAGCGGGGCCGCTGTCACCCTGGCCCGAACACTCCTGGTCATTCTTTCCTTGCACGGTTGGGCTCAGCTGATTGTGCTTCCAGGAGACACCTCACTGCTACAGCATCAGGAGTCAGCCTGGAGAACAATCACTTGGATTCTGAGCTTTTTCCATTATCTTTTGTTGCTGTTGTTTTTAACAGAAGTATTTTTCTTGCACATTTACCTCCTTCACATTTTCTGAGTTGCCTGTGTGAAAATGTAAAGGGAGCTCGGCCGAAGCTTTCCCCAGGGAGGAGTTTTGAGCTGTTTTGTCTGCACAGTGCAATTCCAAAGGGATTACACAGCCAAAGAGGGTCATCCCAGGGCTGGAGGTTATCCATGGATGTAGATATGGCCCAGTGGTTCTTGCATCTGGCCTGGAGTGCAGCCCTGAGCTGTGAGCCACAGGCAGCTGTCACTGCCCTCAGAGGTGCCCCACGGCTAAGCCGGGGGCACAGGGATGGAGGTGAGGACTGAGAGTGTCCCTCACACGTCACCATTCTGCACGAGCAGCTCTTGGCCCCTGGCACAGATCAGCAGCACAGAGATAATTCGTGGGACCAGAAATCCTGCTGTTCTCCTTTGGCTTACTGGATTCCTAGATAGGTTGGTGGGGTTTTTTATAGTTTTTCCTGCCTGAAGTAGAATGTCTTTTCAGGATATAAAAAAAAGTAATTTTCCTTTCTTTGATACCTAACTATGAGATCTTTTGCTGGTTTCTATATCCAGAGAATATGGTAATTATAGAGTTCCTGGTTTGCCTTTGCATTAAATATATTTGTTAACAGGACTGAAATAAAAGCTGGCAAAACTACATTTTGACTGTATGGTATTCTTCTTTTTTTACATTTTTTAGGTGAAAGAAGGAAATTGTTGGTGGCTGGGCCACAGGAAAAATGGGTTATTTAATGACATTTATTTGAGAAGCTTCCTAAGGGCTCACAGTGCAGCTTGAGTGTGAGGAATGGGTCTCAGATCCATAGATCCCAGGACATCCTCATGCCAGCCCTCCCACGAATAGCTGGAGATAGTTTTTCCCAACAGCTGCACACTGACCCTCCTCAGGCCAGGGAGAAGAGCAGGGTGCCTCTGGCACAGGGTGGAAGGAAGACACAGGTAGAGCTGTGCCACCACCCCCTGCCTCTAGGAGCTGACTGCTGCGGGATTTAGTGAGGCAGAGAAGGAATCTCCGGCAGGGAGAAGCTCAGGAAAGGCCAGGCTGTGTGGGGTGGGCACAGCCATCTCCGGAGACACCTGGATGCTTTTGCCTCCTGCCCTGTGCCATCATTCCCACACAGCACCTGCACAGCTCCTTGGGGCTGCAGAGCTGGAAAAGCCACGGCAGTCCCATTCCTGGACTTCCAATGGAGACGTTTGCTGAAGGGTTGACAGCAATAGTAAAATAACACAGGCAAGGAGATATGAGACATGCTGAAAACGTGGGATAATCACCAAAAATGGACATTTAGGTTACTTAGGAATCAGCCTGTGGTTCAGAGTCACTAGACAGGGCAGGGAGAAAGGGGATTTCATAGACTTAAGTCAAAACTTTTAACCAAACCTTAGAAATCCTATTTGACTGGACCATTTACACAAAGATGTATGACAGGGATTAGCCTGCAGCCCAGGAAAAAGCAATGCCTTGGAAATTCACAGCAGTGATGTGGAGTAAGACCGAGTACAATCATTTTCTGGTTTTCTGTTCCGAGTTACCCTAAAAATAGTTCATCTTTCTTCCTTATAAAAACAGTTTATTGCTAGTTACTCAAAGATGACGTGATTGTTGTTCTGATCTGATTAGTGCTCTGTCATTTGTGCTGCACCAAGAAAGGGCACACAGATTATACACTGCAGCAGCAGCAGCAGCAAAATGACTTTCTGAGATGAAGCAGAAAATCATAATAACTGTTATCAAAAAGAAAATTGGAAAAACTCAAACACTATTTTTAGCTTTTTATACAAGTGGACATTTAATAAATGCAGCGTTAATGGATTCTGTTCACTGGTTTTCCACCTAGTTCAGGATTTGATGGGAGCATTCAAAAATCTTCAAATTTCACAGTTTTATCTTTACTTCCTATCTTGCAACAAAAAGTTAACTTCCCAGTTTTTTACTTTGTAATTGTTAAGAGCCTAACTGGTTAATAAGATTAAACATCCGGTATGGCAAAATACTTGCATTTCTGTTGGGAAGGTCCAAATAAATCAAAAATTTAGGTAAATTGGAGGCTGCAGCACTTACCAAATTTGTCCCAGCTGAAACACTATGATCAGCAGCAGCTCACTATGTTTCCAAAGGCTTCTCCTTATCCCTATCCAGAACTGGATGAGGAAGCATCCCAGCTATAAAACTACTGTAATATTCTGCAGCTTTGGGGGATTTAGTGATGTTGATTTCAGCTGTCCTTGGAGCTACAGCAAGATCCACATGGACCTGAGAGATGAAATAGTTCCAGGCATCAGAAACAGGCATGAGAAAGCAGCACATCCACTGTTATGGGAGCAGCCATTTACCATCTGGGTATCAGATTATTTGGTTTATATTAGAGGTACCATCTTACTTCCATTTAAACTCTAATAACTAAAATGGATGTTCTTACACTCCCTTCACTACCCAAATCTAGGATTACTTATTTCTATCTCTTTACTCACACGGAAATTACTACTCAGGATGTCACATGCATATAGTTGCCCACAGTCATGAAGGTTAGGCCCTGCTATTATGTTTAAATATCCCAATTTCCAGAGCTTTCTTGACAAGACTTCCCTACAGTGGGATGCTGCTCTCTGTTACAAACACGCTGCAGCAGAGGTGTTCAGCAGTGCCTGGAGATGTCCATGGATAATGTACTACCTATGGAATCAATATGGAATCTGTTCTCCCAGTGCCTTGCTGGTTCTGGAGCTGGAAATGCAGGTCAGAGCTGCTCCTTGGATCACTGATTGGTGTCTGGCCCAGAAGCAGCTCAGTGTTCACTGCCTGGTGACTGTCCCCAGTGAGCCATCGATGCAGAGCCCTTTGGCTCGGTGCAGTGCCTGAATCCCTCCCTGGCAGTGCTTGGCCAGCCTGGAGCCAGCTCCCACATGAAGGCAGATGGTGACTGACTGAAGACACAGAGACTGGATGCTGTCACCTGAGAGTGTCCCCTTGGGAGAAAGGCTGTGCCACAGCGGGGTGTGGGACGCTGTTCTCCATCACCCTGTCTGGGACAAGGGGAGCTCTGGTGCCCGTGGCTCTGGGTTCTCTCTCTGGCCCTGTGTTTGCTCAGAGCTCCTGTAAAAAGCAAAGCCCTGTGCCCGGCGTTATCACTCCCGGCAGGAGGTTCCTGCCGAGGGAACGCCGTTAACCCTTCAGCTGCCTTTCTCCAGTGCAATGGGAACGGGACTGACATTCTCGTGGCTGTGCCAGAGTTCCAGTAAGGAAGTATTACACGAATCAACAACTTTATCACAAGGTCCCACCTGTCTGGCAACACCCACGTGGGTAGTTGTTTTCTAACAATCAGAATCTGACCTATTTCCAGCGCATTTAAAGAGTTCTTTAAATTCTCAGCGTGAATTTAAAGCGGGCTCTCCAAATTCTCTGTGCCTATCTCTGCAGCAGTAGTTTCACAGTGGCAGTCTCCAAACTCCCGAGGTAATCCGTGTTATTCCAAGGTCAGTGGGTGAAAAGGGCATTTTTCACACTTGCCTGGCACTGATTTCCCTGATTCCCGTGGTGGTGTCACCCTGGGTGAGCAGCTCTGAGGGCTTGGAGAGGGAGCAAACATGTCCCAAATAATCAGCAGGAGCTGGGAGACAAACCACGCTGGCCTTCCTTTCACAAAACCCTCCCTGACTTCAGCGGGAGTTTTGCCAAAACAAGGTCTGCTGGATTTAGCTCCGTTCTTCATCCTGACAGAACAAGCAGGAATTAAAGGGCCCATCATCAGATTTATAGCACACTGCAAATAAAAATAACAGTAATTATCTGAAAGAACGACTTTCATCCAACATAAATCAATGTTCCATTGGACATGTTCTAATTTATAACAAAAATCAAGTGTTTGTGGAAGATTTTCTCAGTACAAACAATTGAAATAACAAGTCTTGAGCAACGTGGTTTGATTTTTAGTAGGCATTTATGAGAGGCTGTTGCACAAATCCAGTGCTGGAAGTATTTAGTGTGTTTATCATGTGATTAAAACTGTATTCTTTACCTTGTATTTAAAGGAATTATTTATATTTATTATTTAAAAGTGTATTTTTGCCCTTTTTTGACCTTCCATTCTGCGTACTAAAGAAAAAACTCTGGTTTTGCTAATTAGGAGACACACTTCCAGCATTTGTTGAAAGCCAGGAGCTGCAGTTCTTTTCCTGCAAATGGATCTACTCAAGTCAATGTCTATTTTCCTGCTTCAGTTCAGTCTCTTATTACACAAGAAGATGTCATTTTAAAGCTTCTAAATTTTATTGCAACTGCTCAAGTTCTAAACCCACTCATTTATACAATAAGCACTTAATTAAGTCTACTCTTGAAACACGATAAAGCCAAATCCTGCACATTTTGCTAATACCAGGAAAAATGCAGTTAACAGGAACATGGAAAATGGGATCTTACCCGTTATCAAAGATAAATTCCTTTCTCTCTCCCTACTTATTTTTCCTGGAATGGAATAGGAAATATGCTTTGCACTTTGGGAGCAACAACAACAAAACCATAAAGATTTACATTGCATACAAATAATGACCAAGTAAGGGAAATAAAGAAGGAACTAATCTCCCAATTTCTTTATACATTTTACAACTGGTTCAATCAGAAAAAACCCTAAAAACCATTATGATTCTCTGCAATTAAAATTTGTCGGGGGTTAATGTTTGTTTTTTTGAAACTGGATTACTCTTTTTTAAACAGCAGTTGAAACTCTAAAGTATGAATAATTCAGCGGTTTACTTGGTTTACACTACTACAGCATTTTCTGGTGAGTAAACCAGGGTTTAGGCATTTCTTTGCAGTTATCACAGAAATTTTAGAGCCATTAGTGAAGAATTACCCAGAGCAAAAATGGCTGATTAACTTGGGATTCTAAAAATGGAAACATTTAAAATTAAAATCATATTAAAATTGTACATTTTGCTTATTAACTGCTATTAAATGATGCAGTGCTCCAAACCAGCTTTCTGTGGACTGCAGCATTAAAACCCTGGAGGTTTTATAAAGTATTTATAAAACACTCCCATCTCCCTCGTTCCGTGCTTAGAGCCTGCCGTGTTTTTATAGCGCGTTAAAAAGCAAACAGAACTATCAGAACACCGAAAGTCACCCACAGACAACCTGTTCCACTAATATTTTACATTCACGTTACATCTTCTGGCCCTAAGGGTTCCTCTCCTTCATTTCCCCTTCCCGTGGGCTCAGGGAGCAGCAAAGGAGCCAGTTAATGTTCCTGGGGCAGTGAGGAAAATTGGGCAGTGACAGCATCATCCTGACATTAAATCTCCTTCAGAAAACGTCTCCCACAGCTCCTAACCAGGCTCTAACAGTGAGGTGGAGTGTGGCTCACTCACAGTGGGTTCTTGCTGTTGTGTTACTGCTCCTTTTGTGGTTTTTATTAACTATGCTGCACTTCAGCCATTTGTATGGGAAATGCACCACTTCAAAATCTCATACCATGAAGGTTCTTTTCTGCTTCTTGGTTTAATTGAAGGTTGATCATAAAACACAAAGAGAGGGAAGGGGGGAACTTATATACTGGAAAAAGCACTATAAATATTTTCCTGGGGTCGTGAACACAACCTTGTATCACTTCACCCAGTGTTGTGGAAAGAATTAGACAACCCTTTTATGAAATGTCTAAAAGGTGTTTACAATACAATCCCAAATTAACGTGGCTTTTTCTTTAGAGAAAACATCCCATAATTCATAATTCTGTTATCAAATTTATTTTCAACCTTTGAGGGGATTCACTTGCCGGTGACTTGGCAGTGTCAGACAAATGTTTGACTTTTACTCTGACACTTGTTGAAGAATTTGATTGAAACTATATATGTCTAGATAACACCCAACAAAGTGCCCCTCTTGCGTTTGTTTCGAGATATTTTTGGAAACAACAGAGGCGACCTTGGACAGAGCTGCTTTTCCAATTTAGGAATTCATTTGGTCTAAGAGAGTAAAATTATACTCTTTAATCCTTTCATGTACCCACAAACAAGTCAGTTTAATTTTATGCTACTGCAGAATTGTTTTTCTGTACCTTCTTAGTGGTGGATCTGTTTAGGATAAGAATTAGTTCGGGTAATCAACAGTTACTTTCAAATGTACATATAAATAGTCTCTGAGGTATCACATGCCCCTTAAAAATATTGTGTAATCCAAAATCTCAGCAGTCCTTTATGTAACACCTTTGCTCCTCTGGAACCAGTGCCAATGAAAGGCGTTTGCCTTTGTCTTTGCTCAGAAAAATGGGATTTCAAGGCAGAGCTCACAGAGACTTGATGTAAAATCTAAATGGGGAGTGGGAAAGGGCTGGGACGGGGCTGACACCTGTCCCCTCCAGCACAAAGGGTGTTTGTCAGGCTCTCAGTGGAAGAGCCAAGGTCTGGAGCCAGGTCCTTGCTCCCCCAGAGCGGCCGATTGTTCTCTCCTGACTTGGGTTTGCCAGCTGTGCAATCGTCTCTGCAACGTTTTATTGCATCTAATCACTTAGGATGTGCTAAATAGTTTGCACTTAATTTTCTATATAATCAATATAGTTTAATTCATTTGTATCACTCTGCTACAGACCTCCTGCACTCAGGGACAAAATGGGATTAGTTTGTGGCGATGATAATGCAGTTTCACTGCTGGAAATAAAAGAATTGACAGAGTGAGTGTTCTTGTCGTTTATCCTGTACAAGATTTTCTCCCTTCAATATTAATGTTGCCCCGTGTTACCTAATGATCAAATCCAAGGAATAACATGGAAACCAAATCTAGACATGCCAGTGGGATCTATGTGGGATAAGTAGTATATGCTCGGGAGTATATTGTTTATATTAATTTGATCACACTCCATGTCAATGCACACTTTTATAGCTCTGTTACACTGTGACTGATAGCTCAAGTTCTAACTCCAGAATATCCAGTTTCCTGATTTTATGGCATTGTCATGTAAAGCATTTGTGGACAGCTTAAGAGAAGCGACTCTGATCCTGTGAATCCGTGTGACTCCATTGGCACATCCACAAATCAGGTTAAAAGAAACTATTTGGTGTAGCAACTCCCATCACGGAATCTCAAAATAATTGACAAACAACTCCTAGTAAATTCTGTTGGCCACGTAGCCAGATCAACGAGTTGCTGCTGTTGATGGTATTTTCTGGATTAACAAACTCCACTCTGGAGCGGAACAGAAGCAGAAGTAGGAATCCAGTCCCTGTCTCTGGGCTGTGGTCTCAGGGCATGCCCAGGATTCCCAACCTGATGTCCCTGTGAAACCTCCTGAGTCTGATCCTGAATATTGTTGTTCAGACCCCCAAACTCCCATCCTAGCCCGAGGTTTGGATTGTTGGAACACAAAGGAACGACATCTCAAACGTCACCGAATTTCCCAGCGCACGAGTCAGTGTCCTCACTTGGAGTATCCTCAGCTGACCCTGCCACTGCCTGAAAAGCAATTCAGGAGTGAAATCTCTGTACATTTGTGATGTGATAATTCATTGAAAAGTATAATGGAAAGATCAGAACAGGTAGAAATAAACGAATATGATACAGACAGACATAAAGCCAATTCCTGAAGGAGCTTTTAATTATATTGCAACAAGGAATTTCAAACATAAAAAGCTTCGTGGAGCTAATGGAGTCAACAAAATGAAATGTGAGATTTTTCTCCTACCCTGAGATCTTTTTGTAATGCCAGAGAGATAAGATCAGGAGAAGCCCTGTGTGTGTGCATGTGTGCACACAAGGTTGGGTCTCACTTAGGAACCAGGATACAACACTTTGGGCAAACGGGTATTTGTGGGCTTGTTCTTGGTACATTTGAGTTAGAGGAAATGAAGCTATTTTTAATATTATATTATTTGAATATTACTCAATGTTGTCTTCAAAAATTGTAAAGATGCATGAATGTGAAAGAGCTGCCAGAGAAAAACTGGCTGCCTTGGAGCACGGTAAGGGATGGGAGAGTTTGGGTTTCTGGTTTATTGCCCCAGGCAGCTGTGACAAAGCTGCTGCTTCTGCTTTTCTGTCTGCTCCTCAGCATGCTGGAATTGGCTGGATTAGCCTTCAAATAGAAGAGCAGCAGATTTATCACTGAGCACTAAATCTTGCTTTTACACATGAGAACAACTCCAGGGTAACCTCAGTTAATGAATAACCCAGTCAATGGTGAAAGCTCCTATTTAGTGTGATAAATTTGGCCTTAAACAAAAACTTTTGTTGATACAAGCATATACCACGGGGGAATAAAAACATTTTCCCCATGAGAAAATTCAGTGTCAACAGAAAAAAAATAAATTAAATGTTCATATCATTTCATGAAAAAAAAATCCCATTTAAAAAAACCCCGCAACTTTATAATGCAAAGTCTTGAAAATTCAGACTTTTGGGGAAAAAAAAATAATATCAAACCCAGGTTCTTTAGAAAACAGAAAAAATTAAAACCAATGCAAAATGCTTTGATGGAGGTGTTCTCCTTACTTGCAAGATGTACAGCCTGTTACTGAGTAGTTCATTTAGAATCAGATGAACTCCTCATCACAGGCTCAGCAATGTTTCCAGTATTATATCCTACAAGGAGAGACATGGATACTGGAGTTTCATAATAAAGGAATTTTTCTTTGATACAGCAGCTGCATCAGAGCCAATTTTACCTGCAAACACACAGTCCTAATGCAATTTATCTTTCTTTGAAATAATCCATATGGGTACCTCAGTTTTTATATAAGGGCATTCAACAGAGAGGTTTGCAATGTTATGGCTTCCCTGGTGCATAAATATTGAATCCCCAATCACAGCATTAACTAATTAAGTTGGGGGTGATTATTGGCTGGAGGAAAAGCACACACTAAGTGAGCATGGGTTAAGCCTGCCCTCTTACTGCACACACTGTGGTTGCTCCCTGAATACAAGGAGGATGTGGGTTTCCAGGAGATTAAACCCAGCAATAATTTGCACCTGGAACCTAAAAGGAAGCAAAAAACCCCCCTAAACTGGATGCAGCTTCTTAAATTGCAGGATGCTACATAGCATAGTGTGGAGCTTCAGCCAAAGCTTCTTCAAAACAAGAATCCCTTCAGTAAAATGGTAGTGAGAACTCTGCTTTCAGCTGGAGTTGCTTCTTGGCACATCCCAACACATTCCATTTACTCAGGAACACTCAAGAGAAGAGGTGGGACTGCCCTGCTCTGTGGCACCTCAGTCTAAACCAGCCTGGAATCATGGTGACAATGATTTTTTTTCAGTGGTTCTGGCACAACTCCGTGGGACTGCACGGTCAGGCTTATCACAACCTCTTGGTGAAAGATGATTATTAACTCAGTTGTTCAGTTTATGGCCACAAAACAACTGTGAGAGCAAAACTGAAGGGGTGGAGAGCTGCAGGTGAGGAGCTGGGAGCAAGGGACATGGAGAACAAGGGGCTGGATCTTCCTAAACTACCTTCACCCTCAAAGAAAACAACTTTTGCAAAGCTGCACCTCTGTTTGCAGTCCCTGGTGTCCTCAATGTGCTTCAGGGACAGTATGAAGACAAATTACAAAAATAACAACTGTTTTATTAGAAAGCTCCCAAGCCAAGGTGAAATCTTCCCTTAATCAAAACCTGTTCCCCTAATGGATGTTGAATGATCACAGAGTTAAACAGCAGAAAACAAAACAGAAATTTTATCACTTAAGAAATGCCTACCAGGCAATCAGTGCTGGAAGGCAGGAAATTAATACTCATAACTTCTGGTTACTCTGGCAGCAGGGTTGTGCTCCTCTCCTTCATGTGAGTCTCAGAAAATGAAATACTAAATGCAGAATGATCACCTGGGCTTCTGATTTTCCAGGGAATGCTTTTTCCTGCATAAACTCATTGTCCTCCCCTCTGAGAATGTATGCATCTGTTAAAGTGGAACATAGAGTTCTGGAAATGTGTCGCCTACACGATGGGATAAATCAGACTGAGCCTCTTTCCTGATGTAATGTCTTGGACAGATCTCTCCTGAGTTCCTCCACAGGATTTTGGAACAAACAAAGGGAACTCAGACTGCCCTAATTAGTGCACCCTATCATTTACATGGGGCATTGCTCGTGGCAAGGCAGGACTTCATGACTTTTATTTAGTGCCACAATAACTCCCAGACACACTGTACATGTTCTGTGTATTGATAGATAAAATGAGTGGGGAGATTTTAAAATGCTTATGCAAGAAACTGTGAAAAACACCAAAATACTGCAATCCAGTTGTGGGTTATCATGTAATTCAAGTAGACAATATTTTTCAATCTCCTAAGCAATTAGAATTTGAAATATGGAATAAACCCTACATCACCATGTGCCCTGTTTATGGTCAGTTTAAGGACTGCAGACTGTGCCAATCTGGTTTGGGCTCTGCCTTTGCAAAATTAAGAGAGAGAATTTGCAAAGGAAACAATCCTAACAGTATTTTTCTGAGTAAATGCTTTCATCCTGAGCTTTATTAAAAACACACAGAACTAATGCAAATGTAATAATAACATACATAACTGCCAGCAGTTCATGCAATATCATTAAGATATTAAAATTCCATATAAAATCAAGATGTCTGCTTACAGGAATTGTTAGACTCTCCTTAAGATTAATAGGATGACAATTTTTAGGGGAATAATTCACTCCTGCTCTAAGTATAACCCCTGTGAACTGAATGAACTAACCTCTTTTGAGTCAATCAAGTCACACCTACCTGGGATAAAAGAGTCCGACCCAAATAATCCATAATTAGATCCTCAGCTGCCAACACTATCAATCTCCTGAGGTCCAGGGTGGCCTGATCTGCCCTCGTTCTCCAGCTGCATTTCAGGGAACAGGATTCATTCTTGAAAGAAAAGAGAAAATTTTCAGGCACGTGGAATACTGAAATAATGTTGTTGGACATTCATCATCTTGAAGTATCTTAATTTGTTGCCATTAACATATAATCAGGAACCAGATTATGACCTTGCCAAGCAGAACAGCAATTATCTTATTGCTTATGCAGTTGGGGGCTGCTTGCTGCCTTTTATTACACCTTGAAGGAAAATTCAGATGCTGTTCAAACAGATTGAAGTTCTTAATATCAGGTTCAATCTGCCCAAATCACTACCCAAAAGTTCAGCTGCACACACCCTTTACACAAATTCATTTTTAGAAAGACAAAAACTGGATCAATACTGAAGTTATAAAAGAATTAATTTCCCTATTATTCTCATGTATTGGGTGTTTAATATTGGTTACCTTTCAAGAACATGATATTCGTGGGATAATTCAAGTTGATACTCTCTGTTTCCACCACTATTTTTTCAGTGGTCATTACATAAATGTAGTGGTTACCTGTGGCTTTGAAATTCCACAATGATATCACTTAAAATAAAAATAAATATTTCAATTTTAGTATCTTATGATGTAATTAAATGAAAAATGTTGCATGCAAAGATTTAAATTTTATTTAGAATCCCTTATTCACAGCACAGCTCTTATGACTATTAAATCTGTTTGAAAAAGAAAATCTTATTGGTATCAGGTACAAATAAAACTCATTCCTTTCCAAAACCATCTGGATTAAATCCTTTCAAGCATTAACACACTGAGGCACACAGAATCCTTCAGAAGCATCAGAAGGCCCTCACACAAACTGCAGGGATTTTTTCCTCATTTCTATGGCATATGCTGTATCAGAAATCACAGTTAAAAGAAATTTCATGCTCAAAATGGAAATCTTTTCTCACATGTAACTCAGCCAAAAATTCCTGTGATGGCAGAATTAAATTTGGGGTTGTTCTCAAATGGTAAGGAAGCTACAATATGGAACAATTACCTTTTTTTTATTCCTAACTACAAAAATTGTTACTTTCACTGAACATTTATAATCATCTTAAAGACTCATCAGTAGCTGTCAAAGAAGTCCATTGTCTCTGCCCAGAATTTCTTTTGAATTTTTTAGAGGAATTTGCATATGTGCTGATCTAGAAGAAATAATTAATTCCTCTTTCATGTAAAATGCAATGAGTGCAGCAGATAGGAAATGATATTCACTTACAAACACGTACAAGCAGCATCTTAACCTCAGCTGAGACTTTCTCCCACAACACAGAAAGGTGGAATGCTACCTGGGGGCCACAACGAGCCCAGAAATTAAATTCCAGACTGGTCAGACTGAAGAGAGAACAATTTTGGTGATTTTGGTGTCTATCTTCTGCCAATATTTTTATTTTCTTGCTCTAAAAATACCCCTAGAGGAAAAAATCTCACTGCATGTAACTTCTTTCTGTTGAGTCATTTGGTTTGTTTATGAATCCTATGTAGAGGTGCAGTTTTCCAAAACGCCTCCTGCATGCAAAATAACTCCCCTCTGAACAGACTCTCTACCTGAGCATCAGGGAAACAAATAAACCTGTAGCTGAGGACATTTCAAGGACAAGGAAAATTACTGTTGAGAGAAGAATTATCTGATTTGGTTCATGTTTATTTTTACTTATCTCGAGCAATCTGCTCTCCAACAGAAGATGCTTATTTGCAGAGGAGAAGACTGTCTCCTTCTTGGACTGACGCCCAACTGGAGCAACGGTGCCACCAAGGACAAGAAGTACATCCTGAGCACGGATCAACTCATGTAATAGTGACCAGTGTTAGGGTAGCAATGGTTTGTGTCATATATGTCAACTAGTTAAGGATAAATTCTTCATTTCTTCCCATCACGTTTCTTACCCACTAGGCTGTCTGCCTTCCACCCAGGAGGTGAGTATTCCCAAGTAAAATATGCTACATGTGAAACTTTAGAATTAATTATTCCCAAAGAACTTGGGTAGGGAAGCTCTAGGGTACAGCTCTGTTAGTTTATTTTACACATGCTTGCTGCCAAGCTAGGGGGTTTTACAATTTCACAAGAAATCTTCCTGTGAGGAACTGCTGAGAAAAACTTCTTCAGTCCTGGTGTCCTGTGATGAAGGAATAACTCCAGGTTACCAGCTGAAGTAAACCTGACTGTAGCAGACTGGTGGGTGCACAGGTTAAGAAGCAGAAAAGACCTGTTAATTTTTTGCTGCACTGAATCACTAAGAAAAATGCAAAAGGGAAAAATTAAGGCTCAATCCTTCCATCTGCTTAAGGCTCAACCCTTATTTTTAGTTTATTTCTCATGCAGTGACTTTGTCTTGCAAATTCTTTCATGCGAGGCATTAACTAAGGCTGAGTTACTGATGTGCCAGTGATGGTATCCAGTAGTTACTGAATATAAACCTGGGTGTTTGTGTGCTCCAAGCCTTTGCCTCAGTAATATCTTTAAATATAATAGTCTCTGCCTGTTGGCTTGTTTTCTCACAGGGAGGGTGACAGAACATTTTGTGTTCTCTTATCTTCAATAGCAATGAAACAGGAGGAGCTCCACAATGCGAAACCAAATCTACTGCTATTAATACAACATCCCAGCCACAGAGAAGAGATTTGTTTATTTACCAAAGCTAGAGATGCCTCTCTCTGACCTTTCCAGAGCTTGTGTGCTTCAGCTGGGAATAGATTCCTCAGAACTGGGTGCTCTTTCAAAAATATACAGTAAAAAACATATACACGACACCCCCGAAACAGAGCTCAGGCTGCAGCCCAACTTGCATGAAGTGACACACAGCTCTGGGTAGTTAGAATAAGTCTAACTAGGGCACAGTCCATATTCAGTTTTGATTCCTTTGCTAGAGCACGGAGATCAGTCAGCTCTCCAAAGCCCACTCGCCTTCCTCGCTGCCACTCAGCGACACATTCGGCTGACTATAACCATACATGGGCCCATTTTCTGTCTGAGGCCTAACAGCTCCCTGCAGCCCAAGAAACCTGCCAGGATGGATCTTCTTCTTCTCTGCATAATTAAAAAGTGCTTCAGACTGGAAAGTACTTGGTTTAAAAAAAACCCCAAACAAACCAGTGATTCTTTTTCTGGAATTCGCCCTGCTTTACCTGGGCTTTAAACCAGTGAGAATCATTAAATGCACAAATTAAACTTTTTTTAAACTATATTTTTCACAGTTGGTTGTGTTTAGTGACTGCCTGTACAACTTGAAATAGTATCTGCAAGAGTTAAATCTTGCATTAACATTAGGGATTCAGCCTGGTTTAACCTCACAGACTCAGGATTTTTTTTGTTAAGCTGGTGCATCTCTGGTATAGCAAGATCCTGGAGCTCTCCACAGCTCCCTTTGCTGGACAGCTTCACACTGAATTTCCTCAGCTTTCTACCCCTCAGAAGCAGCAGCCCTGCACCACATCTGGCAAAAAGGAGTGTGGGCTGGCTCCTCAGCCACCTAGTTCTTCAGCTCAGCACATTATTTCAACTTACCACTGATTTTGGTACCTGCTCCGTGACTGATATTTTAATCTAAGCAGACTAATAATGACTTACAGAAGCAGATCTGGGAGTAGGAGCAGGAAACCAGGGAAGGAACTGGCCCTACGTGTCCTGGTTCAAAAGTAATAATCATTGAACAATATATAAAAGGGAAACAACAGTTATGCCATGTCCTCCTCCAGAGTTACAACAGAAGGCAGCACCCATGCCTGTGGTTTGACAATGTCAATCATCTGTAGAATTAGAAATAGGAGGCAACAGTCCAAAATATGGACTGTCTTTTCTCTATAACCACTGGGCAAAATTATTTATAAATAAAACCTCCCAAATATTATTCTCAACCATACAGCAATTTGGAAGGCCAAAAAAATGTCTTTCATTACTCCAGAAACTACTTCACACTTCTGAAGGAACTGGTTTAGGAGCGATGCATCCCCTCATGCTCTGACCAACTTCACACATCATTTTTTATCCAAATCTAAGTAACAGGCTTTGGGGACCTTGTCTGTATTCCTTCCTACTCAAGTCTGCTCCCATCTGCCTGATCCCCTCGGTGACTTTATAATAGTTCTTTTGTGTCACCACAGCTCCTGCTGCCTCCCAGTCAAACTTCCCACACCGATCTCTCAAACGGCACTCCCTGCTTTTGCATCTTCACTGTCTGGATCTGCAAGTGCATGAATAAGGGCTTGTTTGTGTGCACAAAATTTACTATGACCACTTTTACAATTCAAGTTCAGGCAGAGAAGAACTCCATACACACAGCAAAGCTCCGTCTCCACGGAAAATTGTCAAAAAGCATCTGATTGCAGGAATTAGGGGAAAGTTCTGTGAGGAACTTGTGGAAAGGGGTCCCTCACCCTGCCTGATTCACAGCTGGGGTTTCTCTGTGGCAGATGAGACCAGTGATGTGAGAGGTTAGGCAAGAGTGGGAGCAGATTCCTGTGGGGCTTCACCAGCCAAATTCTTATCTAGCAAAAGGTTGCTACAGCAACTCTGAGCCTCCTGAGATTAAGAAATTATTGTAATGGCTGCTGAAATGCCTCCCCACTGCTCTGAGACAGGGCAAGGAAAATCCTTCCCTCTGATACAGGAACGGTTGCCCGCTGCCACACTTCACATCAGCTCTGTACAAGCACCAGGCTTCCTGAAGCTGCCCAGGAGCTCATGGCTACTTTTCTCTTTGCCTCATTTACATGCAATGCAAGCATAGAAATAATAAACCTAAACATCACACAACAAGGACTACAGTTCCAACATCTTTTTTTCCCATGGAGACCGTAAGAGAAAAACAAATCATATGGCAGAAGTTAATATACTGCTGAGTGGGCTGAACAGAATTTAGAAACCTGTACAAAGCCAAAATATGTATTTTCCAGAGTAGAATTTGTGATTTTCAAAAACCACATAGATAGAAAAAAGCATAAACAAACCAAACCAGGACAAAACCCTCAGAGCTTCTCAATGACTCAATGTCAGCAGGTTTTTGGCTGCCCCCAGCCTGTGCTTGTTTTCCTCTGGCATCTGTCCCACTCACAGGTCGTTCAGTCCACTGGACTATGTAATAAATACCAGACAGAGATGATGCTTTAGACAGAACAGGAACACTTGTGACTGAAACAGGTCCTGAATCTAGAATGGGGTGGCCTGAGGACAACGGGGACATAGAAACAGCAAGTGGTGTACACTGTATGTGGAAAAAGTTTTGCAGAATTTCTCCCATTTCCCTCCTTTTCACTTTTCAGCAGCCCAGTTTGGTCTAGAAGCCAAAAATGAAAACAGCAGAATCACTGATCTGAAGTAGCACCCGTGCTTACCTGAAATAACTGGATGACATTTTAAATTATTTCTTCAAAAAGAAGAGTCACAACTTTTGTACAGATGCCCAGTTTTAACCTGAGCATTACATTTTGACCACAACAAAAAAGACCACATTTCTCAGGGTATAAATCTAGTCAAATCTATGCAGTTACCTCCTGGCTGAATTTGGCCCAACATGCCTAAAAACCCCTTTGGGATGGTTCAATTCCAAGCATTGCACTAATCCGTTCTCCTGCAGTTGCTGAATGCTGTGATATGTGGTGTCAGCATACAGCATCTGAAACTTTTTTGACACAAGCTTGGTGTCATTAATAGAGTATTTCATTGCTTTTTAACCTTTCACCAGGTCTGTGAGCTTTTGGATTAACACTGAAAGGCTCCAGAACAAACCCTTCTTTCAGTATGACAAAATATCTTGCTCAAGTCTGAGAAAATTTTTCTTTTTACTTCTCTCAGTTTACTGTCTACTGTGAAGATGATTTTCAGAGATCAAGAAAAGCATATAATGTTTAAAACAAAACATTTGTTAACTAAGGATTTCCTGGATATTTCTGCTTTCTTATTTATACTACGTCCTGGACCTTGTGAAATCACTGTTTAACTTTCAGTATTATTTATGGAAGCAAGCCTGTTGCTGTTTCCAGATCTCAAAGAGAACTTTCAGTTTGCAGTTTCAGTACCAGGTGCACAGTCCTGGTTTAAATTAATCAACTAAAAAGGCAACATAAAGTAAGTATTTAACCCTCTCATACTCTGGCTGAGTCTTCACAGGTAGGATGTTTTTCTGCCTCTAAGCTCTCTCATTGGAATCAGGCTCCAGAGTCCTCAACCCTCCTCTTCTATTTGAAATTTGGGAATGCACAGCCTTTTTAGTGCAGCAGAGGTACATACTAGTTTTGGGGCATTTCTATAGTGCACAGAGAGATTTGAAATATTGCCCCCTTGGTTATAGAGATAAAATACCTAAACATGGAAAGAGATTCTAGGAAATGTACAAATTCTATGAGGCTTTGCATGGTGCCACTATTGATCAAATCTTTTCAATCCACAGTAGAAAGAGGCAGACAATGATGCATAATGATTAGTACACTGGATGTGTGATAAATCATTATCAACTTCTGTGCTGTCAGTGTGACTACTCTGACTTAACAGCCACGAGGAAAAACAATCAGCTTCAAGTGGGACCCTCCTCAGCACACAGACCTGGATTTGAAGGCTGTAGCACTATGTGCTGTCACTCTCAGCTGCAGAAACCAAGCGCAAAGAGATGTAAAATGTGAGCAAATCAGAAATCAAAGTTTTACATTCATTTGCATGGGTAGAAGTGACTGTGCATATGGGAAATTCACGTGGCTGCTCCAAGCAAGGCTGATAATGGTTGCACAATATGAACTATAATGAAAAAGATGAGAGAGAGCAGTAATAAGTAACTAATTTAAAACTCTGCTCAGGTGCTGCCTCACCTTCCAGTCCTCTTGCTGACAGCTGTAGCTTTGTCACATGACAGAAGACACACGGGATCATTGCTCAGGCTTCAGCACCACACCAGCATTGGGTAAATCTGCTCAGGAGGCTCCTGGGATGACACAGAGAGGTTGCAGTCTGGTGATGGTAGAAGGATGGAATATCGTTGTTTTCCAATGTTGTTGCTTTTCTTTTAAACCTGGGGAAATGCATCCCTAAGTCTTTATTTAAAAGAGAAAATATTAAGACTTCAAAATCAAGCACGCATTGAAATGATAAAATTTCAGTGTTAGAAAAAGAAGCCAGGAATCTTGTAATTAAAGATTCCTTTAGGGCATATGCATGGAAAGGCAACCTTCATTCTGGCATTTTCCAACTTCAGTGTACTTGCAAATTATGCATGTTTTGGCAAAGATTTTGTATCTGTAAAATGTATATATTATATATAGAACTGAATTAATCGCTGATATATTTTTGCCTCATAAATACAGTTTCCTGTTTCCATGCTAGAATCTACAGCATTAACATATTCACATGCCAGTTGCTGGATTTATTCTTGATAATCCAAAGGCTGAGACTGGACATGCTCAGCCTCTCCAAATTTCAGTCTTATCTAGCATTTTTTCTAAGTCACCCAGATAAATTATCTCAATGTCCTGGTAAAGGGATTCTCCTGTCCAGGGGTTCTGGAGAGCTCCAACTTTTTTTTTCTACATCTGACACACAATTATGAGTTCAAGTGCTAAGACTGATGAACAGAATTTTTCTTCTTTTTCACTGATTTAATTGTTGAGAATGTGTAATGTTGTACCAAGAATTTCTAAATAAAAGTAGTTTTTAAAACACTGTGTAAGCAAGAGTGTGGCAAATTTATTTCAGTGTGCAACAAGCCACATAAAGAAAAAGCAACACAGTGAATCTGAAAATAATCTTCCTGAAGAATTAGAAAAGTGGAAGAAAGGCTGGAGAAGGAGAGACACACTCATTCATCTTCTTGCAAATAATGTAAGAATGTGACATATTCATTTGTACTTGAACAGATCATTTCATTGTCCAGAAAAAAAAAGTTTTCTATAATTTTTTTTCTGATAAATTAAATAAATGAGCTAACGAATTATAAAAGAAAAAAAGAACATATTTAACCTTTATTGCACACAAATTCTGAATTATACACATGGTTCATTTTCATTCATGTCCTCTTTCTGTAATATAAATGTTCTGCAAAAGCAGCAAAACTGCTCTTTGCTGCTGCCTTCAAATGGAAGTTTCTCTGTGTATTCTGCAAACATTTCAGTCCAATTAAATTCAGTGAAAACTGAGGCACACAGGCACTGAGGCCTCTGTTGGACTCAGGAGCCAAGCACAGAACCTTCAGTATTCCATCTGCACACCCATCCCCACAGCCCTCTTCCCTCTTTCCTGCCTAGGTATACTTTCAGGGACAAAAAAGGCAGGCTGAGGATGGAGCATCCTCTGACAGATGTGCCCCCTGAAAACACTCCAGATGCCAAGAACATGAACCACGTTTGGATCAGGAAATCCTGACTGCCTCCAGTGAGGGGTTAATGAAGGATAAGTGTGTGCATTTGCTGTTTGTTGCTCAGCTAGCACTTCCTTATGACAATATGCATTACTTAATCTGCAAAGGTCAATGAATTGCTCTTTAGTGCCTTCCAAATGCCTGTGCAATGAACTTTGTCATTTTTAACACACATTTCTCAGCAAAGAACTGGTGGTACAGGTTTGAGGCTTAAAATACCTCTTCAGCTGCAAACACCTTTCACTGCACTGTATTTCCACACTCCCCACACAGCTTTAGAACTGTCAGGCCTAAGCAGAGACTCCCCTGTAGTCTCACTCTCAATTTGCACAGAACCTTGCACAAGCTAAACAATAAGGAGTACAATTATTAATTTCCTTTTAGTCCTCTTGCAATATAAATGACCAGCCAAAGTATTGAATGTGCAACACAAGTGCAGAGAGATGTAGGAAAACTGAGATATGTTCTCAACCTGCAGTGTGGCCATGGTTAACAGCAGTTTGGGGGAGCAACTTACTCTGCATTAGATCACTTAAAAAAAAGAGGTGAAAATATTGCAGGTCAACAGCATAAATGCCCAGAGAATGGTATGAATGAGCACAGCCCTAATCCTGGGAGCTAAACCACACAGCTGCTGCTCCCCTTTCCCCCATGTGGTGCTCCACTGGAACCAGGCGTGGTGGTGTGGATACCCAGAGCCCCAGGTTTGGGATATATTCCGACCCAGTGTGGATAGTTGGAATAGCACTAGAAATCTCCATGCAGCACCAGGACTGTGGGGTTTAACTTAGCAGGTAGTGGAATGCACAAGCACAGCACAGAGACAAGACTGAGGAATTAGGCTGCTGGCAAGTAGCAGCTGAAAGCTGATTGAATACAACAGATTGGGCTTTCAGACTGGACAGATAGGCAGCAGCTATTTAAATGGAGTATTAACAGTTTTGCTCTTAATTATTTCCAAACCTTCCAGCTAATGCAAACTCAGTACGACATGTATTTTGGCCTCAATTAATTATTTGTTGTTTCTGTGTGAATCCAGTTAAAAGAAAGCTGAGTGGTTTGTTGAGAACTTCTGCGTCTTTATAATCGTTCCTTTAAGTGCTTGGCTTACTTCTGCAAGCAGCTGTCATGCAAGTAACTGAATCTATACCTCACAAAAATGGCCACTTTCTCCATTTCAAGTGGAATTTCTTTCTGAAATGACACTGCCCTGCAAGCCAACAAATGGTCACCACTCTGCCCAGTGGCAGGTGGAAGGCCATGGAACTCCAGATCTAAATATGGAAACTCTACGCCTTCAGAAAAGGGAGATTCCTGTCTTGCCTATTTTGCATCTTACTTTTTGGTCTGGGAGGAGCTGACATTGAGGCATTTCTATATCTGGAACAGCTTTTTCTAGAATTTTCTGGAAGTATTTATTAGGAAATTTTATCTCAGATCCTTGCATAGTTAGTCATGTGAAAGCCACAACAGCTGGTTTACACCTCAAAGAGTAAACAATTACTAATAAAATGTCAAACCACTCCCAAACATCTCTGAAATAAGAGAATGACCTTCCAAAATATGTTTGAACAGACTGCTTTAATGCAGCTATTTCCAAAAGAGCTCTGTTTTCATATCTGTACTTTCTATACATCGTCCTTAATACACGTTTTGTATAGAATACCTGGGATCTCTCATCAATACTAATCCAATACGGATCCAGACACACAATAGCACTTGTGACAGATGGGACAGAATGTCCTACATGACATTTATTCAGCTTGTGAGAGGACAGACATATAAAGATTATGGCAGCATAAAGTAAAAAAGGTTCATGAAGCCAACACATGGTCCAGCGTACGGAGTGCTGACTGGCACAAAGCCAACCCATCCCAAAATCTGACACGTATTTTTACTGTCATGGTGAATTTATAGCCCAAGATTTTTATATTCTCTTCATCAAAAACAAACAAACCAACCCAAACCCCTCTTCAATTTCTGCTTTTTATTTCATTGCACTTAGGAGAAAGAAAACGTCCTCTCATTGAATTGAAGTGAGAATGAATTTAACTGAGCCTCTTTGCTAATCAGAATAAGTGAATTGATGCTTCTTTGAGCCAAAACAGCAAAAAAATAAACTACTGGTACTGCTTTGGTATATAATGGCTTTCAGACCTCTTGTTTGGATGATTCAGAAGGAATCAAAATGTACAGAAAGAGTAACAAAACCCAGTCTTGTGTAAGCCAGGATCAAACAAAAGGATTAACTGGTATGTCATGGTTTCCAGTGGCAACCACACTTTTTCAAACAAAAATTGTTAATGGATAGGAGATTAGGGGTTTGATTAAAAAAAATTGGACATCACATTTAATAAGAGTTGAGATGAGCTGCATACATCCCATGCCACGTGGAAAGACATCTCTTTCCCATCAGCCAAAATGTCGGTACAGAAAGAAACACAGAAGCCACAGAAGCTGTTCATGGCTGCAGCACATCATATCCATCATAAAATGACTACAAAATGCCCCCAATTCCAGTACTTTGAGGCCTTAACAGGTATCACAAAACCACCCTAAAATTGTCTCAACATATGAGAATATTGAATGCTCCAAGTTTTCTTATGGAAGATGAGCATCCCCAGGCTTTGAAGGAATACCTGCCAGATTCCCACAGCTCGGTGATTGGACTTTTTTTTTCAAAGTGGTGCTTGCCTTTAAAGATCAGTTTAATCAGTGGAGATCTCCCAGCTTTGCAGAGCAGCAGGGAGTTCTGCACAGCAAATATGAATTAGCAAATCCACTTATCCCTTCCTACAGTTGTCACAAACAGGTGCTACGTGAACACAGGCCAGAAACAATTCATGTCTTTACCACTCTCAATGAGATTTTAATTCTTCTTAGTTTTTTTCTGTGACATTTGAAATGAGTAGACTCTTGTATGTGCAAGGTAATCAGATTCACATTTGGGAATGGTACATGAACTGAACACACTGCCCCGAGGCTCAGGCCTGAAGGAATTTCAAGTGTGCAGAGATGGAATACGCAAAGACAGGAATAGGAGGTGGTTTAACGCAGCAGGCAGCTAAACACCACGCAGCCCCTCACTCACACCACTCTACACCAGTTACTGGGAGGAAAATTAACTCTATCCCAGGCGACACCAGGACAGAGGAACATGGTGACATTGCTAACTGTGAGAAGGGAAGTGCATTTTTGGATTGGGGAGGCAGAGGTGCATGTCAAATGCTGTGATTTGGAACAACAGTGCTTCTCCCTCCCTTTGCACAGGTCTGAAGAGCTCCACAAGTGTTGTTCCATTTCAGTGCTGCCACAAACTCCCCAGGTGAAGGCAGCACCAGCCAGCAGTGGAGTAGCAAGAATGCCTGTTGTGTTCTTTCAGTGCTGCAAAATTTCTGGCTGCCACACCTAAATTATTCCTGGAGTACCCGGTGCTCCTCCTCCCACTCCTGCATGGCTGACTGAAGCTAAGACGTGGCCCTAATTTTGCAGCAAGTCTCAACAAGAACAGTAAACAGTCCACAGCATTCCTGGCACACAGAGCAGACGGGAGCAAGAATTGTCTTTTAGCAGCTGCCATCCAGAAGAGACAGAATATATTTTCCAGTTAGGAATTCTGGATAAAAGCAATGAACCCCAGATAGACAGTTTGTACTGTACCCTCCATTTCAGCCAGAGATTCTTGAATTTGCAGTCAGAATACGGCAGGACAATGTCTGATGATGCTTTCGCTTTCTCCTTCAATCCAAGCTTCTTTTCACTACTCCATTGAAGGCAACATTACACAAATCTGTCCAAAAAGCACAGGATGGTGCTGTATGTTTTTCACATTTCCAGCAAGAAAATTAGATTATTTAATTTTTCATTTTATTTAATCATCCCCTGATATCTCATATTTATCTCTTTGCCTGCCTATCACTATATTGTAACTGAATTTTGTTACTAAATGCCATTAGTAACACAGAGAGATGAAGTGCTTACCCACATGCGCCAGTGTTAGAATTAGAACTGTATTTCTCAAAATTCTAACCCATTGTTGGTTAAGAAAAAGTCAGAATCTTCATCTACTGTGCACTTGGATTCTAAACATTATTTCGCCCAGTTCAAAGATCCTGTATTATGTCTCCAGCTGGCTTTTTCTTTTTCTATACAGCTGGAGCACAAAAGTGTTCTGAAATGTCCCAACTGAATTTCAAATGAGTATCAGAAATAGGCAAGGATATACATGATACATGCGGAATATGTGTCTAGGGAAATCACAGAAGATCTAGTTTCCACTAGTTGGTTATACATAAATTATTTAGGCAGTAAGCCTTTTGATTAGCTGGAGGCAAAGATACCTATTTTAGGTGTACTTATGGTCAGGATTAACTCATGAAACTTGGATGGCATCACCCATAAAACGGCTAAAATAATTTCAGCAACCTCATGCAAAAATTAGATGTTCTCTTTTTCATCACTTTTTAAATTTTTAAAATTATTTTTTACTTTTCCGTAACAAATACGACATGATTTTTGAAAATTATGTGATAAATGTCTTACAAAACCACACTAGAAACTATTTAGGGTGACAGGAGAAGAAAGAGGACTGGGAGCCAGGAGACCATTTCTATTTCTAGTTCTGCCATAGACTGTGTGACTGTGACTTTGAACCTCAGCTCTCGTTTTTGTGAAACGGGGATGACAATCCTGTTCTCTCAGGGATATTCTGTAACATAATTTTCATTTTTTTAAGGTTTATGAAATGCTCGAGACCCTTGATTAGAAGCTGCAAATGCAAATAATCAAGTAAGAATAACCACAGTATCAGCATTACTATTATTATTGTTAATAATAATAATGTTTGTTAATGTTATTAATATCAAATTATAAGCTCACTAGCATTGTTCTGACAAAAAGCCCAACCTGCACAGAGCAGGAAAATCATTGTAGCTCACTTCTAGGAACAAGAATGCTGCCAGCAGAGTTTCAACATGGGAGTAGAAAAGAATTCTTTAAGTTCTCCATCTGAGCAATTGTAGGTGGTAAAAATGAATATCTTTTCAATAATGCTTTGTGACATGGGAGCAGAAGCAGCTTTAAGAGCTTAACAGTATTTTTAAAATATGACTCAGGGGAGGTTTTCTTTTTCTAACAGAACTGGGGAAAAAAAAACCACCCAAGAGTTAAACAATCTTTTAGAAATCCAAAACCTTGAAATAAAACAAGAATTGTAGGTTAGGATAATTTGAGTTCACATGCAACACCATTGACATATAATAAATCTATGCATAAAAAACCATAAAAACCCAGATGTCTTATATTGGAAGCATTGAGTTCTGACAGATAAACTGTAAGAATTTCTGTTTTGTGAGTGACCAAAACCTACCACAGGTAATTTGGGATCTTAAATCCCCTTCAAAAAGCTGTCATTTCTGTGAAATACCTAGATAGATTGTATTAAGTGGTAGAAATGAGGTGAGGAAATGGAAGCATAGGAGATCAATATAACATTTGTTCCACTAAAGAAAAACATGTTCAGGTTTGGTTAGAGTCACATTAATAGAGAATGAAGGCAGTCCAGCAGGTTCTTTTTTCCTCCTGAATAGCCCATGTTAGGAAGCATTTGTGAAAACCTTAGAAAGGTAGGGGAAGGTGACAGACACACTGTACCCACTAGTCTTACCACAAAAATATTGCCTTTTAAAAAACAAAACCCATGCGGATTGTGGGTTACACAGATTTCTGAGGGTTCAGACTGGAAGACTTTAACTGGTAAACCAAAAAGAGCACTTGGTTTCAATCCCTCATTTTGTCTTATTTCATGACAGAGAGGAAAAAAAAAAATCACCTCATGAGAATTTAATATTAAATAGCATTTTGGAAATTCTATTTAATATACCCCATAACCAACAGAAGAGCTTGTTTGATGGCATACAAGAATTTTATCATTGTCTGAAAACTGAGGTGTGCTACTTCACTGTATTACTAATAACTACCTGTGAGTTCAGAGGAAATCCTCCACAAGAAACACAGAAACTTCGGCTTGTGTCATATCACAAAGTGTCACACGTCTAAGAAGAGTGGTAGTCATGTGCCATTAGTCCCAAACAATGCCTGAAAATGGAGTCATCTCCATGAGTAAGAAAAGCTGTTCAATCTTACATTATTGCTTCTCACCTACATGGAGTGAACCTGCATGTCTTCCTTTCAATCTTGGAAAGTCAGAGAGAGTGTGACTTTTCCTTGTGATTCAGCAAATACATGGAATGACAGAAGACCGTGGCATGGTAGATCTGTTCATGGTACCATGCAAGAACTCTGAAAAAAGGGAAATATTTGTTGTACAAACACTGCCGCTGATAGGGTCAAGGGAATAAAAAAACCAAAGACATTTTAAAAACAAGTAATTCACACGGTTCACTTAAACCAGAGTCTTACTGTACAAAGCCTGAGTAACTTTTTGCTCAGGAAGTAGTGGCCCATGACCATCACTAAAGTAATTCAACTTTCTATTGCACAATTGAGTGCACCCTGTGTAGCACTATGAAGTTCTACAGGTAAGTACTACACAACAGGATCACAGCTATGACACCCCATCACCTTGTTACAGATGTAAAATACAGGGCAATTCTGTAACACCTTACAAACAACAAACTACCACTTTATAAATGTTGTGCTAGGCCATGCAGCCCCCTACAAGCTTGGTAGTATCCCCAGCCCCATCTACAGAGAGCAAAACTGAGATCCAGAAGCCCACAAGGAATATTTATAGAAGAAAAGAAACGGCAGAGAGCTGCCAAATTAATCAGAATTAGATCATAATTAGATGGAAAAATCAGGTCAGGATGAGATAAGAATTCAAATCATGTGGGCACCAACCAGTGTTTTATTTCTAAAGTTGCTGTGCATTTTCTAAAATAACAGTCCAGCTGATTTCTTGTCCAGGGAACTGACTCACCATCAAAATAAGGAGAAATTATTTTTTCAGATATGGATAATGGACTTTGGTTCTGATAAAATGTTTCTCCCATACTCCTATACTTAAACCAGTAAGGGATACACAGAAAGATTTTTCCAAGCAGGGAAATGGAGATTACTATGGCAAATACTCTAATGGAGTCTTCGGAGATGAACCAAATGACCATGAATAGGATATAAAAATAAAATAAGAAATCTACCAAGCCAAACAGTGATCTCTCATGGTTACTGTCACTGAGCTCAGACTCTGTCTCGGTGCCTCTTTTACACTTCCAAGGCAGCAAGGAGTTCTTTGTGCAGGAACAGAGATCCAGTTCTAGAAATCTCCCAGCAGCAACACCATCCTTTGTGTTCACAGTCTCTCAGTCTCAGTGGAAGTCAAATTCTACCTGCTGCTGATACAGGAATGCACATTACCTAGGAATAAAAATTATTCAGAATAAAGTCATATTATCTTCATCAACATCCAAACTCGCATTGTATCACTGATTTCTCTGCTGGGTTTGTGTAACTGTTTTAGTCTCAGTGTTTTTTTCATTTTGCTGTTTAATCTATAAGCTTCTTAAAGGGGGAGAGAGTCAAAAAAAACCCCTTTGACATAATACCATGAATTCAAAGAGCAAGCTGACTGGAAAAAATAGTTACTATATTTAAACTGCATTATCCTATGACAGAACTGCAGATTTAAAACCTTTCCACTTTGATACAGCAGTTTTGCAGCATTTTAATATGCCTTAGTAGATTTCAACTGGCTGAAACATTTTAATAACTGTAATTTCAGAGGAATAAAATAGTACTGTGGGAGGAAGAAACAATGCCCCCATTTGTCACTCATGAAGACTTGTATTTGAAATCAGCCAGGGTGATGAGAGCAATGAGTTTGGTGGTCTCAACATAAGCCCCATTAGGCAATTAGCCAGTTGGCAAAAATCATGACATAATTTGGCACAATTAAGCAGAATATTCACTTTGTCTATGTTCACTGAAAGAGATCCTTTTGCAGGTCAGCATTCATGTGTATTGGCTCAACAACTGGCTTTTTATGTTGTGCTCTTCCATGCTGAGTTTAGCTCCACTCAAAACTATTAATCTTGATTGAAAATTGAGCTACGAAACATATGTGTTTGAGTACAGCAAGAGACAATTCACATTATGACCAGTAACTCTGCTGTGAATCTGCTTTGCAGCAGTAGGGATGACTTAATGTTATTGCAATTTGAAGGAAAGCATCCTGCAGTCCTCTCTCAGGCCAAATTCCCATTTACTTCAATTAGTAAGCATTACAGGAACTGTTTTAATGCTGCTGCCTGATGTGTTGGCTGCTTCTTCTTAATATATTACAGTGAAAAAAGATAGTAGTGAATATATACTTCCATTATGTGAATGGAATTTCAACAAGGCCCAAACTGCCCCATTTTGTTGTGTTTCTTTCCCAGGTACCACTCAGAGGGGTTCCACTCTAATAACAAACTACGACTTCGCAGCAGCAAAATGAATTGATTTCCTTCCTTAAAAATGGAGAATGTAAAGCTCTCTGCACCTGCTGGAAGCATGAATTGCCTGGAAGCTTTCATGGGCTCGTTTGCTTCAGGCAGAGCTGAGGTGCTGTCATATTGATTTGGGCCAAAATAACCATCTTTAGATAACCCTCTCCTTTAGATAACCATCTTCTTTAAGAAGCAAGACGAATGTCACGGAAAGCGTTATGAATCCTTGCAGACCGATGGGAAACAACACTGATTTCAACTCACAATTCTAAATTTGTATGATCTCAAGTGATGCCAAATTTAGCAGGTACTGCTTCTGCTGCAGTGTCTACATGGGTATTTGTAGCTCGTTCTGCACTGTGCTGTCTAGACCATGAATTGTATCTGCAAATGTTTTTCAAATGTGTAGCTGTCAGAGGATTTGGAAGGTATCACCTGCAAAGGAGTCCTCACTGGCCAGCAGCAGTGGTCCTGCACTTCTCGAGAAAGACAGGGAAAGGACTGTGAAGGAAATGTAGAGGTTATTCTGCTCTGAAAGAGAAAGAACTGTAGAAAAGTCCTTAATTCAGCCATTCTTCTCTCAAAATTCACTGAGCCATAACAGAACACGTGACAGAAATAAACACAGGCAGAGGACTGTGCTTCCAGGTTCTTTCCAGATTTTATATAGGGTGGAAAAAAGGGGGAAGAATCAAATTCTCTGTACTGAATAGATGAGAGAGAAACAACGAATGGGAGTTGTGAGACTGTAGCTGAACTAGTGAACCCCAGAGAATGCCAAGAGTTCTCCAGGATTTGCTAGAATTCAGACTCCGTTTGCCTTCCTAGCAGCATTTCCTCCTGTTAACAAGTTAGATAGAAAGAACACAGTATCTACTTTATTTTACCCTCTGCCAAGATCTAATTGCATGTGCCATGCCTCTGGTATGCTTAAAATAATTTTCCATAAGGCCTTTAGGAAACAGGCACAAAAAAGAAACCAAGAATGACACAGGAAATGTAACACAGGGAGAAATAATATGAAATGTGACCTGGGTTTCTTACTAGTATCATTTTGTTTTGAAAATTGACAGAGATGCTTAATTGTAATACTTTAAAATGGTAAGAAAATGAAAGGCAGGACTTTCAAGTCCTTTACACGTGCACTTGTATATGAAGGCTAGTAAATAAGCTTGTGTGTACAAATATTGGTTGGTAAATGTATTTTTACAAAAAACTTATATATAATGCAGGTTTTATTAATGTGGCAGAAGGGAAGAAACTACTCATAGAGATACACTGAGCTGGTAATGAAATACATTAATTCAAGTAGCTGGCATTATTCCATATGGAATTATTGTGGAAATCATGTATTTTTAATGTTGCATATGCATATATATATGTTTCGGGGATGGTGGCATCATGGGTTCATACCATATGAAAAAAACTATTATAACTGGTTAAGAAATTACAGTAAACTGTATAAACTACAGTTAAATTCTTCACCTCTGTAACAGGCTAAGTCTATTTAGGTGTAGTGTGAGGTATGAAAAGCAACATAACTGTACTGATGCAACATTTGGCCATGCTGATTAATCCTGCTGATAAGCAAGATGAAATTAATATGGGCATGGCATGGAATAAGTAATTGCCTTACCTGAACTAGGTCATCAGATCTAGCTCAGGAATTTTCATTCAACTGCCCTGTGAAGTGTGGGCTGTCAAGTTCTCCTTTCTTGGACTTTGGCCATTCACAGAGGAGTCTTTTAGAGCAGTTGTACTTTTGTTAGAAAGGATATAGGGCTCCACGTACCCTAGAACACCATAATTTTATATGGGCTGTCCCCTCTCCATCCCTTTTCTAGCACAGAGGTTAAGACTAAGATATTTCATTCCAGATCAGACATGTAGTTTCTTATAGCATGGTGCTGTGGGTGGTTTGTAAGTGGCGGAAATGCAGATTGTATGTAGGATCTGCATTTATGTAAGCCAGCACACATGTAGGGATCAGCTTTGGTATTTGCACATGCATATGTACCAAGTTTTGAAGGTGTTTATGCTGTGTGCTGAGCTGCTTGCTGTGTTGTGCGTGTGTTGCAGGTGTATTAATGTCAGTTGGCGCTGATTTCTCTCTGGTTTGTGTTCACTGAAGTTCCCGTAAATTACTGGGTGGGATTGGATGGATCAGTCAGTTTTCTGTGTTCTCTATCGGTTCCTGTGCTTGTGCCAGAGCCGAGATACAGCGCTGAGGAAAGCTGGTACCTCACCCCACACCCGCGCTGAAATCACAGCGTGCAGTTTATTCCTCCTCACGTTATCGCCGGGGCTGAGTGTGCTGTCACTGGGATGTGTGCGACGGCAACTGGGGACACTGCTCAGCGCCAGCGCAGGGCAGGACCTCTGGGGAGTGAGCCGCCGTCACAGCACCGAGGCAAACGGCCCTCACCTCTGCACACTCGTGATGGATGAGGCTCCTGTCACGACAGGGGCTGGTGCAGCCCCACAGAATCACAGTCTTTAGGGTTGGAAGGGACCCATGATAACACCCAGTCAACCCTCTGCCAAGGCAGGGTGACACAGGAACGCGCCCAGGTGGGTTTGGAATGTCTCCAGAGAGGGATAATCCACGGCCTCCCCGTGTGAGTCTCACCCTCACGTTCTGACTGGATGATGCTCCTGTCGCGACAGAGCGCGCCAGCCCCACAGTATGATGCTCCTGAGGTGAGGGCCAACCCCACACTCACCCCTGGACTGGATGAGGCTCCTATCACGACAGGGTGAGGGCAGTGCTCACAGGACGGCTGGCGCTCCCTTCGCCACACGCGCCGGTGCAGCTCCGCGCCACCCCCCCGCACCCCAAGACCGCTATGGCGGGCAGCTCCCCTCAGGCCGCCCCGCTCCCCCTCACCGCGGGCTGAGGCCGGGACAGGGGCGGCTCCTGCCGGGGTAGCGGGGGCGGGAAGGCGGCCGCCGCACCTGCGGGGCTGTCCCCGTGCGCAGCGGAAGCGGCGACACCGCCGCGTGAGGCGCAGCCGCCGCCGGGCTCCAGGCGGGAGGACGAGCGACCGCGGGACCGCGCTGCGCAGGGGCCGCGCCGCATCCATCGCCTCCGCCCCGCGGGCGGGGCCGCCCGCACGCCCGCCCCGCGCCCCGGCCCGCCAATGAGCGGCGTCCACATGCCGCGGCGGCGAGAGAGCACCGGGCGGCCCCTGAGTTACATTAGAGCCGCCGCCGCCGCTGCGCGACCGGAGCGAGCGGAGGCAGCGGCGGGCGCGGGGGAGCCCGAGCCGTGACGGCGACAGAGGCCTGGGCCGGCCGGGGGGGATTGAGCTGCTAGAGGAGGAAGGAAGGGGGCGATCCTGACCCTTCGCGGGCAGCGGGGCGGCTGCGGCTTTTTCTCCCCCGCGCCGTTATCGCCCTCCGTTACCGGGGCGGCTCGGAGCCGCTGAGGCGAGCGGAGAGGCGCTTGGCCATCTGGACGCGGCCCATCCCCGCAGAGATCCGCCGCGGCCCCGAGGCGACAGCGGCTCCCGGGGCCCACGCGCTCCCCGCTCGAAGTCCGCCGTCCCCGCCGGAGAGGCGGCTCGGCTCCCTCGGAGGCGTGAGGGGTGGGAGGGGGTGGGGGCTTTTTAATTTTTTTAAGGGCTGCTTTCCCCTTTTTTTTTTTTTTTTTTTTTAATTTTTTTTCCTGCCCCTCCCGGCCTCCTCCGCGGAGAGGTGTGCTCGGGCTCCTCTGCTGCGGGAGAGGGTCTATGGTGATAGCACGGGGGTGGTGAGGGCTGAGGAGGGGTCTCGCCGCCGCCCCCGCCGCCGCTGAGGAGGAGGAAGAGGCGAGGCACGGCACCATTTGCTGCTCCCTGCCCCAGCCATGGAGAACGCGCACACAAAGACTGTGGAGGAAGTTTTGGCTTATTTCGGCGTCAACGAGAGCACCGGCCTCAGCCTCGAGCAAGTGAAGAAGCTGAAGGAGAAATGGGGCTCCAACGGTAGGTGAGGCAGCCCCGCCGCGGGGATGCTGCCGCCGGCGCTCGCCCTCTTCCCCCTCTGCTCCCTTTCCAAGCCCTCTCTCTTCTCCCTCATCCTTGCCGGGGCCCTGTGCGAGGCCTAACGCGTGTGCACTGGCAAAGCCGGCATCTCTTCCAGGACCCGGAATAGGAGCGAGGGAGAGAAGATGGCTGACTTGAACTCCACCTCGTGGGTTTCTTTCAATCCCGAGCTCGCAGGGCTGCTCTGGGGAGGAGGGTGTCGCCTCCGTTCCCTTTCACCGTAACGGTGGGAAACCTTCTTCCATTCTGAAATGAAGCGCTTTGGGGGTTAGGATTTGCCTTTTTTTTTTTTTTTTTTTTTTTTTTTTTTTTTTTGCCCGTCTTGACCTTCATTTTCCCCAGTTTTTTTAGCTCCTTTCAGCCCCTTATTTTATGTTCTTCTCTTCAGTCGGGACACAAAATTCAGTCGATTTTTTTTAATCCTTACTGCTTGGCTGTCCTGGTCTCTTCTGAACGCCCTTGCCCTTGTGTAAAAAATGAAAATCTATGAGAAGATTACACGGTGGAGGTGTTTTTTTAGCTTTAGCACTGCTTTTGTGCCTCTTGGATTCCTAAATCTAGTTGCAGGGATATAAAGGGGAGAGCAGAAATAAGGACATACCCTTAAAATGGAGGAAAGAATCTGAAATATTTTGAACCAAGTTTGATGGTTTGTGGGTTTTTTTTAAGTGAATGTGGAGGAAAAGCTTTGTCAGAAAGCATTTGAAAAGCGTTTTGAGCCTTTGACCCTTTGTGTGCAGCAACAGCAGAAGTCCCACAGCTGGCTGGAGTGATGACTTGGCTGAATTATAACCCTTGGCACATTCCCGCGAACCTTTATGTGTCTTAAAATGCAAAACTCTCAGGCCCATTCACGTACTCTGGTGAAAAGAGCCGCCTTAGTGGGGCTTTCAGTATGTCTGTCAAATCCAACCCAGCTGAGTGTGCAATTCAGGAACAATATCTGGTGTGGATGCCTGATAATGCTCTAATGTGTTTCTTCGATGATTTCTTTTCTTTGACATGCTTCCTGGAAAAATCTTCCACTGACAGAGCTACCGGCAGAGGAAGGTGAGCATGGTTGTGAAATCTTTTGCTAATTCCTGTTGATAATTCATTTTTTTTAAATGTACATGGCTCAATGGCTTTGTTACATATTGCAGGAAAAACCTTACTCGAGCTTGTGATTGAACAGTTTGAAGATTTACTAGTTCGAATTTTGTTGCTCGCTGCTTGCATATCTTTTGTAAGTATGATTTATTTATTTTTTTTATTTCCTAGGGTTCTGTATGGCAGAGTGACATATTCCAATGTATGTGAACTGTACATACTGAAATTATTCTTTCTTGCTGGGTAGAAGTAAAAGATGCAAGGTTGCTGCCTCTTAAATTAGTTCCTTGTGACGAGGTTTCTGTATGCTGACCAACAGAAATTTCAGGGAGTCTTTCATTGCATGAATCATAAGTACATAACTACACTAGGACAGGTATTTTAAAAAGTGCTTCTCATTCAACCCAGTTTGCTTATTTGAGGTGGGATTTCCCAATGCTGCTGTTGGCTTTGAGAACTAACCTTGAGTAAGTAAGCGTTTAACTGGACATTCTTCTTGCCTTTGGGTTAATCTTTATCAAGCTCAATGTATAATCATTGGAAGACATTTTTGGATGCAATGCAGACTGTAAATAGAATCTACATGGCGAATATTCCAGTTGCCTTCCCTTCCTGATAATAGCAAGGTGACAGTTGTTGCTTTTGACAGTGACAAGAATGTTGACGGCTGTGATGGCACCATTGTTGACCAAATTTGGTAACTGACCTTTGGATAGTCAAGTCATTAAATGGACATCTTACTTTGCATACAGGACTAAAAGAACAAGAACATTTTAAACATTTTTTTTTTTCTAAAAAAAGCACGATTAGGCAATCTTCTTACGTTATGTGTAAAGCCTATGTGCTTGCTTAAAAACTGGAAAATGGAGTGAAGGCTCAGTGGAGAAGGAAGGTGAAGGCTGTATTTCTTGGGGAGCTGGACAACAGAAACAAAAGCTTGCAGAATATTAAATTGTTTAGGTAGGGAGTAAAAGTTTACAGTAGACTTTGCCCTGGAGTTGTAATTAACTACTTGAAGAAAAAAAAAAATGCTGCAGCTCTTGGAGGGGGTGGAAATTGTGGTGACTCTTTAGCTAAGGGCAAGCTAATTAGGATGGGCAGAGGAGAATGTGCTCTGGAGCTGTTGTGTGTGGTGGGGGAAGGGTTGCCCTGGTGCTGCAGTTTGTGCTGTGCTGGGGATCTGCTCCCCCCACACTGACACCTTCCAAAGGGCTCTGGCTTTGGGTCCAATTCACCAGTACCAGCTGAGCAGTGACTGGTGATATCGATCTTGACCATGGAGACAGATGTGCTTCACTCACTCCTCTGTTTCCTGGAGAGGAAATCAGGCTGGCTATTGAAAATCGAATAATAAACAGTCATTGAAAAGCTTTTTTTTTTTCCCCCTCTTCTTTCCCCTTATCCTCCTTGAGGGTGAGAAGGGGATGTCTTTTTGTTCCTGGAAAGTCAGGAGTGTTTCTGTCATCTCATGAGACAAATGACAGCACAGAAGTTTGTTAGCCTTCTGTGCCAAAGTACATTAATTGTTTTTATTATAAACAAGTAAGTGAAAAATCAGATTCACCAAACTAAAGCTTTCATTGCTGAGTCTCAGTAAGTATGAGACCAGACTGACAGAGGTCACAGAACATACACTGCTGAGTCCTCGTGGAAAACTTGATTAGTAGCTGAATTCAGTTGCTTTTTTCAGTATGGTTAATTTTCCTATCTAATTAAGAGACTGTATTCTAATGGAGTGTGGGATAGATCTGGGTTCTCTGCTTCTGTGCAGCTGACATGGTACATGACCTTGGGCTACTACTCTGCCTTTTCTATCTCCTATTTTAGAGTTACAGAGGCACACTAAATTGATGTTAGAAGTAAAGATTTTTCTCTGATGAAAAGTAAAAAAACCCTAGATATATTGTAATTTTGGTACTTTAGAAGCTCTTCCCCTTTGTATTTGTTTCTGGTGTTTTCTTTGCTCAGAAGGTGATCATGTTGTCTGTTTTTCTTAGGCTTTAACACTTTTTCTTGATGAAAGCATAATAGAGACTTTCGTAGTAGCTGTAAAGCACTGTTGGATATGTTGATACCAGGATTGCATTACTGCAAAAATAGGATGTAATTACATCACCCAAATTCTGGTGTTCTTTACCAGCTGCACATTGTCAGTTTAGAAAAATCAAGACTCAGGTATGAGAGAGAGGATCTTGAAGTATACAGATAATTTTTTTTGTGTTGAGGGAGTTTTTATGGTGGTTGTTGCAATCATAAATCATATTAGTTTATTGGTGTTACAACTGCCTGCACAGTAACACTCATCTGTAGCACTGAGACCTGCATTAGGTTTTGTGCAGAAACATTCCTTCTTATATAGAGTATAAACTTCTGTGTTCAGAGTGCCTTTTGTGCCCTCTGCTCCCACACTGCCTGTCAGGTACGTGTCAGTAAAATAACTCAGAGCAGCAGCTCAATCTGTGTCACCCAGGCTGATTGCCGGGGTCAGATGCTGAGTGTTTGTGGGCTGTGGATCCTGTGTCCTACATTCCAGGTCAGAACTGCTGTAAGAGATGTGGCTGGTTAGTGAAAGCCCTAAGTATGGCTTTTGAAGAGAAACAGCATAAATAATTTCTGATGGTGAGTAAATGGATCTGTGAATAGACTTGTCTCGGTCTTGTGTTGGATCTGTGAAGCCTCTGCAGAAATAAACCCGTGGAGTGTATTCATCGCTTCTAATTCTTGATACTTGTGTAGCATGTGCTCAGATCTACAGTGTTTACTGAAAAGAACAGCTTGCTTTGCTGTATAAATGATTTTGACAGGTTGCAAAATGTTGACTGCATCTGATGTAGAATAATTCCTTGGTGAAGTGTGGATGCTTTAAGCAGTGGTGTGTGCAGAACTCTGCAATCTTAGCTCTGCATCACTCAGTGGATTTCCTTCTACAAGGTGCAATGTAGGCTATAAACTCTACCAAAACTTGAAGTATTTATACAGCATCCTTAGAGCACTCTTCCCCTCAGTTATTCCTTTGATTCCTAAGCTGACTTAGAAATGACTGTTTTGGGAATGTTTTCTAATAGTGGATGTCTGTGTTTAGGTTAAAACAATATATTGTGCTTTAGCCCAGACATTGTTAGAGCCTGTAAATTAGCATGAGTGTAACCTAGCTTGTGGTAAAAGGTGAGCAAAGGTCCTCTTGGAGGAAGTAGGATGTGTCAGTAACAATGTTGCAGGCTTTGCCCTGAAATCACCCCAAAAGCTACCTGTTTAGGTCAGCAGCAGTGAGTGTGTGGCGCAAGATAAGGGTTGCTGTAGAACATGACACTGACAGGCTTTTAGCTAAACTTAGATTGCTCATTAGCACGAGGGTAGTGGTGATAAAAATGTGAGAAGTCGTTGTGATTCCATTTTATGTTGTAAAAATTAAACTGTGGGTGACAGGTATTTTTTTTTTACCCCATTATTGCTATAATAATATATTTATTTTCAGAAATATGGAGTAACGTGGTGGGTGCTGACGATCTGTTAACTCAGTAAAATTCTTAATTTTGTGCATATGCATGTGGTCAGGATGTCTTGGTTTGTGTTTGAGATTTTTTTTTCCCTGACCTCCTTGTGTAGTGGACAAAAATCTCTACTGAATCATGGAACTAAACCTGGGAGGTTTTTCTTGAATGTTTCCTGATGTTCAGTGTAACTGACATGGATGGAACAGGGATCAGGACTACTGAAATAGTTTGCATCTGCTTAATTTTAAACTAATTTGTATTGAAATGATTAATCACTAAAAGAGGGTTTTCTAAGCAGTAGTTGATACTCTGTCCAAAATACACTAGAACTGGAATCACAGTATCCTGTGAGAAGAAAACCCTTGAAAGCAGTCCATACATTTTATATGACCTGCTTTAATTAATCCAGGGTTTCTTTTTGTTGGGATGAGTTCTCGCCTCTCCCAGCTTGCTTCTAAGTTTCCATTGTCAAAATGAAAACCAAACAAAAATCCCTGTGCAGTTGCTGACAACAAAGTGTTTGCTTTTCCTCTGTTAGTGGTGAGCGGGTACAGCCTGCTGGGCAACACAATTCTGTCTCAAAACTCCCATTCTTCGATTCTGTTGTTGTTACTTAATGATACATAGTCATCTGAGGTAACTTGTCTCCATAACATCCCTGACAATAGAGATACTTCACTTGTAGAAATGGAAAAAAGCTGTAAGGGTACTTGTGCTGTTTCAGCCGCTTCCATCAGTGCTCACCTCATTGCTGGCTGATTTTGGCATTGTACCTCTGTCCCCTTTTTACAAATAACCATGAAAACTAAGTACTGTTTGCCTGTCATTGTGTGTCTTTTGCCTCAGTGTCCTGCAGGTCCACCCCATTAGGCTTTGTTTAAAATAGGCTCTGCAAGCCGTAGCTCCAGCAGCCCTAAAGCAAATACACTGAATGAAAGTTGTGCTTTAAGCTGCTTATGTTGGCTGTTGATATGGGGCTTTTATGTCTTGCTATTATTTCTCTTATATTTTTAGGCTTGCATTTCTCTTGAGCAATTATCTTATTCTTTTCTTATTTTTCCTGCTCTTTCTTAAATACATGGTGACTTTACCTATTGACAGTACTGCCTGACCAGTGCATTGGAGATCAATGACCTGGAAATTAAACTGTTCTGTGTGTGAGTCTTAAAGTGATTAGGGCTGAAACATGGTGGGGCCCTTCTGAGTAGAAATTTTTAAAAATGAGATTTCTCACTGTAAACCTCTCCAGGGTCTTAAAAGTGTGCTAGTGGAAACTTTCTGACAAGGACTCTGTGACTTGGACAAGAGCTGTCTAGTCTTTACCAGGCCCCAGCATATGGTCTGTTGTTACTAAAAATGCAGTGTTGAATACTTGTTATTGCTTATTCTACTTCCTCTATGTTTTTCTTGCATTTGTTTTGTTTCTTACTTCAGGCTACTATCAAATAATAAACCTGATCTGTTACGGAATGTGTTGTGTATCACAAATATTCTAAATGGAGAGTTAATATAGCTGTAGTCTGCTATAGGAAAACCAAGAACTCACTATGTATCTGGTTATTTTATGTCTATATTTACTAAATTGTTCTAGAACTAAAGCTTGGATTGTTCCACTGGTAGTAATTGTGTAGAATCTTCTGGAGGGAGAGCTGTGTATTGCTGGCTTCCAGGGTTAACTAGATACTTCATTTTAGTCTTGTAACAGATTGATAATTTCACCAAAAAAACAGCAGTGAAGACTTAAACCATCAGACTATACTCTCAGGATCTCTAATTTGAGTTCATCTGCTGTTTTTGAAATAATGGCTTATTGAAAGAAAAGATCCCTTGAAAACTTAATTTTGGCTCTCCTTGACATACTTGGATCTTGCTGTCCTTGTAGCTACTTTCCTTACCTCTGGAGTTACAGCCTGTCTCAATGTTATTTTACAACACACATGGTCTTAAATCGGAAAAGATTCTGGTTTAACATTGTGTAAAGCAGATGTTTTATTCTAGTTAACCTTGTAGGTGCTTGCTCAGATAAGCACATCACAAAATAATTGAATTTTATTTGCTTTGTTTGGAAGCAAATTGGGCTCTACAGAATTCCAATAAAGAAAGAGAAGGAAGAAACAGTTCCTAAAGAGCTTTTCTGATGGCAGCGTGTGACCTTGTGTACGCTGAGAGAGCTGAAAATGCACCGTCGGCCTCTCCTGTAGCTCCATGGGCAGCAGCAGTGCTGGTGCAGAGGGGAGGCTGCCCATGGCACAGGGATGTGTGTGGAGTGAGCACAGACAGTGGGGCCTGTCCCACTGCCCCAGCAGGTCAGATGCCAGGAGGGGTTCTGGGGATTGGAGAGCAATGGCGTGGTAGGAGGGAAGAAACACCGAGGTGTGGAGAGATCCTGACTAAATCTGTTCTGCACAGGAATTACACAGACCCTCAAAATGTTGTGTTGCCAGTTGGGATGTTGCAGTAGTATTAATCACAACCTGGATCTTACGAGTTTATCCCTTCATAATAAAGATTTGTTGTTGCATTGGATTTGCTTGACAGTCTGTTTTCTGCTTGAGGCTTTCATGCTGCTGCTCCTTCCTTTTGACATCCTGGAGTGTCTCACAATTGAGCAATAGCTCGGAGCAGCATGTTGGTGGAATCATGGTCTTGCTTTAGTAACAGTTTGCTTGCTGCAGTCTTCTAGTGATTCAGAGTGCTGTTGCCTGACTACCAGCCCTAATTATCTCAACACGTTGTTCCTATTTACTGTCACTTTCCAGGCTTCCTGTTGCTCAACATGTTGATGAAAACTCTCTTCCTCTCTGGTCATGTTAACTTTAACTTGACTTTTCATCAGTGACTCCAGCACTCTGCAGAGGCCCTGACACATTCAAGTCAAGTGAATGACAGATGCCTAAAACTGGAGTGCACTTTTGAAACAAATGAATTAAAATCTATGTGGAGCCTTTTATGCAAGTCCTCAAGTTTAATTTACCTTTTAAAATCCAATTTTGAGTTTTATCAGCTGCTTGGTTCAGAATCTAGCTTCAGATATAACTATGCCATTCACTTAGATGTTTCAATAAGACACTACTTGTATTTAAATAAGTAGATGCTTATTTTTCATATCTACTCACTATAGATATGAAAGAAGCTGTTGTAAAGCTGTTTTCATTTGTGTGGCTAAGTTACTGGTAAAGAGCAATTAACTTGCTTAAAATTCAGATTCTGGCAAAGTTTGTGTTTTAAGTAGTCAAACTAATCTGTCTGTGTCCTGTTTTATACCATAATGAAATAATTATTTTTCATTGTCATAATGTTGTCACAACTTCTGCTTTCATTTCTGAAGCGACAGTAGCAATTGTTTCCCAGATAAATAGCTTACTCCTTTAGAAGAAGAGCGGCCTCTAAAATGAACTTTGTACTACTTTAGTAAAGATTCTTTTTCTCCTTTTCCATTGCGTTTTGCCAATTCATTCATGAATTACAAAACTACAGACTTGGTAGACTGAGGGGTTTCCAAAACTGCTGAAGTCTGAGCAGTTGAAATTTAGCAGGCATAAAGTTTGCAAGGTGTCTGTGTAAATCAGTAATTTAAATCGCTGTGTTTCTCTTGCAGGTCCTGGCCTGGTTTGAAGAAGGTGAAGAAACAATCACAGCATTTGTAGAGCCTTTTGTAATCTTACTTATATTAGTAGCCAATGCAATTGTGGGAGTGTGGCAGGTATGCAGAGATTTTTACAGCATCAAATCACAAATGTTTGGGGGTTTTATCGTTTAAGAGGAAGCACTGTACCCTGTAGTGTCGGGTGTTCTTACACAGCAAGTAGGATGTGCTGCTAACTTTGGATTCCTGAGAGTCAGCAAACCATAAAGTGTCTCAACAGAAAGTGTTGACTTAAAGGTAAAATGAAAGCTTCAGAAGTGTTGCCAGAGAGGCAAAATGCCCATCAGTGTGTTTGGCCACACACTGCTGAACACACGAACAAGACAGGCCAGAATAAAGACCTGAATTCAGGCAATAAATCAGGCCTTGCAAAGCTAAGAACAATTGGATTGGTTTGCTTGGGTTTTTTTCCCAGCTAAGGAACAAAGGATGGAGCACTTGTAATCTTGTTTCTTGTCTGTTTCCTCGTGAGACAACTGTTGTGTTTTAGTGAATTATTAATACAGTATTAATTCTCCCTGTTCAATCACTATTAAGTGTACATCCAAAGACTGCATGTCTGTCAAAGGCACAAGTTTCTTCTGAAAACATCTAAATACCATGAAACTTTTCCTACACTGTCAGCTGTGACATTAATTTGATGCTTTTTTTATAAATCATGTAGACAGTAATATCATAACATAAAATAACACTTCATGAGATGCCAAAACAAAAATGTTCATATCACTTTAGTTTGCTAATTTGATCACTTTAGGCAGTGGATGTTTTGTTAGAGGGTTTTTTTCTGCAGATAAAAAATACCCTGGGATTTTTATGGTAATTCCAGTTCTTTGTATGATTGGTTGGTTTTGTTGGGGTTTTTTTTAAGGGAAGGTGCTAACCTGACTTAATTACTTGTTCTCTTAGTGTGTGAGACATCATGCTTAAAAAAAAAAAACCAAACTGGTCAAAATAACAAAAATTAAGAGGAGGAGCCCTGTTAAGAGGTTAAAACACATTAGAGAGAACCCTGTATGCTGGAAGAAGTGGCCTTGAGTGGCATTGCTGCACATTCCTGTGCTCTGCTTTGTGCTATCCCGTGTGAGCTAGCTGAAGAGTATTCTTCAAAACCCAGTTTTTAGCAGTACCCAGCTTGCTGGTCAACCTGCTGGAGCAGGTGTGGAGGGAAGAGACGTTGGTCAAGGGGTGACAGCATTGCCCCCTGAAATGACATTTTATATTCAAGTCTCCATAAAGTAATTGTGCAAGAGTTAATGCTTAACTTGAAACTCTTGAGTTGCAGTTCTGCAGGTACTAATTTTAAGCATGAAATGGAAGGTAAAGCTGTCTGTATAGTTTGAGGATTTTTCTTGTGTAGTTGTTTCCCTTTTGTAGGAAATAATCAGGGTTTTTTTTTTCAGATGTGATAGTATGCAAAGAATATACCTCTGTGTATTTTGACATGCATGGAACTTCATTGTGAAACAGAGTTGCTGCACAGATGAAGTGACTCATTCCTTTGTTCTAATGGGCATGGAAAATCAGTCACAGTACACAGTCTCCACCCATAAATGTATCTGTTCCTACAGGTACCAGATGTGAGCACTGAGTCACGGCCACGGCTCTGCCGCTCTCAACCTTTCCTCTCACGTGCACTTTTCCCCAGGAGCCACCTGCCAGTGCTTCAGTGCCTGCAGGATAGTCTGGCTACCATAACTTCAGGCAAACTGGGAGCAAAAAGACTCAGTCTAGCACGCTGAGCTGGCTGAATGAGCTGAATCACAGACTTTGTTGAGGGTGGAAATGATCTTTAAGATCAAGTCACACCATTTACCCAGCACTGGCAAGGCCACCAAGAAACCATGTCTCTGAGGGCCACATGTACATCTTTTAGATACCTGCAGGCATGGTGATTCATCCACTTTCCTGAGCAGCCTGTTTGGATGCTTCACAACCATTTCTGTGCAGAAATTATTGCTAATATCCATTCTAAATCTACCCTGGTGCAACTTGGGTGTTTATTCTTTTCTTTTTCTAGAGAGTGACAAGGTCCTCCCTGAGCCTCCTTTTTTCCGGGCTGAGCCTCCCCTCCCCCCCCACCCCCAGCTCCCTCAGGTGCTCCTGGTGCTCCAGACCCTTCTCCAGCTCTGTTCCCTTTCCTGGTCATGCTCCAGCCCCTCCATGTCCTTCTTGTCATGAGGGGCCCAAAACTGCCCCCAGACCTGGAGGTGCCTCAGCAATGCCCAGCACAGGGGATGGGTGCTGCTCTGATCTTACTGGCTACACTATTTCTGCTACAAGCCAGGTGCCGTTGGCCTTCTTGGCCACCTGGGTTATCATGCTGAATTTTTACTTCTCCTTTTTGAAGGAGAGATTCTGTTGAAGTAACCTTCCTTTTGTGGGATTTTAAGGTTTTGCCTCACAGGGGCTCACAGTTAGTCCATAGAAAAGTAGTATTGGTGTTAACAGTGCTGAGGAGCAGAATTAATTTACCTGGTGGAGTATGAGGCTGGTATTACTTAAAGCTTTATGGGTTTGTGCTGGTATCTGCACTGCCAGACCCTGAGCTGTGCCATTTAAATTTTAGTTCCTCAAGGTAGTTTTGGTAATTTTTAAAAAGCTCATTTTTCAGCTGCACTGTTACATGGAACTGCTGAGTTCCTCAACATTTGAATTTCTGATGGTTTTGTTTCTGCTTTGACATGCAGGAGGAATTTTTTATTATCTGGAAAGCCTGATGTATATTTGAAGGGCAGATGTTCTAGAAACTATGTGCACTCTACCATTATCTATAATTATCAGGGCTAGATGACGTTTGTTCTTGTCAATAGGCAGGGAAATGGAAAATAAGTTCCTTCTCCAAGAGCTGGAGAAGGAGCACTGATAAGCTGCTGGTTTCTACAGTTGTTCTTTATCCAGGTGGCATCACAACACTGATACCAGTCTCTGCCAGTGCTTAGTGAGAGGACTGCAGCTGAGACGGGAAAGCTGTTGTTTTAGTGGAAATCAAAAGGTTTTCATATGTGGAGATTCATCCAAGTTTGTAAATTGTTTAGAGATTCTGGGGAAGTTTCTAGTGTATGCTTTAATTTCACTTCAGCATGACTTGATTTGCTGAAACAAGTAGTAGTAAGTTGGCTTCATCATAACTTGATCCTTGATTTATGTCAGTAAACGAAATTCAGCAGTGCTAGTCCACTCCAGGCTGAGTGTAAGCTGCTCCAGCCAAAGTACAGCCAAAACCTACATTCATGATTCTTAATTCTGCTTAGTGCTTTTCTTAAGGTCAAAAAGCATCCATATGTGACATGGAACTCTTTGTGTGGCCTCCCTGCAACAACACAGTGGATATTCTTGTTGGAAAATGCTGCGGGGGTTTAAATAAACAATTTCTGTGTTCTAAAGGCCTCCAAACACCTGAAGTACACTCTAATGATTTCCAGTCATCAACCTCTTAAGGGGAGGGGACACAAAATGTTCTGTATGAAGAAACACAGCAGAGCTGAGTTGGCAGCATTCATATGATAATGCTTTTGAAAAATCGGATCTGACTGGCTTATTTTTCCTTGAGGGCTTTCAGAATTACTCATTTTTGCTGTCCTTTAGGAAAGAAATGCTGAAAATGCTATTGAAGCTCTTAAAGAGTATGAACCAGAAATGGGTAAAGTGTATCGACAAGACCGAAAAAGTGTCCAGAGGATTAAAGCAAGAGACATTGTCCCAGGTGATATTGTGGAAGTGGCAGGTAAGACCCACTTATACATGCATTAGCATATTAATGTAAAATTGTTGTGGGGCTTTGTCTTAATGATTTGAGGCCCTGGGGGGAGTTTTCAAAGACTCCTAAGTATATGCTTCACTTAAGAACAATCTTGTTCCTGTTCATCTGTAATTACCTTAAATGTGCATTTCTACGGAGGGGATTGTTTTTCAAATTGCCACTTAGTTTAATTGGTAGGTCTAAAAGCAGAGCATTTTAATTGGAGTTGTGATTTTAACACTTGTCACGAATTTAAAATTTTGTTTTCTAATGTCTGCTTTCAGAGTGTCTTAAAACTCATCTGGTTTTTCATCACAAAATAGATGTTTGTTCCTGGTTTTTAAATGTCTTCGGTTTCCTTGGGTTTGGGAGCGCAGAGATTTTTTTGGTCATGCTCTGTTATTTCATCTGAATGTGTTCCTCCAGCTCTTAGACTTGTAGTAGCAGTGCCTTTGAACTTCTTTTCACAAATGTCTTCTGTCCTCTCAGCAAGTATGACTGGCACGTGACTTCACTGCTTTCTCATCTTCCATAATTCTTTATTGCTTCTTGTGACAATTTGCTGCATAGATCTCAAAAACATAAGCTATGCAGAGTAGAGCTCCCTGTTACTCCTGGGTAAGCTTTTGAAGTGCCAGTCTTAAAAGACTGGACTTTTGCATAGAGCTTTCTAATATCTTAGTTTTCCTCTAAAAGGCGTATCTTTGTTTGGAAGGAGTGCAAAAACAGAAGGGTTATACACTTTGAGCTAAAACTCCATCATTTTGGCAATAATGCCATAGTAATAACTTTTTCTCTAAACTGGGCTTGACTGTTCCTTCCCAGATAAAACCAGGTGGCTTTTGCTAAGTGTCAGGAATGTTGCATGCTCAGATTTTGTAGGTCATTATCAACTGTTAACTGAGTGATTGTTCCTTTGGGAACAATTCAGGGTGTACATCAAACTTACTTTGCACTAGTGTCACGTTGATTTTAGAGGTGGCAGCTGTCTCAAGAGGAGATAAATATATACCCTTAAACTTGACTATCCTCCTGTTTTAATTAGCAGGCAAAGAGAATGTGCACTCAGAATGAAGTTGGTGTTGGCTGCCTGCCCAGCTTTCATTTCTTGAGAAACTTTAACATTGGCTGAGCCCTGTCTCAAGGCCCTGTTCTGTGCACAGGATGATTCAGCTACACGTCCAAATCCAAAGTGATGATAGCAGAAACAGAGGGTGAACTGTGATGCTTTATCACTTACTGAGCCTCACTGCTCCTGCTCTGCATGGCCAGAGCTGTGTGCTCTGCAAGGGAGGGGGGTGTTTCTGCTGTGTTTGATGTGTCCTTTTGAGGCAAACAGAACTGTATCAATTACAGACTCTGCAGTAGATGTCTTGGCCAAATCCTTATCCTGTTTTTAAATGTCAGCAATGGAATGGTAGTTTTGGAAGGAGTTTTCATCATGGGGATACACTTGGGTTGTGTTTTTTGGTAATTTAAGGCAGTATTGGTAAAATTGTGAGCTGATGACTGTGTTTTGCACTGGTTTGGGGTATCACTGAGGAGAAGCGCTGGATTTTGATGCTCTGCCAGGTATCTAGAGCACAGAGCACTTTCTACTTGATTCATTGCCATTTCAGAAGAGGTACAGATTGTGTTTTCATCTTCAAATTTAGCTTTGCCTTTATTCTGTATGAGAACATCTGGGGGATGTGTAGGCTTTTACTTACCTGCTGTATATTGTCAGTACCAATAAAATCAATTACTGTGTTTAAAAGGCCTATGTCTGAGGGAGAAAAACGAATTGGGAATAACCAATGTGCCTGTGACACCAGGCTGCCTTTAACAAGCATAGTCTCCTCTTTATCATAGGGTTACTATTGCATTATTTTAAAATCTGCCTGTAGAACAATGACTGATAGTCCAGCACACGTAGAATTGATTTTCTTTTTTTTTAAATAAGGACAAGCTTAAGCAGGTATGCTCATGTAGAAACCCAAAAAACATCCAAGTTTTGTGGCTGTCCTTTAAGACAGGTGGTCTGGCTTGTTGGACTGCAGAAGCTTTTCTGGGTAAAATACTCACTTGAACTGGTGGGTCAAACAATGCACTTCAATTACCCTCTTGAAGCTGCAGTTGATTGTAAGTCATGTGGATGTTTAATAGAGAAATAAGTGCTTCAGTGTAACACAGCTTCTGATACTGAAATAATAAATTCTTGTAGCTAGACAATGCAGAAGTTTTAATTGTAATCAAATGGAAAAAAGCCACAGAGCAAGTAGAGAAGAGCCAATAAATGCACCATGTCCCAGTGCTGGTGTCAAGACCTGGAGGTGAGAGAGACTCTGTGCATGCTGGTGCCTCAAGTGCAGGAGGACTGCGATGGCCTTTGACATGGTGTTTGCAAAAAGATGGCCATGTAGGGAAGTGACAGAGCCCTTCATGCTGGGATGCATATCTGGCTATGGAATTCCTGGCCAAGTGCCAATGACATTTGTGTGTCCAGGCAAATATCTTTCAACTGAGTGGCATAAACAACCAGGTGATTGGTTTCTCCCCTGTGCTGATAAACAATATTGAACAAATTTTTACAAGTCTTCCCTTGCAAAATAGTTGTATTTAATGCTGTAACAGCTTTGTAAATTTGAAATAGCTGTGTGTGGGTCTGACACAGAGATAACTTTATCGTAGGAATTGTTAGATTGCTATTGATACGTGCAGGCACGAATTTCTTAACTGTATGTTGTTAGGAAGACTTTCCATGTTCACTTCAGCAGAGATGGTAGAAAAGATACTGTACGATGAACAGGAGCTCTTAGGGATGTTGGGATCACAGATTTGGGATGTGTGCCTTAAATTTGCTTGCACACCTGTGGTGGGTATGGTTCTCAGAGCTGTAGTGTGTGATGGTTACTAAGCTGCAGAGTTTTTCTTAGAATTGATGAACTGACAAACATCCAGATGCTGTCCTCACATGGCTTTTCAGTTTGCCTGTCTTTAAATGGATTATCATGCTGTTGTAAAAGCTGGAGTTAATTGGAGGCTAGACTCTAAACTTGTAACTAATCTTATTAGATTAGATACACTTTGGTTTAGTTTAGTTTTTGTTTGCTGGGTTATTTTAAAGAGAAATTTTAAAATTTTAAAGAGAAATTTTAAAAAGCATGGCCCTACTTAAAAGTTTTGTGTCAAGTTCAGCCTGAAAAACTGGGATAAACTGGTTGTAAATCATGTCCTTTTTTTTATAGAAGCACATTTGGGAACAGAAATGACCTTTGTTCACTTCTGCTGTATTTTCCTGTCTAAAATTTTCTGGAGTAGATAGAGTGTATCTGAGTTTCTGTAATTTAATAAATGAAAGTTCAATAGTTGCAGTCAGTAAGTGACCAAAGCACAGGCACAGTAGTTCCTCTTTTCCCTGAATTTCTGAAGGATGGTTCTTGTCATCTGTTACTGTATCTGTAAGTACTCAACATGTTAAAAATATACACAGAGTTGCCAGAAGCTGTTGCTTATTAAATTAGTGTATATTCCAGAAAACTTGGTTTTATACCTGGCGCACAGAGTAGGCAAGAACTGCTTTCTGAAGCTTTGAATTCCAGCTGCAGAGCACTTCAGGACTCTTGGGTGCCTTATAATAAAAGAAAGATAAATTTTGGGATGAAGAAGGTCAGGAAGGAAGATTCTTGAGGTGAGTTACATCAAAGTCCCATGTGGTTGTGAGGAACTCCAGGTTCTCCCTGGTAGTACAACTGAAAAACATGGATGTTGCAGATCTTACTCCAGAACATCTGGGTCCTTGTGCCTGTGTTACTTTTCTAATAACTAGGATTGATTTTCAGGCTCAGTGCTAGACACGCAGGTTTACTTTTTCTGGGAAAGTATTGAGATTGGAAAAAACAAGGAAAAGGATGGAGGAAGGCTTAAGCCCAGAACAGAGACCTGCTGGAGGCTGTCTTAAAGCAAACTGCTGAGAGCTTCTCTTGATAGGGAAAAAGAATTGACTGCAAATGTTGTGGTGGGTGTTTCCTTACTGGGTGCAAACTGTTGGGTTTGAGTCTTAAAGCATGTATTTTGCTTTTTTTCCTAAAGTACTACTTTTGAACCAAAAAAGACAGGAAAGTAAGATCAGTGGTTGATAAATACATGTACGAGTAGGGCATAAATCTGTGAGCTTCAGTGAATGTTTTGGCCAACACATCAGAGGCAGCTTGGGGATAACCAGACACAGTCCAAACTCTGTTCCATACTTCACTGGCGTCTGGCGTCATTTGAGGTTCAACTCAGGGCACAGCCTCTACTTGTGTCACTTTTAACACACATTTGAAATATTGCAAAACATATTTCCAATTTTTACCCCAATTCTGGTAGCATTTTCCTTCTGAGTTACTAAACTGTTTGGTAAAAATAGTGAAACTAATTCTGGTTTAGTTGCTTGAAAATTGAGAACATATTCTGATATTCTGTACTCTGACAGAACTGATACTGAGTGAGTTTTATTATAAGCACAAATAGTTCTGAACAAAAAGCTTGAACATCAGGATAATGTTCTGTTATTACTGTATCACCCTAACAAAGGAAGCTTTTTTCTTTTAAGGCTAAAGAAAGCTTGCATTTGGAGCTTTGCTTCACTTCCAGAATTCTGACTCTTGGTTCTTCTGTTACCCAAATGCAGCATAACTTGGAAACAGGACTTCAGCTTTGGTGTGAAGATGATGTTGTTCTCTACCTGACTTGCCTTGAGGCTTAACTTACCAGTCTGTTCTTTCTGCTATTAGGTATTTTTATAGGCTGATCACAAGAGTTTGCCATCTACTAGGCAGTGGTATAAATAGATCCACTAATTAAAAGCTAAAACTAGACAAATTTGGTTTAGAAATGAGTGCAGGCTTACAAGCTGTGTCCCTGTCCATCAGCAAATCTTATCCAATGTTCTGGTGCCCTCTTCAGAGAGAATGACACAAGTATGTGTTTAGAGAATATAAAGAAACAAATTCAGAAAAATTTGAGTCTTACATACTGTTTAACACAGTATCTCCATTTTTCTCAACCCTCAGTTTTGACCTGGAGATATTTTGCTCCCAGAAAGCGAAGCTTTTTCTGTCCTTTTGGCTTTTCTTGATAACAATATAATACATATGTGTTGTTCACTTTTTTTTTTTTAACCTCTACCTTTAACAGTTCCTGGGTTAGGATACTCACACTTTGCATACACTGCACAGTAAGCTCGGTGGATATTTTTGGTCTGCCTAGAATGCAGAAGGTGGATGATAGAGGCTGTTTTATGCAAGTTGTCTGATGGAAAGAATGAATTTAAATGTGTTGTTCTGTCTCCTTGTCAGTGAAAGCAAGTGCTGTTTTACTGCTGTGGTTACGACTGATGGACCTTTGCTGGTGTAATCTGTCTCATTGGAAAATAAATCTTACCTTCCTGGTTTGGAGTGGAAACTCAGACTTAAAATATGGTTCATAATCACTCTTCTAATTTTGACACTTGGATAGTCTTGGCCTTGTATGAAAGTGTAGATGGACTCAATTATGTTCCTGTTTTGTAGAGCTTCTGATTTCTGGTACTATTTTATTATGCCCTGTTCAGGAAGCATTAAATGCTTAAAACCTGTTACTACAGAAGAAAAATTAAGTTTCTGATGGTCGAAGGAAATCAAGCACAATAAGAAGATGAGATTGTCTGTGTACAAGGGGAGAAGAGGAGCTAAGCTGAGCTTGTGTTAAGGAAGTTTAATACAAAAACCAGTTGTGCTGCAGCAGCTCTACCTCTAAATAAAAGCAAACCATTCTGTTCAGGTGTGAGCTTTAAGTATTACTGTCCTCAGCAATACTCAATTCAACGCTCAGAAAACACTCAGTTCTGTTGATTGAATCTATTCATTTCAGTTCTTAAACTGTGTTCTTCAATTCTTCATGTAGGAAGCTTCAGTTGCTTCAGTTTATTAATAAATATTCACAATGGTGTATCCTCTAATTTAGAGTATAAACTTACTTTTGGGTAAGAGAGGAGACTGAAATAACTGACTCTTAAAGAGACTAAATGCCTCACTAGGAAAAGTGGTTTAAATAACTGTACCAGTAATCTGTCATGTTAGACCAGAAAACAGTTGCTAACACTTCATGCGTTTTGGCAAAAGAATTAATACTTACTTCTTTTCCTTTGGCTGGTAAAACCCCGTGTATTTTCACTCAGGTGTTCTAATAGCAGTGTGGTAGATTATATCTTCTAAACTTGATAGTATTTCTACTCTAGCCTGCTAAAATTAGAGCGTCCTAATAAAGCAGGAGAAAGACCATAGTGTCTTAAAAACCAAAATACATGAACTTGTCAACAATGAATGTTAATATATTAAGACACTTTTTTTCCTCTCTCCATTTGATGGCTTATGGCAATTGGTTTGGGGATGCTTTTACTCAGTTTCAGGAGCTGTTTGTGTTCACAAACTGTTCAACTACAGAATAATTGGAGCTGTACTGATAATCTTTATTACAAAAGTCCAGTTCCAACCCCCAACCTGCTGATAGCAGATCCAGGGTGACACTGGCTTTGGTTAATGATAAACATAAATAAGAAAGTGTGAGGTACATATTGTATATGAACAGCCCTTCTGACTTCTACAGGAAGAATTACTTTCATTTGCTGTGATCACACAGAGGGACTTTCTGCAAACATATCACTTTCTTTGCTAAGAAGAGGAATTGTTCTTGTAACACATTAACATAAAAAAGAAGCAAAACTTTTCACTTTTGACAGTGTACTTGCCTGTAAATCTGAGTAAGTCTCCAGTGGTGTGAGGGGTCGAGAGTTAACAGAGCTGGTACTGGTGGTCAAAGTACACATTTCAAGCAGTAGTTTTGTTCTGAGGACTGTTCTATAGCATAGTGGCTTTTGGAGGTACAACTTATGTTGCTTCCTGAGCCTCCTGTCACCAGCAGTTTTGATTAGAAGATCTGGCATATGGATCTCAATAGACTATATTGAGATAGTCTAATAATTTGAGACTTGAAAGATGAGTATGGTCCTGTTGTAGTCTAAGGTTCTTTGTTAGTACCCAGAAGTAATTAAAAATACAAGGGACTGAAATCCACACAACTTTAGCAGTTATTTTCCCTCCACCTTCATTGCTCATAGAATGTGTCCCATCACTTCTGCCCATCTTTCTGGGCTGCTTAAAGCACAGACTGCCATAGCCTGCAACATTAATATTGTATTTTGGCTTTAGAGGTCTCCCAGTGAGTGTCTCAAACCACTGTCTGACAGAATTCTGAAATGAAATATTTAATTTTATTGCTTTGCTGGAAACTGGTAAAGTATTCAAAGGGATATCAGTGCTCAAATGAAACACCCAGGTAATGAGTTGGTCATTTCACTGTAGGACTTGGTCAGTGCCAAGTATTAAACTGGGACTCAGGTTGCTTAATACATTCTGTACGTGAAGTTGATGTGGGACAAGTCTGTGGAGAAACAGTGTTGGACTGTGTAAAAATCAAATATATGTGTCAGTGCCTGTTCATACAGAGGGAACTTGGCCCATAACACTGCCACAGCACTGGGAATAGGAAGATGGGGGCTGGGGAGCTTTGAACCTGAGAAGAAAGGCTGGGGTGTTGGGTGTAATCAGTGGGAATCTTGGCAGGTAACATTGCTGGTTAGGTGGCTGAAGAACCCAGTATTTTCAAGTACTAAATTATCCATATTTTCAGTGAAAAATTGTGACTTCTTTAAAGCAACTGAGATAAACTTTAAATTCCTATTGCAACAAAGTACCACTCTAGTTTCTACCAAGGAGTGGGAATTGTAAATTGTCTGTTTCAGTATGTACAGTTAAATAAAATGGATATTTATCTTTTTTAACCCCCTGTGGGGACCAGGTTGTTTTTAAACAGATTCATTTATTCTGTGCTGAAGCTCAGCATTAAAATTCTAAAATGCATGAATAAAAGGATTCTGTGGGTAAAGCTGTAATGATTCAAACCAAACCCTTCTCTCACTCCTCCAAGCAGCACTCAATGCTGTAGTTAGTGGGGATGTTTTAATCAGTAGTTATGTATTTGGCTACGTTATGTTTCAGAACACATACCTGGGCAGTTTTGAAAGCAGTTTATTTGATTTCTTCAAAGCTGTTGTGGAAATCAAGTGACTATTTAGGATTAAAACCTTCAGTTGAAATAATGGATAAAAATATTTCTGCAACTGAGTTGTTATTTTAGATGTCAGACTACGGAATTGTGTCATTTACTGTAGGAGCTCTGTGCTGAGCAACACAAATACATAATCACTTTCTCATTTCTTTCAAGCCTTGGGTATTACTTTCATTGGTTCTGTGGACTGAATTGTATGAATTTTAAAAAGCCTTCCAAAAAAACAACAACAGACAATTTTTTTCCTGTTTTAAAAGTATAGGGAAAAAACACCTTCTATTTGTAGATGAGATCTGTAGTACACTGCTCACTGAACATTTCCTGTGGTTCTTCTCTGTCATAGGATGACTTCCTATTTATATTCAGCTTCAGTTGTGCTCTTGAAAGTATATTCAAGACTATAAATGACTTAGTGTCATAGTTGTTATTTTGCAAAGAGCTGTTTAAAATATCTCTCTAATTGACCTTGCTGTGCAGTTTTCCTGCCTATTGGAAATGCCTTGAATATTTTACTACAGCCTTCTCAGTCAGAGAGGGCGAGTGAATAATGTGTCTTATCTTAAATTGTTGAGAAATTTATAAAGCTGCACTGTCATAATAAATTTAACACTTCGGTTCTGGCAGTTCAGGCCGTTGATAACAACAGTAGTAGTTTTCATGGAAATACTGATGTTGAATATCAGTAGCCTGTTAGAGGGGTCTCTCCAAGTATTTTAAGTCTTGTGAATATTGAGTTTGAACAACTTAGAGCAGTTCAGAAGTAGGTTAGAAAATCGCTTGTGAACTTTGCCGTATGTCAGTCCAGTTGCTTGAAAGTTTTAAGATTAGTCTTTTAACAGCTTCTTTTTTGTGTTATGCATCTTTACCAGTGTTGTCAGATGTGGTGGATGTGGGCTGGCTGTAGCTCTGCAGCTCTTCCCGGTGCTCTGAAGATGTTTGTGCAGGTTGACAGGCGCTCACCACATTGCTCTGAGGGCTTGGCCTGTCCAGCCATATCTGAAAAGCAGCTGCTACTGTGTGTCTGCAAATAACCCTCCTCAGGACACCAGGAGAGCAATTGAATAGTTTTGCCTTTTTTGGCCTAGGCCCCCGTTTGTCTAAGGCTATTTTCTCTTGCTGCTCAAGGGCATTGTGGCTTAAATTAGTATTCACATGGTATAATGATACATTTGTGCCTGGTTTTTTATCCCTTCCTATACACATGCTCACAAAAACACACGTCTGACTTTACAGGCAAAACTATATACAATCTTTTCCTGGTTTTAATGGTTGGAGTTACTCTGAATTTACAGAAAGTCCCATGGTGCAAGTTTTCCTAATGTTTGAAGTAGCACTTAATTCTCCTCTTCAGGGTTTTGTTGCACAGTTTTCTACTCCAGGGTGTGAGTGGTTGGATGAGCCAAGGCTGTGACACCACTGTAGGGATTTTCATGATATTATTTCTTAATGTGCATTATTGCTGCTGATTGCATAAGCAGTTCCTGCAGGAATTGCAGCTTATTTCAATTTCACTGCAGGGACACAGATTCCACCTACTGAAAAGATCAGCTGTCTTTAGTTAGTTATTCTCCCTTCTTTATTTCTTTGCATTATTTTATAATAATTTAGCTGACACTTGAATGCTTGCGGTGCTAAATTACATTAGGAGTGTTCAATCGTGTTAATTAGCAACATTGACATGCAGAATGTAGAACCCCTCCATGTGAGTCAGAAATGTGCCTCGTTAATATGCTTTAGCAAGTTAATTTGCATCCAGCCATTTATTTTCAGTAGGCACAAAATGGTAGAGCTCTAGCTTTTTTTCTTAAAAACTAGGAAAAGCTGGGTAAGAGGAAGTAGGAAGGTAGAAGAATTAGTTTTGAGATGTTAGGGATGCTTGAGCTCAGCTGACAGCTGGATTCATCACTGCCAATTTTAGGAGTGGTGTTAACTTTTATCGTCTGCTGCTTTGGTTTCTCCAGCACTTGTTAGTGAACTTTCTGTTGTTTGTGAGTTGTTTGTTTTGTTTTGTTTTTTTCTTCAGTGTTGTCTTTTGCAAAGTAGAAATGTGTATGACGAGATAAACATAACAGAGATCTGTGAAAATTGTAACTGGGATGTGGATTGTGGTTATTTAATAGAGCAGCATTACTGGAAAAGAAAGCTACTGTGTGATCTGAAGTTAACATCCAACTCTGAAACATCTGGCAGGATTCAAAGTATAACATTACAAGAGCATATTTGCAGAAGCACGTTATTCTCACAATTGGTGCCAAAGAAAAGGAAAATACAACTTCTTTTAGTTTTCTAAATAAATAGATGTGGATAATGTGATCTTTGGAGAGCAGAGGACTCCCTTTGGGCATAGAGAAAACAACTAAAAGACTCTGCAGGACCACTTGTTCTGAAAAGGGAACTCGATTCACCTTAGCTACGGGGTTTGACTGTTTATAAATACATCTTCTGAAATTGGTATCTTGCTCTTGAGAATGTTTCCCCTTTGCTTTCAAGTGGCCGTGTGGTTAGAGAAACAATCCAGTGATTTACAGCTTCTTTCTTGGAGGTTAGGTAGGGGCAAGTCTAAATTGTCAAAGTGTATTGGATACTCAGAAAATGGGAGTACTGCAAGTCACAAAAGCAGCAAAAACTGCTGGTGATCTTAGTCATTTGAGCAGTTATTGGAAAGTCATTTTTCTGGCTGAAAGAGCTAAGGGACACGTGGTCAGAAACCTCTCAAACAGCAAAATTCTGACTTTGTCTTGTCATTCCTTTGTAGTTGGAGACAAGGTTCCTGCTGATATAAGAATTACTTCTATCAAATCTACAACTCTAAGGGTAGACCAGTCAATTCTCACAGGTACAGTTTCTGTGACTTTTATGTAATTATGTGCATAATTGAAAGTGCCTCTTCACTGTTTATTTGGAATGATCCATCAGAAACAAGCTTGCAGTTATTGAAGTTCTCTGCATTCAAGTGCAGTAAATTTCTGATCTGGTAACTTCTAGAGTGGCTGAATATGTTGCTTCATCATTGGCTTTGTGTTCCCTTTAGTGGGATGAACATTCTTACTGCGTCTTGTAATGCTTTTTTGGTCATCCCCTTCTCTCAACAGACACAAGCAATTTGTGGGAAATGAAAATAAAAATTATGAATTTCTCTTCTAGTTCACGGAGTCTGCTAGGTTTGAACATCTTGTCGCCACTCAAATATGAAAGTATGTAAATCTACTAAATGTCTTCTGCAACAGGAGAGAACAACTTTTGCAATACTGGCAGCTTTTAAGCTGCTGCCACTAAAGACTCAATACACTCAAGCCTTATTTGCTGAAATTCTGTGCGCTCACATTCGTGTGTTTTCTGGTACCAGCCCTCAAATGCAAGAGCTATTTTTAGAGCCCTTTTCAGATTTGTTGAAAACAAAACAAAGTAGCAGCACTTCTGAATATAGGAAAGAAGTTGGGAATCAACCAAGCATGCCACAACAGTTTTCTTTCAGCTGGAACATGAAGATCTGTCTGCCTGTTTTGGTAGCATAAATTAATGTTAACTAGCTCTGAATTTTAAAACAGTAAAGTATTCATAGGAAGCCTATTTTTCATCCTTGAATCTGTCTTGAAACAGGCTCCAAAGTTTCTCACCACAGATCCTGAATAGCACAAGACTGATCAAGCTTTACTTACGTTTAGCATAGGAAAATGGACTCCATGCCTGTAAAGCTGTCGGAATAAGTAGAAATAACCCACCAGAATTCTATAAAAAGGGACTATTCCTTGCCTTTATTTAAGTAACAGAATTCTTGTTTTAAAGGAAGCCTTTGCTGTTTTCAGCCAAGCTGATGCTTGAGTCTCCTGACTGATAAAATAGGACTGAGGTCTGAGATGCTGCTCAACAAAATCCTTTTAAAAGGAGGAAGCTTTGGCTCTCTTGAGCTTACACAAAGTAGTGTAACTCAGTGACTGAAGCTGAGAGCACCACCTTGTGAAATCTGGTGTAGCAATGAACATCTGCTTTTAAAGAAGAGGAACCTTTCTGTACCTGTGTGACATGTTTGTAGAAGCTGATACATAATTTTCAGCTTTCTTGGCCAACATTTGAGGAAAGAAGTTTGACATCCTAAAAATTTCAGGGCTCAAGATTATAACTTTTTGAGTCCCCCAGGACTCCAGATGCATAATCTCTTATTAAGACTATTATCTTTATTTCAGGTGAATCTGTGTCTGTTATAAAGCACACTGACCCTGTGCCTGATCCTCGTGCTGTAAATCAAGACAAGAAGAACATGCTCTTTTCTGTAAGTTATTTGTTTTGAGATTTTCAGAACATTTTTAAAATAACACTGAAGCTGATAAAAACGTGCAGAACTTCAGGTCTTCCCCCAAAAGCTGCATGACTTTGCTATGTTCTCTACACGTCTGTGTGTGTCTCCATACACATTGAACTAAATGCATTAAAAATTAGAATTAACTTTTAATAAAAGCTGTCCTCAGGGGAAGATGCTGGATGAAACCAGTCTATATGAGGAAAATTATTTTTGTCCTTTACAAGGAAGTCTTGGAAGGTGGAGCACACACACTTTTAGTGTCTCTACAGTAATTTCCTGAAGTAATAGTTCTTCAGCATGGTAAGAGCCCACACAAATTTTGGTGTCATGTAGCTACGATTGAGAACTGGCTTTCTATATAGGCATGAAACAGTTTGTTCAAATTTATTTAAAGGAAGCATTAAATATCTTTCAGATAAGAAAATAACTTTTTGCTGGCAGGCTGCTTAATTTTAACTGTTCTTTCCATGTTAAATATGTTCACACAGGGAGCTTCAGAGAACACATCTATTACTCATAGTAAATAACATTAAATCTGACAAAATAGAGCCCTAATTTTAAAAAAAAGAGGGAAAACACATTCAGTATTTCAGTTGAAATACATACTGCTTGCTCAGCATCTGGGTTTGGCTGTGCTGCTTGTGAGAGATCAATAGTGACTGATTTTGAGCCTGTTCTGGGAGCAGAAATTCCACCCTGGAGTGTTCCCTTACAGACACAGGCAGTGGCATCCTCTTCCTCTTTACCCTTTTCCATGTCCTGGCTGAGACACAATCTGAGCTTGCATGAGGTGGTTTGGTTTGAGGTGTTTTTGTGGTGGTTTTTTTTTTGTTAAATTAAAACCAAACAAAAGAAACTCACCCACAAAACCTGTTTGTAGGTTGACTCCAAGTTTTCCCTTCTCTTTCTTTACCTCAGGGTACAAACATTGCTGCTGGTAAGGCCATGGGGGTGGTTATTGCAACAGGGGTAAACACGGAAATCGGGAAAATCCGTGACGAGATGGTGGCCACCGAGCAAGAGAGAACCCCGCTGCAGCAGAAGCTGGATGAGTTTGGGGAGCAGCTGTCCAAAGTCATCTCCCTCATCTGCATCGCCGTGTGGATCATCAACATCGGCCACTTCAACGACCCCGTGCACGGCGGCTCCTGGATCCGCGGCGCCATCTACTACTTCAAAATCGCCGTGGCCCTGGCCGTGGCCGCCATCCCCGAGGGCCTGCCTGCTGTCATCACCACCTGCCTGGCGCTGGGCACACGCAGGATGGCCAAGAAGAACGCCATTGTGAGGAGCCTCCCCTCTGTGGAAACCTTGGGCTGCACCTCGGTGATTTGTTCCGACAAGACGGGGACCCTGACCACGAACCAGATGTCTGTGTGCAGGGTACGTCCCACTGGCTGCTTCTGCTGCTCCTTTTCTCCTCAGCTGCTCTCAGTAGTCAGCATGGCTCAAATTCTCCTGATCCCGGCTCTTTCGGTTCTCATATTATCAAAATCCTGCTTTATTTTCCTAAGATAAGCCTCCACTTTAAATTCAGTTTTCCACTGTGTAGTCTTGAAGGCTTTTGTCTCTTCCCTTCTTTAGTCATGGCTAAAAATAGCTCTACCCACACTCAAGGAAGAGAAAGTTGTTTGTAAGCAGCTTTCCATTGACTTGTCTGGGAGCCTTTCAGGTTGTTGGTAATTATTTGGTGGGATTTATGCCTTTTTTAAGAAAGTTACACTGTCGACCAGACTGTGTGTAAGTGTCAAACACTTGGGTCTTTAATTGAGAAAGACAACAATGGTGGAGAAACTTAGTATGAGAAAAGGAGATATACTGCAGCAACTTGGGAAGTCAAAGGTGTGTTCACTTCTGAGGAGGTTCCACCTTCATTTGGTTATCTTACCTGCAGTAGCTCTGCTGGTCTCGTGTGGATCACTGTAGTGTTTTCAGTGTGCAACACTGACTAATCTGGCAGCTTGAGGTGCAGTTGACCGTGTCACCAGCATTGCCAGGGTCATCTTCAATGTTGGTGTATTTTTAGGTAAGCACGAGTTCTGTGCCTTTCCTCCCTTCCCCCCAGTACTCTGTCTAGTGTTGGCTAATTTGGGACTTTCATGGCTGATCACTTAACATGCTGCGTGTTCAGTTGCCAGTTTGTGCTTCTGTGTAGGGATTTAGTGGCGAAAACACTGAATTCTTCTGTTTAATAACTTTAGATGTTCAGTGGCACGGCAACTCCAACATGAAATGTCCAGAGTCTCATTACATTGGGTTAGAATTCCAAATGTGTGCATGTTGAGCACTGCACACCAGTGGTGAAAGTTTGTAAGCCCTAAGCACTTTATTCTCGTGTGATTGATGGCTTTTTCTTTCTAATTGGTGGTTGACTTGTTCTGCTTCCTTAAGTATCGTAGTATTTATACCTAAGAGACACAAAGCAGCTGCTCATCAGTATTCCAGAAGAGGTTACTTGCAGTAGAGTTGCATAACTGCCCTAGTCTTTGCAGGGATTTTTTCATCCTGCAGATGCCAAAAGCAGGAGGCTTCCTGGTTAACTCATCATTTAAGTTGTGTTTATTTAAAAGCTCAAAATGCTCTGCTCCTTATTTAGAGGGCTAAATGTTTTAGATCTTGTCCAGTACAACTTACTTGGTTCCTTGTTAACCTCTGACAGCTGCAGCAGAATGTGAATTGCAGTTTGCAAAAATGTAGCAAAATTCTAATACCTGGAACCATGAGTTTATTTTATTGGGCTGTATTTTGTGAGAATGCTTCTCTAAAACATGGGGCAGCACGATGAGGGGAGAGGAGGACATTGCTAAAATGTGATGTGACAAAATGGCCTGTACTAACCAGTGGATCAGAAGTTCCATTAGGATACACCATCAATTAGTGAGAAATTATCTTCTCCAGTACCACTCCAGTAAGCCATGAAGAGTAAGACAGCTTCAGGCACTGTGGTTTTTATCTCCATCCTCAGATGTGGCTCTGCCTGCAGCTCTCCTAGAAAGGAAACAAAGGAATGACTGAGTTGCAGGTCTCTTAGAGGTACAACTGCATCCCTCAGATGGGTGTCTGAATTTGAAAATATCATTTCACCAGTGCTAGAACAGCACTTGAGTTGGCTGAATGGTTTAAACTCCCAGTGTTCCATGTGGTAAAGTGACTTGTAACTGGAAATCCAGGACAAGCAACACTTTTGCTTAAGGCTGGTATTAAGAGAAACTGGCCATAGTCTGACTCTTGCTGAAACCTCACCTCTTAGATCTCAGCTTCTCCTATTTGTAAATGCTTTTATTTTGATTTTGGGAGGAATTATCAGTGTCCAAGCTGACAGTGTCCAGCTGAGCTGCTTTTGACTGTTTCAAAGCAGATAATTAGTTCATGGTTTGTGTTACATGAGGATTAATACACATCTGTGAAGCTTAGGAAGAGCTTGGATCTAGTGAGGATTGTCAGGTGGTGTGTCAATGGTCTTCCCAGCTGAAGTGTACACAGCTCCTGTGGTTTTCAGCTCAGTTTTCCAAAGAGATCTGTAGGCAGAAGGGCTGTTACCTGCACTTTGTGCTTCCGTGTATGGAGCTGTTCAAACATATGTGAGATCGAAGTGTGGAGGATCAGGACTTGTCTGGTTTGTTTATTCAGCCTGAACTTGCCTCTTGTACCTGCTTGCTTAAGGCCTGTTTAAATCTCTTGAATTAATTATTGTTCAAAGATAGTAACACTTGTAACTCTCTAATTTCAGATGTTTATCCTGGACAGAGTAGAAGGAGACAGCTGCTCTCTGAACGAATTTACTGTAACTGGTTCAACATATGCTCCCATGGGAGAAGTGTAAGTGTTCTGTTCAAGTTAAATATTTGTCTATTTATGCATTCACTATTACTTTGGTCTAGAAAAGGGATGCATGTAATATTCAATAGTGATTGTTAATAAATGAAAGGTCAGCCTGTGAGAATGCACACTGAAGGGCTGGGGGCAAAGTAATTAACAGGAAAACGAAGATAAATGGTAGAAAAGTAAACTTTCATAACACTGAATACAGTCTCCAGTATTGCCAAGTTCCCTTGATAATCTAAAAATTAATTATGGGTAGAGAGGATTTATTTTATTGAAGTCTTACTGGACTGAGATTAGCTATCTCAGTGCTTCTATGTGAGGTTTACTTTTATGTAAAAACTGGGTAAATCTGAAGAAGGTAAGCATTTGCTAATCTGTGAACTCAGTATTTCCAATTTCCCTGCCTCAGAGAATAGGGAAGTTGTTTTTTCTGAGGCATCTTCTGAATGTGTTACCTCTTAAATTGACTGTAAATTCCTGTCCCTGGCCCTCAGTAGTTTATTGGTGCATCTGTACTTGAGTTGATGTGTGTTTATCCCAGCCTTTGCTATTTGAGCTGCTGTTAAACCCAGTCCTTCAGGAAAGGAATGAGGTTTGGTTTACTTTAGCAGTTGCAAGTCTCTACTAGTGAGGTAAGTGGTTCATCCTGAAAACTTCAGGAATTTTTAGGGCTGCTTCTTGAAGAAAAGTTTACTGGCTTGTTACAGCTCCTTTTACTTGGTCAGTCCTCCATGTGTTTTATAATCTTATCAATTCAGTTTTACTTGCAGAGTAGAATTCTGCTATGGGCAAAGTAGAATTTAATTTCAGTTATTGTAAACGTCTGAGCCTTGTGCAGTTTCACATGTGTGCCTCTGACTCCTGCAATCTTGCCCATCTCAATAGTGATTATCTCTGTTTAATTCCCACAGCAGTTAAGACCCTGGTGTTCCCAGCAGCTGGAAATCTTAATTCCCCAGTTCTCCTTTTTATTTCAAAGCTAATTGCTGTCAAAAGCTTTCACTTTCATTTCAGGAGGCAGCATTTGCTTAGACAAGGTGACTCCAGACCTTGCAAAACTCCCAGCTGTTGCTCTTTAGCTGGTCTCACAAGAGCTCCAGATAAACGAAAAAATAAAATAGAATGTGGTGCCAGATGTGGGGGATAATGAGACAGATAATGTTTGTTAATGTGCTGTTTTCACTTGCTGAAGTTGGAGAAAGTGAACAAGTGTGTTAAACTCACAAAGGATTCTGAGAGAGGGAAGTTGCCTCAGAAAGGCTCTTCCTGGAGCATAAGGAAACTCAGCTCAACTCCAAGCCTTAGGGCTGGTTTATTTCTGCATTTATGGGCAGCTTTTAAAGCAGTGGCTTTGAAGGGATTTTGAGTAAGGTGACTGACTTCACCTTGGATTGCAAACTGTCACTGAAAATGAAGTTTGGGGGGGGGGGTTAAGAGGCAGTTAATCCATTGCACTGCCCCAGAGCAGGACCTGCTCCAGATATGAACCATTTCTGACAGGTGTTACTTGGTACTTCAGACACTGTTGGCTTCCACAGCCTATTCAATTTCATAACCATTAAGTGTTTTTGCACTAAATCAGTAATTTTTCACTTAGTCTTAAAAAATATGATACCTGACTCTCCCCTGAGATTCATTCAGAATATAAAATCACAAATATTCCCTTCTAAAAACGCCCCAGATTTCATAGTGATTTATTTTGCAGGGATATTGGGAGTTTGTCAAAGTTTGGAGTAGTTCTGCCATGTGTCAGCACACTCAGTGCTTACTGCAAACAGAGCACAAACCCAACAATAATTAAGAACTGGCAGATTGCATTTGACCTTCAAATGAGTTAATCTTGAAAAACCTGAAGCTGTAAGAAAAAGAATTCCTTTATCCAGAACTGATCCCAGCACCTTAGACTGCATTTGTTCTTCAGAAACTGTTGATAAGGGACACAAAAACAAGGGTTATAAAAAGCACACCCTGGTGTAACAAGCTATGGATAGTCCAGTATGCTGGTGTTCTTTGAGTTCAGAACAGGTGAAAACAGGAAGTTTTGGATGGGATAGATGAGGTGACAACCTGAGAGCTGGACTTTAAAGCCACAGCTTATGGCTGTAGGATTATATGCAAAATGAAACATGAAAAACATACTTGTTTTCTTAAAATTCATTTTGTTCTTGTGCTGTGTTACACAACACTGGAATTTGTTTGCAGTGCCACAACTGAACAAAAGCTTACATAATGGGACATGTCACAGTCTGTGTTGTGAATTCTTACGGAGTAATGATCCACATCTTTCCTCCATCAGACCTTTTTTTTTCCCCCTCCTTGGGAGCTTTAATAAAAGATGTTATATATTAGCTCTGTCTTGCTAATTTTGCTGGTGGGAAAATAACAGTATTGAACACTGTCTTGGTTCTTTTATTCTTGCTGTAGAAGTATGGGAATGTTCCAGAAAAGGAATCAATTCATTGTTTCCAAATGTGAAAGCAGAGAAGTTGCTTCTTACTTGTGATGTCAAAATGGTGCTTTACTTCAGGAAAATGTACCTTCCCTCTCTCTGAAGCCTTGAGATATTTGTCATTAAGTGTGTACCACTTCTAGGAAAGAGTATTTCTTTTCTAGTGGAGTTAGTCTTGTGAAATGACTTCACTTTTCATGGCTTTAGGATGCTCACATATAATAGACATCGATTGTTAGGAAATTAAAGAAGTGAAATCTGCTTTAATGCCTGCCCAGTTCATGCATTTCATGCATTGCAGTGAAGCTGCAGAATATGCAGCAGGAAGGAAGCTAAACTCCTCAGGTATCCAGCAATATCCCTCTCCTGTGTGGATCTCCCCTCCGAGCCCTGCACATGCTCAAATAGTGCTTTCCTGTGCCTCATCACTGAGCCCTTTTCCACGCGGCTGTGTGACTGTCACTGGAGGAAGTGAGGTTTTGTCACTCAGGGAGTGATGTCATCAATGATCTTGTCATTCCATTCATGGCTCTGACCAAACTTCAGAACTCCCCTTTAGCAATCCTGCTCTTCTCAACAACTTCTGTAGTTCCAAGTCCATAACTAATGAGCATTGTACTAAATGGAAATGCAGTAAAGAGGATAAAGAAAAGATGAGATGCTAATTCTAGATAACTAACTTCAGTCTCCCCCTTTTCTTCTTCTGGAAAGGCATAAAGATGACAAACTGATTAAATGTAGCCAGTATGATGGTCTTGTGGAACTTGCAACGATCTGTGCACTCTGCAATGACTCCTCTTTGGATTACAATGAAGTAAGTTCATATCCTGGAACAGAGGAGAGTGTGGGAATGAGGATAAATGTTCTCATCTGTCTGTGTAATACCTTGCAGTGGTAAATCCCCTTCTAGTCAAGGAGGGAGAGTATTTAGGCCCTCTGAAGTATTAATTCTGAGAATTACTTGTTTGTTGAACACTGAGAACTAAATCCAGCAGCAAGTGTATTCTGTAATTTGGAGATTTCCTGGTGCTGCTTTCTTGCTTTGCCTCACTGCCTTACAGTTGCTGCCAATCCCAAAATGTCTTAAATGCTTGATGATAAAGTACTGACACCTCTCTCTGCTGCTCTTGAGGGTAAGGGCTTCAAATTCCTACAAATCAAACTCCTCAAAGCTGCTCTTTTCAAGTAGTTTTACTTGTTTCATGTGCCACATTAAATCTCATTAAGCTTTTCCCCTGTTCCCCCCCCCACCCTTGTGAAACTTGAGCTTTTGTCTGTGGTAGGTTCCAGGTGAGGTTTAAACTCCTGTGCTTTTGTTTGCTTTGTGTTAACTCAAGGCTAAGGGAGTTTATGAAAAGGTTGGTGAAGCCACAGAGACGGCGCTTACGTGTCTGGTTGAGAAAATGAACGTGTTTGACACAGACCTGAAGGGACTTTCTAGAATTGAACGCGCAAACGCCTGCAACTCAGTGAGTCCCCCTTTATTGGCATTGTTTGGGAAGATAGCTCTGTAGTATGTATCACCTAAATGCATTTGTATGCTTTTTGTTTTAATAAGGTAATAAAACAACTCATGAAGAAGGAATTCACTCTGGAATTCTCAAGAGACAGGAAGTCGATGTCTGTCTATTGTACTCCGAACAAACCGAGCCGCACATCCATGAGCAAGATGTTTGTTAAGGTCAGTCCCTTGAGTGAGTGTGGTGGTGAAATGGTGTTACATACTTAAAAATTATGGTACAACGAACTGCAGCTTGAAGTGGGAGGAAGGACTTCATAATTTAAGCAAATGTTGTAATGGAAAGGGATTTATTAAGCTAAACTACTTTTTGCCTCTGCAGGGTGCTCCTGAAGGTGTGATTGACAGATGTACACATGTCCGTGTTGGAAATGCTAAAATACCTTTAACCTCAGGAATTAAGCAGAAAATAATGTCTGTCATTAGAGAATGGGGAACTGGCAGAGACACATTGCGTTGCTTGGCTCTGGCAACCCATGACAATCCTCCCAAAAAAGAGGAAATGAATCTGGAGGACTCCTCAAATTTCATTAACTATGAGGTAAGATTTGTAGCACTTCTGCCTCTCCCAAACTGGAGAATGGTGACTCCTTATGTTTGATTATTCCTTGAGGAAGTTACATCTGAGAATTTTCTTTCTGGGTATTTTTGATGTCAGACACAACAGTTCCTCACGTGTGGAGGGAATGCTCGGTGTAAGAACAGACTTTGTGTTTTAGGAGAAACTGTTGATGGCATGTAGACAGACTGCTGCTGCTTGGCTAAAAGCACAAGAAGAACTCAGTTAAACAGTCCAAAAATTGTGGTGTTGTTTCAGCTCTTACGGTTTTTCAGTTTGGCATTGCTCAACTGCAAGACTTTTTTTGGGATTGTGTGGTGGAACATACCTGCTCTGGGAGTCAGGTTCACTTGCCTGCCTCTGTGCTGACAGCTGCAAGGGCTCAGTCCATGATTATCATCTTAGCTGCTCTGTAGTTTTCTAGTGAAATCTGTATCTGCTATTTAGAAGGAAGGTAATAATAGTTGCATGAGTTTTGGCTTGTGCTCTCTCTGCTCCTGGCACTGATGATAAAAATGAAAGACTCAATGCTTGCAGGTTGAATTTGCAAGGCTGGCAAGTAGAGCACGTTTTAACTTGTAAAATTAGTGCATTTGAAGTAAAATTTGGTAAGGCAGGACAAGGAGCGACCCCAAGTGTCACGACACAGAGAGATGTAACGTGCAGGGAAAACAATTATTTCGCTGCTGCCAGAGGAGAAATCTGCAGGATCTTGCACTAAAACTCAGCCTATCTTGTTTCAGACCAACCTGACGTTCGTGGGCTGTGTGGGAATGCTGGATCCCCCGAGGATTGAAGTAGCTTCATCCATAAAGCTGTGCAAACAGGCTGGCATCAGAGTTATTATGATCACTGGTGACAACAAGGGCACGGCCGTGGCCATTTGCCGCCGCATCGGGATCTTTGTGGAAGATGAGGACGTGTCCACCAAAGCCTTCACCGGCCGGGAATTCGACGAGCTGTCCCTTGCTGCCCAGAGAGATGCCTGTCACCATGCTCGGTGCTTTGCCCGTGTAGAGCCTTCCCACAAATCCAAAATCGTGGAGTTTCTTCAGTCTTTCGATGAGATCACAGCCATGGTAAGCGATGGTTACTTGGTTAGAAAGGCAAATGCTATGTTTAAACCCTAATTAGGCCTTCTCAGAGTAATTCCCCATTCTGGAAAACACTTGCTTCTATGTTTCCCTGCACTTAGTGAGTTTTAAGGATCCCAAACCACACCCAGTGCAAAATTCCTTTCTGGATCTGTATGTTAATGCCCACCCAACTCTGAATTCTCGTTTTAGACTGGGGATGGTGTCAATGATGCCCCTGCACTGAAGAAAGCAGAAATTGGAATTGCCATGGGTTCTGGTACTGCAGTGGCCAAAACTGCTTCTGAAATGGTTTTAGCAGATGACAACTTCTCCACAATTGTGGCTGCTGTGGAAGAAGGACGGGCAATTTATAACAACATGAAACAGTTCATCCGATACCTGATCTCCTCCAATGTTGGGGAAGTTGTTTGGTAGGTTTAAATTTATTTTTCCTTTGAGCTAGAGTCCTTCAGTATTTCTCACTAAAACTGGAGGAGGAAGTTCTCCAGGTAATGGATCTCTGTGGAAGTTGCATGTTTCTGGCCTGGTCTTTAGTGAAGAATTGTAGCTTGCCACAAAAGTTGCACATTGTGTTATGTAGAATATTCTAGCTCAGTAAGTAATGCTTTCCAACTGTTTCTATGACTGGAATAATTCTCTAGAGAAGGAGAACCAAAACCTTAATCAAATAGTACAAGATCTGGAATTTCAGATAACGTAGTTATGGGCATGGTTTAGATGTTTGCTTAACCTCAGATTTCAGGAACATGTCTTGTGTTCCTCTGGGAGGAGCAGTGGTGACCCAGCACCACAGAATGCATTTCTGGTGACAAAATGTAAATATTGGTCTCCTCACATCAAAGCAGACTTTCTCCCAGAGTGGGATAAAGCACAGCAATTGTCTTGCCTTGTTTCTTGTCAGCTTTAAGGCTGTCCTTCATATGGCTCTTGCTGCAGCCCCTATTTCTGTTCTATTTATTCACACAGGCTTGGAGCCATGAAAGTTACAGGCTCATTAAACTTCTGCAGGGACTAGCAGTAATCTAGGGAAATGAAGCTTAGTCATTTGAGCTAAAATGTGTCTTGAAGAAAGTGGTTTGCAAGCCTTTATCCATGTGTATATATATATTTACCTATACAGACAAGTAGGGAAAAAACAACCCTAATTTTTGAAGTTACCAGAAGAAGAAGACAATGCTTCAAAGCTTGCATGCCAGTGGTTAGTCTTTGCTCTTGGGTATGTGTTTAGTTTTCTGATTGTGAATATTCAGCTTGTGATCTTCGGTGGGTAAGAGAGAACAGAAGTGCTGCTGCAGGCTTAGACTTAAACGTTACTGACATGCACAAGAACAAGCTTGTAACTGGTGGGTTTCTTTGTAGTATCTTCTTGACTGCTGCCCTGGGTTTTCCTGAAGCTCTAATTCCTGTTCAGCTGCTGTGGGTAAACCTTGTGACGGATGGTCTCCCTGCCACTGCCCTGGGCTTTAACCCTCCTGATCTTGATATCATGAATAAGCCACCACGCAACCCCAAAGAGCCCCTGATCAGTGGGTGGCTCTTCTTCCGTTACCTGGCTATTGGATGTAAGTACTAATGGCTTTTTTTTTTCCCTTAAATAAACTAAGACATCAATTACAACCAATTTTTTTTTCAGTACTGGAAGTCTTGAGGCCGAAGTTCAAGTGTGGCAAGCGAGGTCTTGTCTTGAGTATGGTTCACAGCGCTGAGAAAAGCTCTTTGTTTACTTTCAGGTTACGTTGGTGCTGCCACAGTGGGTGCTGCTGCTTGGTGGTTTATTGCTGCTGATGGTGGTCCAAGAGTTTCCTTTTACCAGCTGGTATTTGTTCAGTTTAATATCTTTGGGGGGAGAGGGGAGGTTCTTGCTGCTTTCATACTTGAAATGACTGTACAAACCTGGTAGGTTACGGGAATTTGTATAATTAGACATTTTCAGACTTGTTACTATAAAACTTCATCATGATTAATTAGTCTTGATAGCAAAGCTCACAGTTGGGATACCTGAGCTTCTAACAATTTGAAGGACTAATTGTTGTCTTGTAAATGAAAGCCTAAAGGGGATTTTTCTAAAGCAGGCAAAAGTTTATAAGCACTGCTTTTAGGAGTTACAGTAATAACTTTCCTTTCTGTAACACTCACTGCTTTTTTCTAGTTGCCTATTTTACATTTTAAAAGGTAACAAGCTGTGGAAGTGAGTTGACTCTGTTCTGTTCCAGAGCCATTTTCTGCAGTGCAAGGAGGACAACCCAGACTTCTACGGGGTCGACTGTGTGGTGTTTGAGTCCCCGTATCCGATGACAATGGCTCTTTCTGTGCTTGTCACCATAGAGATGTGCAATGCTCTCAACAGGTTCGTATGTCCCAACAGGAAAGCCAAGCCTCTGCATAGCTTGTCCAAAATCCTGCTTTTTGTGCAATTTGATCCTTGGTGGACAGCTCAGCTAATGAAGAGTGAGTCACATTTCCCTTCCGAGTTCTGGTAGTGCAAACAAAGTGACTCTTAGATAACATTTGAGATCTCTTATCATAAGGTGTATTTTTAAGTCTGCCAATTCACTCTGGTATTTTACTAAGCACAAGCAACTGAAATATTTTCCGTTATTTTTAATCTAAGCTTAATCAATCAGATTATCCCTCCTATGTTGGTATAAAGTGATATCAAGGAGAACTAAAATAAGAATGCTGAAGATATGGAAAATAGCTTTTCCTGCCCTAAGGGAGTGTGGGTTTAGCCAATTAATATTAGATTATAAATGGAAACCACTAAATAGCACAATGTCAAGGGTATTTTTCTTCAAATAGCTTAGAGGTCAGTTAATTTAAAAACAAATAAACTTGAAATGCAAGTGCACTGGGGTAGTCCTACATAAAGATACTGCTCTACATCTGCTGCTCTGGATCTCAGCCTCCTCTCCAGCACAGCATAAATGCAGATGGAATCAAGAGCCAAGCATTAAGAAGGTGCAAGTTCTTGACCCTCTGTAAGTCTTCCTGTGAACTTGAGCAGAAGTGGGTACACTTGGGGCCCTGGTAGACTCGGGGGGATTGTGTCTTAGGCTGCCATGTCCACACTTCCCTCTCCTCTCTCATGGAGAGGATTTTGGAGTCATAGTGAGAAGAACAGGCTAGATCAGGAACGAGCAGAACACTTGAGACTCTCGAGAATAAACCCGAGGCTGATGGTGACTGCTTTGCTAAGCTGACTTCCAGGCCAGTTGGAAGTTGCAGCATCCAAACTGTATCCTGGGCTGTTTCCTGCCTGGGATCCCCGTGCCTTGCCAGGCTGCTTTGTGGTTCTCAGAGCTTCCTGTTGGTGTTACAGTCACACACCAGCCGTGTTTCTGTTGCAGCCTGTCAGAAAACCAGTCCCTGATGAGGATGCCCCCGTGGGAGAACATCTGGCTGGTGGGGGCCATTTGCTTGTCCATGTCCCTCCACTTCCTTATCCTTTATGTGGAACCACTGCCAGTAAGTGCTCGTTCCTTACCCCCACCCTTGAACTCCCAGACAGAGCAAAACCTTGTGTGAGGCTTGAGGCCAGGGCTGGAGGGGGAGCTTGGTAACCCCTGGCTTTTCTTTCAGATTATCTTCCAGATCACGCCTCTGAACGTGACGCAGTGGCTGATGGTATTGAAAATCTCCCTCCCTGTCATTCTGCTGGATGAAACACTTAAATATGTGGCCCGTAACTACCTGGAACCTGGTAAAGATGATAGTGTGCGGCCTGCCACCAAACCCTGTGCTCTGTCAGCATGCACCGAAGGAGTTTCCTGGCCGTTTGTGTTCATTACTATGCCCCTGGTTATCTGGCTTTACAGCACAGACACTAACTTTAGTGATATGTTCTGGTCTTGACTGACATGGTGACGAGTTTTACATTCAAAGGAAAAAAAAAAAAGTTTAACTTAATTTTTTTATTGTTTAGAGCAACTGTCTATTTCTGCTGAATTTTCACATGAACATATTTGCCGGTGATGGAGGTTTCATAATCTAGATTTTGGTTTTTTGCTTTTTCTGACTTCAGTGGGGGCAATATATTCCTCTTTTATACACAGTTAAAGTGTCCATTGACATGTACAGAGAACTAACACTATTTTATGCAAATATTTTTTTGTAGATGAAAAGCATGTACAGTGTTCTGTTCAATAGTCTATTCATCATGTAAAAAAAAAGTAAATTTTTTTTGAGCCAGCGGACACTATCAAACTAAATTGGCAGCAGATTTTAGGGAATGAATGTGTGTTGTCTAAAACTAAAAAAGCATGTAACTGTTTGTCTTCTGCATGATCATCCAAACTTAATTTGTCATAAAGTCAGGTTTTGTTCACGAGCAGAACTTTCTGCACTGGGTAGAGAGTCCTGCTCCCTGGGTCAGGATTTCTTCTCGGTCCCCTCTTCCCTCACTCTCGGTTCTTGACTGTCCTTGTTTACACCACTTTCTGTATGAGGTATGCCTGATCTCGCTCGTGCAGAAAATACCATTCCAGGTGCAGCCTGCTGGGGTTCTTCCATACTCTCAACACACATAGGGTTGTTTTTTTTAAGGATTATTTATTTGTCTATTGTATTTTATTGTAACAGACCTTACTTTGCCAGTGTTGCCCATTACGCAGGGATAGGGAGGGCTACTTCTGTCTCCTTAAATCTAAAGCCTTTTTAACACACACACACAACTGTTTCAATTAAAAAGAGGGGTTTAAGTTGGAGTTTAATACCTTTTTTACACGTGTCAGATCCTTTCTTTTTCTTTCTTTTTTTTTTTTCCCCTTTAAGACCAAAATTTGCAATGAGACCTGAAAAAATAACTTGCACTGCATAGCTAGAAATTGGATTTCCTACACTTAGGGCACTAATGCTCAGTTGTATACATGGAGTTACTCTGCTGGCCTATTGTTAGCCTGACTTGAAGTAACAAGCTCGTGTGTGTTTTTTGTAAAATCTGTAAATAGCACATGACCAAATTGAACATATTGTATAGAACTATTTTTATTTTAATGTGGCACTAACCACCTTCATTATTACGGTAAATGTTAAAGCATGTTTTCAAATTCAGTCCTGTATCAACAATGTGTAAGTCATTAACAGTCCTAACTGTGGTGTTTTTCTCCAATGCCTTCCAACTTTCATCGACTAAAGTGAGTATTTTTCTTCCATTTCACCCTGCCAGTGGTGACTTGCTGTAAAATAGCATATGCTGTATACATGTTGAAGAATAAATAGTAATTTCCTTCATTCCCATGCTGTGTTTTGTCAAACTCTGCTGTGCTACATTATTATCACCACTTTAGACTCTTGTTTTGTGGTCTGAAGCTCAAATTACTGATTCCAAAGGCAAAGCACTTGCTTTTGGTTTAGTGTACTTTAGGGTCTTGTTTTATGGCACCTGGGAGCCTTAGTGCCCCAAGGTCTTACAGCTTTTGGTCTTAAGTTTGAGATAAAATCAGACAAATCTGTAACTTAAGACCCTGACAGCTGTTACCGTGAATGTTTAGTGTCCAAAACTCTCTGGTACTCGTGGTCAGGTGCTGGTTTACTCCAAAGCTTTTCCCTGCTCTGAAGTAGGGGCTGCCCTTCAGAGCTGAGCACCCTTCCCTTGTCCCTGGTACCTGCAGTGCTCGAAGGGCAGGTGCTGCTCCTGGCAAAAACAGCTCATTATTTGTTATTTGCCATCTGAGAAGGCAAAAGAACAGTCTCACTTTAACAGGGCAGTCTTTGAAACTTGCCCTGGGGTCACTGTGTCTGTAGAGCAGCAGGTGCTGTTATCTTGTGCTGGCTCAGTCTGCTTTAGTAACCAAATTCAAGCAGCTTTGTGATCCCTCTTAGACGGGAAGGATAGTTCCAGGCTATGTTCTCTTGGTGCCAGCTGGAATCCAGCGAGCACACGTAATTCTCAAGGTTTAAGCTCTCAAGTGGAGAGATGCTCCCTCAGAACACAGAGGCTCTATCAGAAATTCCACTGCATTGTGATACTTTGTTTATAGAGACTTTGACTTGTTTGAGTTGATGCTGAAGTGGCTCAGAGGAGCTGACCTGATGATGTAGTAGGTGTGTTGCCAAACTGTGAGCATTCAAATCTCCTCGAATGCCCTTTTTTAGTGTGGAAGAGCCAAGCTAAGGTTTTGCATTCCACAAAACCACTGGCCTGTGCTGGCCATTTGCTGTATCAATAACAAAGGAGCCGTATGAGACTCGTCCCTGTTTCTTGAAACAAAAAATAATAGTTCCTGTGATGGAGGATTCCTTGAGATCAAAGTGTGTACCAGTATGTTACTTGCTGGAAACAAATTAGCAGCTTAGTTCTGTGTGCTCCCACTGCTATTGACAGATGTTTCCAGGGCAGGAATGCCACTGAATCCTTGAACACAGGTTCTGCTGAACCTCAGAGCACCACGTGGTGGCCTTTTTAAAGCCACGTGTCTGGCTGCCACCATGAATAATTTGCTTCTTGTTCGCGTCTTTTATGCCAAATAATCCTGCTATACACCCCCTTTTCCCCTCTCTTAAGAAGCTGAAGGGGTGAATGACTGTAGATAAGTAGAATTCAGTCTTCAACACCTTCTCTGTTGGATCTGTCAGTGTTGAAGATGAATCTTGCTGCTTGTCATGGATTTCCACAGACATCTGAGAGCTCGTTCATGCCGCAGTCTCAGAGGCACTTGGGGTAGGGCCTTGTGTTCCTTGGAGTTTGCCTTGAAAGCTGGATGAGTGGTGGGCAGATGGAGTGGGCTCCATCCCTGCAGGCTCCTGAGCTTACAGGAACAGTCAGGTTTTATAAGGTGCTCCTACAGAGCCCAAGCAGTCTTCATCTGCCCTGTTTTTCTTCTATTTCTCCCAGTCTTGTCCAAGTTTTCCTGCAGAAATGGAGCAATAGGCTTCCCCAAGATCAGCGCTTGCTGGTCTCGGGTTTGATGGCAGGCTGTGCTGTGCTTTCAGGACTTCTGTTTTCCCAGTGTGGTAAATCCCACCCTTGCCTGGTTGGGATTGACCAAATGTTCAGACCTACCATGAGCTTCCTCCTGGGCAGTGAAGCATCCTGCCCTGGAATCACGTCTTTGTGGTCCTGGAGCTGGAGTGCTGGGTCTGGGCTTCAGCCCTGGCAGGTGAGCAGGCTGGGGGAGGCTGCAGGAGGAGCATGAGGCAGCTGAGGGCTTTTCTGGTCTAGAAAGTACAGAACTGCAGTGCAAAGTTTGTAATTTCTGCAGGAAATGTCTGAACTAAAGTGTTTATCCTGAGCTGTATAGATCCTGTCATCCTTCAGCCTCAGTCCTTTCAGCTGGAGAAGCCAGGAAGGGAGGACTTTTCAGGACAGACTCATTTACCAACATCTCATTTAATTTCTTTGGTCCCAAATACTTCCTCTCCAACTTCCCCAGTGCTGGGGTTGAAGAAGGTAACTCCTACTGAACCATGTTAGCCCAGAGAAGGTAACAGCAGCCCTTAGTCAAGCAGTACTAACTCAGAATTCCCCAGGCTTGATCTCCCATTCCATTCTTAAAAATAACTTCATATTTTTTGTTTCTCTTTGCTCCCATCTCACCGAGCTTTTTCATCTCTGCTGTTTTCTGGATTCCTTGGTGCCCTCACACATCACTGCTTATTCTCCAGTGTGAGAGGGGTGTGTAAGACCAGGATCAATCATGGGATTGATGCTGCCTTATGCTGGGAACACCAGGAAGGATATTGGCTTGTGCTGGGAACCCAGTGGGATTTGGAATGAGAGCAGCTCCTCCTGAATCCCGTGTTCTGTAGCAAGGAGGATGCTCAGGCAGCTGCAGTCATGCATTGAATTTTTAGACAGGAGCTTTTGTCTTTGCAGTGCCTTGGGGCTCTCTGCTTTCACGTGTGAGCGATCCAAAGTGCTGAGCTACACAACGAGCTGCTCCTTCTTGCTGGCATCTGAGCAATAAAAATAGTTCATACTTGGTTTCCCAAAACATTATTGCAAAAAAATGAGTATGAAAGAGGCTGCAGAAAAACATTTCTACCCGTCTGTCAAAGTGCTCCGAGGCTTGTGTTGGTAGAGAGGCTGTTGGGGAGGTTCCTGGTACGAAACTGAGTTTTTAATCTGATGATAGAATGCAGTACAGCAGTGCCGGCCCGAGAACACAGCTCGAGCCCAGAGTTCATGGTACACAGCCCAAAGGGGGCTGGATTTGCTGACATGAAGGGAGGTAAAACCAATACAGAGTCGTCTGTCTCTTGCACCTGTCTTGTTTACTTTTTTGCACTTCTAACCATTAACTGTTTCCCTAATCTCTGCTAATTACATCCTTAATTGCATTAATATGCATTTTCAAATCTTAGCAGGAGAGCCCAAATTTTAGTGTTGAAGCAGTGTTTGGAAGAGCTTCCCTGGAGCTGTAGGGACTCAGAGCAGTCTCTCCAGACACAAGGCTGACCTTATGCTGTGGTAGGGGTGAAGTACAGCAGGAGCTTTAGGATGTTGTACTCTACCCTTTGCCTACACATTAATCCGTGGTTTAATGACTTCTTCAAAGCTTTCCTACTGCTTCCCAGAACAAGCTGCCTAACTTGGAAAAGGGACATTGTTAGGTCACTTTGGGGCCAAACTTGCCGTAATGCCTCGACTGTAAAAAACAAGTGCGTGGTGTGGAACTTGAAAGTAAAAATTCCAAAGAAGTGAGAATTGTCTGTTACCACTGGTCAGGCAGAGAAAGGCAAAAGCTAATTAAATGTGTCTTGTTTTTCACTGCAGTCTCGAGTAGGAAGTGCTGGCTCTGCTGATAATCAAGAGAGCTGAGCCTTAATCCAGAGGATTCTGAGCTTCAAGAACAAAGTAACCTGAGAGTGTCCCTTCAATGACAGAGCAGCCAGTTACCAAACTTAACATTCTTTCTTCTGTCACTGTTGATCTTAGTCTTGCTTGTATAATGATACTTAGCATTCATCCTTTCATTAACTGATGCCTTTTCTTTCTTTCCTTTTCAGCAATACTGGAGTAATCGCTTCCTAAACAATTTTGCAGAAATGTAAGGTTGTTTTGTTGCGTGCATGTGTTTTTAGCAACACATCTACCAAAACTTCTGCATGTATCGTGTAAAGATTCTTTGCTTTCCCTAAAAACAAAACTCATTGTGTTCTCTGTGGAAGAAATGTGTGGTACCATTAGGACTTCATGATACAGATGTACAAACGTGCAATATAGCTTACCAAGTCGGAACTCTCTCCAGAGAAGTTGGGTTTCTGTGCTGCATGGAGAAGAGTTTGGTTATCCTTGAACAAGAATTGCAGAGCTGTCAGCCAATTTCCATATTCCTGTATGTAAAATGTCAGTTTATACAATGTACAATATCAGATAATGCATGCCTTGGGTTGTAGACGGATCTCTCTCTGTATTGTATCATCCAAACATCCTACTCCAACAGCTTCTGTACAATGCTCTCCTATTTATAAACCCATGGAAACGATTACAGATGAATGTTAAACCGTAAGCCTCCACTTCATAACATTGGATTTTTTTATCATCTGTGCAAATCAACCTCTTTTGCACTGTAATGTAACTTATTTAAATCTAAGGCAGTAAGACAGATGTTGGTGCAATACAAAATATCGTGATGCATTTATCTAAAAAGCAACGACGACGTAGCCAGTTCCCACAGCTGCATGTGTGACCTTTAGAAGTTGTAAATAAGATCAATTGTCTATTGACATGCTGACAGTAAGGAGCATCACACCTAGTTTCATTTGTATCAGGTAAATAAATTTATTCTACAATACATACTCGGCGTGTTATTTGATGCACTTTGTTTCCTGCAGGTCCGTGCGTAGGCACTGCAGCGCGCTCTTACTTTAATGCCAGGATGACACTTTTTAGCACCAACACCATTGCAATCTTTCCTCCTAGAACTATGCAGATGCAGCTGCTCCTCGGCAGTATTGACCTCCTCGCTGGTGTGATTCCTCTGTCCAGGGGCTTGTGTGTGTGTTTAAGGGACACTGTCAAGTACTTTGATCACTCAGTTTTTTTAAAATGCTCCATTGTTTGTAAAATCCCTCTGAGAAACGGTAAAATAAACAATTCTTTCCCAACTACATCTTTATATTTTTTTTGTCCTTTTCTATTTTCTAAATTGCCCCAGCCTAAAGTCGCTCCTCGTCTCTTCCCTTTCTGTAGGCAAAAGGAAGAGAAGCCAAACGTGTTTGCTCCAAACCACACCACGAGCATCCTGCTGGGAGTGCTTTGGGCTCACTCCCTTCCCCAAACCAGGGGCTGTTCTGCCACGAGCTCACAAGGCTGCTGCCGGGCAAGGCTAAAGCACTCCCAGGGTAAAAGCTGGATTTTCCAAGTGTCCTGTAATGCTCTGCTCCAAAGCCCAAACACTAGGTTTTGTTTGGAATAAGAGACAACTTAGGAATGTGTTTTACATTAAGTGTAATGCCTCTTAGCCTCCAGCCCCTGATAGCAGCACCCTGCTGGCAAACAGCATTATCCAAATGAGGTGACACATCTGAGACCCTTCAAACGCAACAGTGTGATGTTTAAAAATACAGGGGTCGAATTCCATGGTCCAGCAGCTCTATAGGATGGTGGAGGGCGCGTTAACGCATCGGGCTGAGCTGCTGGTGGCTGCTTCCTACTATGGTAGTGCTGTGCTGGGCAGGCTGAGCTGTGCTGCTCGCCCCGGGGCTGTCAGAGCCCGGCTCCGCACTCCCTTATCTCCCGCTGCAGCTCCTCTCGAAGCCGGATTTAGAGCCGGGCCTTGGCACACACCGCCGGCGCTGTCAGCACAGCCCCTCCCGCTGCAGGGCTCCGGCAGCGCTTCCCACGGACACCTGAGCTCAGGACCGCAGGCATTTGGCCAGGGCAGGTGGGGGAGACAGCCCCATGAGCACCTCTTCCCTTTCTCAGCCTCAGCCCGCCTGGGAAAATGGAGCGTTTCTCAGAGCTCACCATCACTGTTGTCCCAACGCACCCGTGTGGAACTCGCTCCAGCCCGGCTGCTCCTCTCCTGCCCCTTTTTCCTGCCTGTGGAAATTCTCGTCCCCAGCACCGGTGCCAAAAGTAAAGCTCAGCAATGACAGGAAGTCGTTATTCAGCACCCAGCTCGTGCTGCTGTCACAGCGAGGTGCATTCCCCAGCTGGTTCCAGCAGCTGCACGTTCAGACAGCTCTGAGCAAACTCACACCAACTCACACCTTATTTTTAAACATTTCTTTAAAGGATGATCTGCAAGTTTAAGCAGAACGAGTCCCCCAGCTGGAGTACAGCCATGTGAGGAGAACGTGATGCTCAGTGGGTTGCCAAGGTAGTCAGTGCAAGAGTATGTGTTAAGAGATGCTGAAATAAACAGCTTCATCTTCCCCCTCCTCCTCCTCTTCTCCTTGCAAACCCCCAGCTCTAAAGCATCACATGGATGAGTCCACTGACAGCACAGAGCAAAGAAACCATTCCCCACAGCTCAAGTTATGAGGCATTATGGACATATTACACCAAACTCTAAATACAAAGGGCAGGAAATATCCCTATTTTTACCTCGAGGTGAATTTGAGTATGATTAGAGCCCACATCCACCCCCAGGAGGGTGGGTGAGAAATGGGAGAAGCTCAGAGCACCTGAAGAGATCTTCTAAAAGATTTCATCCCAACAGTTTTACCCACATGGAAGCACAGAGAAGACTTTGGACATGAATTTATCAGGCTCCAGGGATTTACCCAATACCCTGAACCATCCCTCTATTTGCCACATGGCTCTTTTGATGGGATGATAAGGGAGGAAAAGGAATCTTATCTCCAAACTCACAAAGTCCTCGGCCCCTCTGGAAGCTCTTTAAAAGGGAAGTTTGTACAGAGTGAATGTCCACTGGGGACCCACACCCAACACCCCAGAGCCACTGACTTTGCAAAGCAAAGGCTCAAGCCAGTGAGTGAAAACAGATTATTCTTTCTATTTTGTTGTTCCATCAAGTGATAGCCATGGACTGGCCAAAGGGCTTTCCTTAATATAGAAATTGTTACATTGAAGTTACCCAGGTGAACATTTTATTTTTTTCCTGAGTTGTTTGCACCAAAATTTATCTTTCTATATTATTTATTATCTATTTCCTCCCCAAACACCCAGTCCTCTATATATCCTTGCCTCCTCTTGGCCAGCTTCCAAAGGACACTTTAACCACCTAAGGCTATTTAGTTTGAAGTCACAGGTTTATACTGAGTTTAAGCCCTCCTAAGGTCACTAAATTCAAGAACCATGGACACTGCAGATCTGGGGTTTTTAAATATATTTGGTTGTGGTATGTTTGTGTAACTTGAAATGACAATGGCAGACACAGCCTTTGAGATTTTCTTACCACTGAGATCTAAATGAGGGAATAGGGTTTGCTGAATCAGAAATCCTGCCTGCTTCTGCCCTGGATGGATCAGTTTCCACATCACTGAGCTCCTGAAAAGCAAGGAGGGAAGAATCACCACACAAAGAGGCTTAATGAGGAAGACAGTTACTGAAAGGGGGAAAAAAAAAATCCTGGTTAATCAAAAATCTCTCTATAATCAGCAGCAGCAGAAAAAGAAGCAGCAACTCGATTCAACAGAGGACACTGATATGGGCCAGCAGTCCTCAGTCCCTCCTTTATCTCTGCTTCACAATTCTAGAATTCCCATGATCTGGAAATCAGAATTAGAAACATTGCCACTATTTCAGGTGTTACCAGCACATGACAGGAGTAAATGCATTATTTAGGCAATTTCTAACCACACCATGAATGTGTGCTGCTTTCAGACTCTGGTAAATTCAGCCTTTTAGCCCTTACCCAAATCTATGTACAATTTGAAGAAATTCTACCCCTTTCCCATCACTTCTTGTCAAAGTGATGAAAGAATTAAGTTAGTAATGAAATATGTGATTTAAATTTGAGGATTTCGGGCAAACAGGGGCACTCTGCCTTTACCCAGCCCCAGACCAGCACCTCAGACACACCAAGACTTTTCAGTACAACTGGATGGCAGCAAATTTCTTGCCTCATGTCCAAACTGTTTCATTTCCATCACTGATTTAACACAGCCTGAACTTCAGGTCCTGGCTTTGTGATCTTTTCTTCTTGGGTGCAGAGCATGTGATTGAGGGAGGGAATGAGGTCAGCTGCTTATTAAGGGCTAATTGTTACATTCCCTGAACTAAAAGCCTGTAACTGCATTGGAGAGTACCAGACCTCTGCAAAACCAGAGATCACTTTCTAAAATTAAAGCACTAATGAAGGCTCATTAATAGGCAAGCAGAATCCCTCTAGAATTCTGAAGTGAGGGCCAAATATATCTCTCTCTATAGTCTCAACATGTATGGCACCTCAAAGTCCCACAGTCAGTGCAACTCTTAGCAAAGATCACACACGGCTACCCCAACACATCGGGTACTCACCAGGCTTTATCTGACAACTTCCCATTTTCAGTAAGGAACCCAGTTCTCAGAAAACCAAAGCTGTGAGGATACAACTCCACTTTGGACAGCCATCTCAAGGTGTTCTTAGGTGTGCCTGGACATGTTTGCTAAAGCTGCACCTAAGGACTCATCTTGAAATAATTTTAGTTACCTGCCTGTTGTAAAAGCAGAGATTATCAGATTATCTACAAACACACTACAGAATGGTTTCAATAGAACTGTGGTTCTCCAGTTTCCTGTTTTATGTAAATACTTCAGAGAAGTGTGTAAGGCCAGTGGTTTCTACCTGCAGTGAATGACCTATTCAGAGGAACCATTAGAACAAAATGGCTGAAAAATACATCACATACCTCATATACTCGTCATCACAATTAAATGTATCCTGTCTTTAGTTTAGTAACACAAACAACTCCATTTTCATCCACAGCAGAGGTTTGCAATAAAACTAGAAAGCTAATGCAGCTACCCAGCTTTCAGCTGTAGAATATGTCTGGTGAACACTGAGTGTGAGGAGAAAGCAAAGTTTTTTTTATATAAAAAAAGATGCTCTGAATATGCTTGCATGTTTTTTTCTGTTATGAGACATGTGATGAGCTGAAATCCATTCACTGCATCCCACAGCAATGGCAGAGAGATGAACAGGATGAGGCCCCTTATCTGCCAGAAAGTCATTAATGAAACATTTGCTCTCCCCGAGATGCCCCCATTTGGTGGATTTGCTTACTGGAAGAGCAGGAGCACCTTATGCCAATCCAACTGCCACGACAGCTTTGCTTTGCTGTTCTTCCCCTATCACCTTCAAATAACCGTAATTCAGTTTGGTATTTTGGAAAATCTAAAGCCCACAGAATTCCAGAGAGAACAGACAAGCAGCTGTTTTCTTTTCTTAAATGGATGAACTATTGGACTCCTCCTTTGTAAGCCCTGTCATACCAAAACATTTCCAAAACAGACAATAATCTGCCTCTTGCTTTTGTTGTGCATTTTTGATACAACATCACAGAGGGATATTTTACCCTTATCTGCCTTTCAGGGAGAAGCTTCTTTTCCACGTCATGTGTTTGTAACAAACAGCCATTTTTCCTCCAACTGATACTCGAAACTATTTTTTAGCTTTCTAAAAAGTCTGTGTGCTCCAGCATACCTGTGGTAACAAAATAAATACAAAAGGAATTAAACTCTCAATATAAAGATTAAAAAAACACGTTTTGGTAAAGACTAAGGAAGTCAGAACTGTAAGAAAAATAAGTAATTCCTCTTCCCACACATCAAGCCCACAGAAATGAAACAGTTTCTAGATTACCCAAAGCAGTTCACCCTTGTTATGCTGAGGTTGGGAATTTGTATGTGAAGCAATTTTGCTTCAAAAGGTGAGGGAAAAAGATGTGAATTCAAAAACTACCTGACAAAATCAGGAAGTACATAAACATGGGAAAAACAGAACAATATGTGGATTTGCGTAATTTAACATTTCTCCAGCACTGCAAGGGAAGAGGGATGAATTCTTTTTATAGCATTTTAAATGTCAGTGCTGTATACAGAATGTAAAGTGCTTTGAGTCACTGCTGCAAAACCTTCCAGGAACATACTGAAATAACATTAAACTGCATTTTAAAATAAATGCTAACATAGAGACTTTAAGTGATTACAGGGTTTAGTAAGGGTTGAAGAAAAGACTTTAATTCTCCACCACTGGCTCCATTCTGAACACAAAGGAATCAGTCAGCTACAAAAAGTGTCCTGCAAGTCCAAGTTGCCTATTGTCCCAAACTTCTCCTGGACAGCACAGGTAATGCCCTAGAAAAAGACAAATTAATTCAACAAATACAGCAAAAGAGAAGTGCTGCTTTCAGCCACACTCAAGTAACTCCCCCAGACTTCACTGAGAGCAGCTCCCCCAGACTCAAATGGCTGCATACAAATGAGCAAGACCTTTCCCACAGAGGAGTACAAACCACTGTATTTACAACTTGCCCAAGCACACTTAGCCCTGGACAGAACTCAGACATTGTTTTCATCACAAACAACAGGCTCATGACACACCTCAGATTCTGATGGTTTTAGTTTTAGCAGGAATTTTTCAAAATGAAAGTTGCAAATAACCTCGGATGCAGTTAGTCCCTTACACTTAATAAATAAGAAGCATCAAGAATCTCCACAGTATTGAGATGCACAGAACTATTAACTGGTTTCAGAGTGTATTAAAAAAACAAAAAAAAGTCCTTTGTTACTGCAAAAAAATCATAGTTTCTGTTCTTCTAAGAAGAGTGGCCCTAGTGGTGTGTTCAAGGGCCAAAACGAGCAGCAGGAGGCTTTTACTGCATCCCAAACCACTGTTCTTGATCTGCCCACTGAGCTGCTTCACTGTCACTGCCTTCCAAGTCCCCCTCTTCTCCACTTCCCTCCATGTCATCCACATCTTCTTCCTGGGTGGCGTCTGTTGGACTTTCCTCTTTTTCCATCTTCTGCAATCCTTCTAGTGACTTCTGATCGTTTGGATCCAAACTGAACAAGTGAAGAAAAAGAAAGCATTGTCCTGAAACTTTTTTCTCTTTGTGACCTTAGTGTAAAGAAAAACAATAAAATCTCATCCTGTTGTCTGCACTTCCTGTTTAACATCATCAGGAAGCTTATTTTAGATGATGATGCAACTTCCCCTTGAGCTACTGTAACACTGAGTATTAAATCTCTTTATAAAACAGTTCTGATCCCCAAGAACGCATTTATCTAAACATCCCACTCTTCCAGAAAACTGAGTCACCTCTCCCAACAATACTAATTATAAAGTAACATGAAAGCAGTAAAAATTTAAATGACTCTGACTAAATATAATCTATGCAGGCAAAAACCAGCTGACCCATTTAAGCTATACAAGTTTGCAGCGGACATAATGTGCTGGGTTTAAGGCAAATTGAAGATGTTGCAATCAAAACATGGGAATATTTAACAAAGTAACACTCTAAAACAGCATTTAGGTTATGTTAAGTTGAATCACACTATTTAAATTTATCGAGTAGCTCATTTTTATATGCACCTTCTAGTGTAAAAGAATTAATCTTAAAGCCTGACTATATAATAATTAATAACTATAAATAATTCCATACCTTAATCCTTTTGTTAGTCAAGGAATCACAAGCCTAGTGACGTATTTAGCATTTTACAGTCCTTACATTTTGCATTTCTCAGTTCAAAGTCTTAAGATCAACCAATTTAGTACCAGGGTGTCATTTCTGTGGTTTTGCTTGTTTTAAGGGAGATTGATATAAAGCCACCTCTGATTCTCATCCTAATCAATTAATAGCTCATCTTTTTACTCAGTGAAACTGGTTATTGGCTCTTATAAACCTCCTGCAGTCTCAGGGTGTGCTTTACCTCAGGGCTATGCTGTACTGGTCCATGGCTTCCTGGTACTCGTTGACAGCCACGAGGAAGTCTCCCAGGATCCGGTGCAGCACACAGTCACTCTGGTTAGCCAGGGCATTCCTCAGCAAAGCAATCCCATCTTCATACTTCTGTTCTCTACCTGTTCACAGGCAAAACTACTGTTTTAATTAATAGTTGAGACAAATCTATAAAAAGTCACAGTGTTCACAGTCTTCCCAACACAAGGCTATTTGTCCCTCCAGACCTGTCAGCAGGAGGACAGCAGTGCTCTACTTCTTGCAAGATTAATTCTAACAATGACTTTTTGTTGCAATAGCTGTTGCACTCACAATTACATCTACTTCAAAGTCAAAACATTTTGTTTGCAATTGCTGTAAGTGTAATATCAGTTGCTGGATGCAATTAATTCCTGTGATTTTTCCTTCAGGATAGAACTGATAAATCCCCAGACTGTATGATCACTGTTCCATCCTTCCCATCAATGTGGCTGCAGAACATCCTTTCACGTACAAAGGTATCTTTAAATAAACCAACATGGGGAAAAGGAACTTACTGAGAAGTTCTGCTTTCTTTACCACAGCTTTAATGTAGTCAGGTCTTTGTGTGAGAGCTTTATCCAGCAACGTTTTTGCCTTTTCCTGCGTGACTGGGTCCTCCAGGCAGACCGTGGCCAGCAGAGTGAGGGTCTGTGCATTTGCCCCCAGGGTTTTGTACACGTTATTTGCCATCACCATGGCTTCACGGATGCTGTTGGATGCCAGGTAACACTCGATGAGACCTGGTGGTGTCAGATAGAAACATTGCAGGGTTTGAGTCAGCACCACAGGCACTCACCCCTCCATCATTATTTGCACTTAGTAGCACTCAGGTGCTGAACAGCTGACACCCCAATAAGCAAACACAAATTACAATTGAGAAAGTGAATCTATGCATGTCAACATACTCATTTTACAGATAATTGACTTGATCTTAATTAATGGGCAGGCACTGAAAAAAACCCCAACCCTAAGTACACCTAATCTAACATTTTTGTCCAATTCCACTACTGAGATAATTAATACTTCACCTGGACTCTTCACCACTCACTATATACTTGAAGCTGCTGTTGAGATCAACAAGATTTAAATATTTAAACAAATATGACAAAACAAAGCTCCCAGCAAAACTAACTATCAGTTAATGTCATCATCCAAAAGCGAGCTGCTCAAAACACCTAAGTTTGTTTACACCCAGATTAAACAAAACAAAAACCAAGAAAACCCCTTTTTGAAAGTCATTCTTACAAACCCACACATTCAGTGGTATATTTCACCTGACAGCTTCGACTGCTTCATGGTTTTGAGGTAATAATTATTTACTAGAAAGCCAACAGGAGGGAAGAACTGCTGTTTATTCCCTTGCCTCATCATCAGCATGACACCAACCCTCACACCGGAGCAGCTGTGAGCAGCTTCTCGTGGCTCACCTTCGTAGCAGTCCAGGCGGCAGGGCGCGAGCCGGATGGCCTCACGGAAGTGGATGATGGCCTCCTGCACCCGGCCCATGTTCCTCAGAGCAGCTCCTTTCAGCAGCAGGGCTTGCACACTGTTGCTGTTCAGCTGGATAGCTTTGGCTCCCAAGTATAAGGCACGGGAGTATCGTTTGCTGTAGAAACTGTGACACCTACAGAAAGAGGAGAGGGATTGTAGCACTGCCTGCGGTGCCTGTGTAGAGTCACGGGGGTTTTGAACTCCTTGCATTTGAAGTTAAGAAAAAAAACTTCTTCTGGAGTTTAAAAAAACCCCATTATAAATATTAAAATTGTTACTGCTGGTATTGCATAAGTGTGGTAACTCTAACAGATTTAGCATACAGAAAACAAACATGAGGGATATTTACAGAGAGCTAGTTTAAGGCACCCAAGAACGGAACAGACAGGATAGGAAAGCACCTTCTGAACAAAACAAGCTGAACCCACCGTGTCAGCTGTAACCCACCACACTCAGCAAATCAAGAGCTGAGGTGAGAAAGGAAAGAAGACAACTCACCCAGATACCACCCAGGGCTCCGCGTGCTGGTCAGAAATATTGAAGAGCCGGCAGCCCAAGTTCTCCACATCCTCCAGCCGACCCTCACGCGCCAATAAATAGCCATAAACATCCATTCCTAAAGAGACACGTTGGAGGATCAATCCTCAAGAAATGTTCATTCACAAGAAAAAAAAGCCACCAAAACCACAAACACCTACTTTAAACTGTGCAACTACCAGGAAGGGTTCAACACATGCAGCTTCTGAATGTCAACTCTGAGCTGAAAGCTGGGTAAACAATATACAATATTCCACTGCATGTAGCTGTTACTCTTCAGGTCAACCTTCTCTCAGGATTTACCCACCTTTTATTAGGTAAGGATCCAGCATTTGTGCTTGTTCAAATTTTAGGATGGAGTTTTTATTATCTCCAGCTCTGAAGTACAGGTCTGCTAAGCTCCCCAGCAAGTCCACGTTATCCCTGAGCAATGACTTCTTCTCTAAAGAGCTTAAAGGGAAAGAAATGCCCGTTATTTATAAATGACATTTTGCATATCGTTGTATATAAGAACTAATGTATTATTGGATTGCATCATGCTCTTTCAACTCTTACCAAATGGTGTTTATTGCTCTGGTGTTGTCTCCAGTATGCACGAAGGCGTATGCCTTGATCCACACGGAGAGCCAATCCAAATTGGGAATGCTCTGGATTATATTGATGGTCATGGAGGCCACTTCTGCTCCCTTCACTGACAGCGAGAGCAAGCCTGTTTAGAAGGGTTCATCCATCAGTCTCAGCCACTCAAAACTGCCTTTGATACAAACAGTCTGAGGGTCAGAAACTCCATCCCTTGACAAGCACAAACAGCTGTTACAGGGCTTGTTACAATTTACATAATGTGGGTATGATGTGCAAATGCAAGACAGTTACAGAGTCCCAAGTGCAATTCAAATTACAACACTACTGAACACTGCAATGCTCCCAGTGTGCAGACACCCACCTAGGATGGCATCCAGGGCCAAGGGGCACTGCCTCAGCACTTCTTTGTAGCTCGTCACCGAGGAGCGCTCCTGACCTGCTTTCTTGTAGAGATTTGCCAGCATCATATTGATCTACAGACAACAGAAATGTGGGGACAGTCAAGTGTGAGGAAGGAGAAAGAATCACTAAGAAAGGTCACAACTCTGTCTTCAAGTCTGCCTGCCTCTGATCTGGGCAAAAGACAAAATAACCTGCTCTTCTGAGAACGCTCTAAGGTACCACATAGTATAAAATGAAAATTCTGGCTTCTTTCTGAGTATAAAAATAAAATCTACATTCTTTTGTATGTGCACAGTGCACCTTGAAATCTGTGCTGTGCACCAAAGAAGTCAAAAGATGGGCAAGTGCTCCTACGTGATGCCAAGAAGGATCTGTATATCCATTAATCAGTCTCTTCCAGGAATCTCTCTGTATCCACGGAAGTGTTTGAATTAGCTTAGCAAGGCAGAGAAAGTTTCCATTCAGCTTCTGAATGAAGCCATGATTGACTAAAGAACAGAAATTATCTGAGCTCTACACAAGTAGCTGGTTTCTGCTACAGCACTTTCATTTACTGGTATATATAGGAGAAAGTTTACTCTTCTCAACTTTTTCTGTTCTGTAACTTGATCTTTGAACAGAACACTCTGACATTAACTGGAGTTTAACCCATGTACACTTTTAGGACAATTTAACATGAAACACAGTTGACTGATCTGATGTGTTAATCTTTTAAGCCCTTCTGAGTAACAGAGCCAGCAAGCAAAGACTCCACAGATTTGGCACTGCAGACCACAAAGGGATCTAAATATTTAACATTACCTAAACTGTTGTTGAAAGGATTAAAAGATTTTAAAAGATGGAGCACTAGCAAACCTTCTACTTGCCAAAGTCTCCAGCCTTTCAAGGATTTTGCACTGCTCCAACTACACAAGAAGTTAATAAAAATGCACAAAACATTTAACTCCTTTCTTTTTTTTTTTTTTTTTTTTAAATTCTTTCTAACAGAGGAAATACAAAATTGGTATGATTTTAAAGAAAAGGGTCCCAATCAGCTAATCTAAAATTAGGAAATGCTACCAAGCAATATTTAACTACAGAAGAAGGCATAATGCCATTATACCTGTACACTGTGTTCTGCCCTATAGATACACTGACCAAGAACCTGTGACAAAAACCTGCCAGAACCCACCTTTGGAGTTCTCTGCCTGGAAGGAATCCCATCAAGAATAGCAATGGCATCTTTATCTTGCTTCAGCATTGTGTAACATTCAGCCATTTTGTATTTCACTTCAATTTCTGATGGTAAACACTGAAACAGAAAGAAAGATTTAAATGCAATATTGGTTTAATCAGGTATGAAACTTTTAATAAGGTTTCCTCATAAATATTTATACTGTGTTGAAAAATATCTAGTGCAAGTCAGCTAACAATGCAACTCACTGCTAGTTCATATTGTTCCTGTCTTCAAATTAAAAGTATAAAGTACACATACAGAAAAATTTTATGTTGGAGACCATTTTAAGTTTTGCATTAGAAAACACCACACAGATATTACCAAACTAATCAGCCTTAAAAGTCAGGTTTATTTGCCATGATAAATGCACAATCTAAGGCATTTAAAAGACATGTAAAGGTGATGCTTAGGGAACATAGTTAGTGATGGACTTGGCAGGGACTCGACCTGAAGGATCTTTTCCAGCCTCAGTGACTCTGTGAATATTGAGTCAGCAACATTAACTGGAAGAGGGAACGTGATCACTTCATGCAGCACGTTATCAATTCTTAAATACCTGGCTTTGGGGTGTTGATGCAGCATTCCCAGTAGAAGGTCTGACTTTGGAAGTTTTACTTAAGGCTTTTTTCTGCTGTAAGGCCATCGTGTACTTGCTGACAGCATTCCTATATTCCTTGTCATGGAAGAGGGAGTCTGCATGATAGACAAGGAGCTGGTACTTCTGAGATGGAGAGAACAGTTCCCTAGAAGAAATGCAGACAGAAAGGCTGAGATCAGCTGGCTGTACAAGAATCAAAACTTTACAGATCCAAAGTATCTGTAGCTCTGGTTTGTCTGGCTTCAACTTCCAACTGCTGCAGCTTCTTTACTATGCTGGAAGGACCATTGAGTAACAGGTACTGACCCCTCACACAGGTACTGACCCCTCACACAGGTACTGACTCCTCACCCTGGGGTTATCTCACCAATTTCCTTTATCTGTAAACAAACAAATCCAACAGCCACTCCTGACACCTCATCAGCAACAACAGCTTAATGTTTGGCTACTTGGCCACTGCCCTCATCCTTCCCATAACAAGGCTGTCAATGTCCATTACACTGCATCAACTTTCTCCTAGGATCCTTTTATCAGCTAAGGATCCAGCATTTTGCCCACTCAGATTTCAGAACAGAGTTTTGTTTGGATGGACTCAAGTTTAAAAGGCAACCCAGATCCTTGTACAGCTGGTCTGGTCCTAATCCCTATTTCCACATTACACAAACCCCTTTTGTAACACTCCTTGTATGTGTGCAGACCAAATGACCTAACTGTGGCCTTCCAGGACCTGAAGGGAGCCAACAAGAAACATGGAGAGAGACAATTTACAAGGGCCTGGAGTGCCTGAACAAGGGGGAAATGGCTTCACACTGACGGAGGACAGGGTTAGATTGGATATTAATAAAATTCTCCCCTGTGAGGGTGGGGAGGCCCTGGCACAGGTTGCCCAGAGAAGCTGTGGCTGTCCCATCCCTGGAAAGTGTCCAAGGCCACGTTGGACAGGGCTTGGAGCAACCTGGGACAGTGGAAGGTGTCCCTGCCCAAGGCAGGAGGGGTGAAACAAAACAATCTTCAAGGTCTCTTCCAACCTGAACGATTCGGTGATTCCATGACTCTCTGCCAGGACACCTATGGTGTAGCGGGCAACCCAAAGGGACGCTAATGCTGGTACCCGAACAGAGGCAGGACCCATCCCCGGCAGGGACAGGGCAGGGGCAGACCACAGGCCAGGGGCAGGCCAGGGGCAGGCCAGGGACAGGGACACCCCGAAAGCGGCCCCGCTCCCCCCTCACACCGTGCCCCGCGCGCGCCCCCTGCCGGCGGGGCACTCACGGGTTGTTGCCGCTCATGGTAAGGAGCAGCCCGCTGAGCAGCCGCACGTTCGAGTGCAGCCCGGCGGCCGCCATCTCACGCACGTGCTCCACCACACTCATGCTGCCGCCGGCGGGGCGGAGGGGACGGGACGGGGGGAACCGGGAACGACGCGGAGCGAGGCACCGGGCACGGAGCTACCGCCGCCGCCCGCCGCCACTCCAAAATGGCGCCACCGAGGGGTCCTCGCGCGCCGCCGCCTGCAGGCGGCCAAGGCACTGCCTGCGCGGCCCGACAGGCGCGCGGAGGGCAGCCCGCGCCAAGGACCCCCCGCGGCGGCGGGAACGGGTGTGAGGGGATGGCGGGGTCCGGGCAGCGCGCGTGAGGGGATTTGCTCCTCTGTGTGTCCTCTGGTGGAAGATACGCACGCCCCCTGTGTCCACAGCTCCTGAGTTCGCCCCTTGTCCTTCTGAGAATACGCCGATGGTTGCCGCAGCTAAATGTGACTGAGGGCTCCGACATAAGGAAGCGCCTGCCTATAAAAATTGGTAACTAAGGAGGAAGACCTTTCAAAACCTAAATTTCTTCGGAGAAGTCCTTCACTAGGCCTACCATTAACTACAAGGATAGACTGAGAGATGAATCATAAGCTTTATTTTCCCACCTTTATTACAAAAACATTGTAAAACATGGCTATCCTATTCCTAAAAATTGAATCAGTGGGAGCTTTCAGTTTGGACATACCATCACTGCTGTTGGGAGAGGAACACAGCTCTCAGCAAACAAACACACCAGGCAGCAAAACATCACCAGCACTGGGCTTCAGGTAACACCAAAAGTTAAGTTAAAGAATAAACTAAGCGTGGATTTGTGTTCTTCCAGAAATCATCTGGCTGATCAGAACAGCCACTTTTTACCAGTTTGGAAGTGTTTGAATCTGCCATCAGGAAGGCAGCCACAGACCCAGCTGTGTGGGATTTGCCTGTGTTACCCTGTAAAGGCATTTCAGGAACACAGCTCTGCGGAGACAGACCTGCTAAATAAACAGGTAAATTGATGCAAACTGCAGCTCCTGTATTAATCCCAGTTTTCAGTGAGAATGATTCGCTTCCAACTGATTAACGTTACACAATAATCATGGAATCACAGAATGGTTTGGTTCAGAAGGGACCTTAAAGGTCCCTTAAAGATGGCCAGGGACATCTTCCACTGTCCCAGGTTGCTCCAAGCCCCGTCCAACCTGGCCTTGGACACTTCCAGGGATCCAGGGGCAGCCCCAGCTTCTCTGGGCAACCTGTGCCAGGGCCTCACCACCCTCACAGGGGAGATTTTTTTCCCAGTATCCAATCTAAACCTGCCCTCTGTCAGGCCAAAGCCATTCCCCCTTGTTCAGGCACTCCAGGCTGTTGTTGGCTCCCTTTAGGTCCTGGAAGGCCACAATTAAGTCACCCCAAAGCCTTCTGCAAAAAAAAAAAAAAAAGCCCTCTTTGACTTATTTGAAGGCTGCCCATAAGACACACAGCAGTTACCACGTTAATTACAAGCGAATTTTATTGAAAACAAGGTAAAAATCACTGCACTGGACAACACAGCGTGAGAGGTCTGTTTTCCCTGGACATACGACACCCAGACTCCAGCCAGCAGAGCAATGACACAGCTCCCCTGCCCCACAGCCAAGTCCACTTCTTCTCTTAAATACAAGCCCTGGTTTAAATGCTGTAGCCACGATTACAAAGCAACTTGCATCTGAAACAGCACGTTAGAAATCACTTATTAAGCACCAGCTTAATAATATTTGCTTACACAACTTATGTTTTTGCTCTCCCTCCCTCTATCACTCATTGACAGGTTTGGTTTTTTTCTTTTTTTTTTACTTCATAAGCACTTAATTCTTCCTTGGTACAAAATGTATCCAAAACAAAGGCAAAAGACTTGAATATCTTGCTGTGGAAATGCTTGAAGTTGTTGCCACTTTGCTTCACTGCCCAGGGCCTGAGAGACTCTTGTTCATGAACTGCCTCTTCACAAAGCAGATCCACCACTGCAGAAGGAAGTACAGGTCAGAAAATCTACAAAAGTGGTTTCCATTGACTTTAAAATATTCAATCTCTGACATATAACATGTTAAGACTCCAGTTTTCCACACTGGTTTCTACTGGAATTGAGGTGAACAAGACAATAGGAATGGATACAATGAATTCATATTACAGGACTTTGAATTAAAATGGGAAATTCTTTCTCTTATCTTACTTTTATTGTATTTTATTCCAATACAATCATAAATGAGGGATGCATTAGGAAGCTATGCCTTTGAAACTAAATTAGCCTAAGTAATTTCAACATTAAATGCAGGCACATTTGCACATGAAACATGTGAACAGTCAAGAGGTGACTCATTCATTGATCAGTGATTTTTCTTTCAATCTGGGTAAGAGGCAAAACAATCGACTTCAAAGCAGCTCTCAAATCAGAGCTGCCTGGGAAGACAAACAGCACCTCCTGAGCTTGAGAATTTCCATTTGCAACCCCAGCCAAGAGCAGATGTGCAGTGCTTTGAAGAGCTGAACCAGACACCTCTTATTACTGCCCTGCTTTTGAAACTAACCCAAACTGTCATATCACATTAGATTAAATTTATTGATAACTTGCAGCTGTCATTTCACTGTAAAATCAGTCCAGCTTGGCTGAAGTTACCCACCCCTGACCATCACCCAATCATCTCACTTCTCTCCACGTGGCTGAAAAAACACCCCCAACCCCTCATTAACTCTGTGGTGATGCCACTGAACTCTTACCTTGCTTGGCTTGTCACTCTGGGGATCAAATACTTTGTCACAAAGGCGAAGGCCGGTTTCTTGCCTCAGCTGCTGCAGGTAGGCCCTCATCACCTCTGAAAGCAGCACAGCAAAACCAGGGTAAACTGGGGAGCACCAACTCAAACTGGATTTAACATGGACGCATCAGCGATCACTGCTTAAAGCAGAGAGGGAGTTTCACATCTACAGGTACTCCCAGCTGGCTGAGTTGATTTGCTCAATTTATCTATGGATAAGATAGAGGTCAGAAAATCCAGCTTGTGCTGCCTTCAGAAGACAGATTTAGTCTTCTAAATTTAAAAGATTTGGTTTTAACAGTAATTTTTCTAACTGCAGTCACAAAAATGCAGTTAATAAAGTGTGAGCCCAAGGCAGCCTTCAGAGGCCCTGGGTCAGCCTTACCTTCCTCCTGCTTGTTGGCAGGTTTGGCATAAATGGCGTTAAGTGGAAAGCCAGGCTCCCCTGGGATTGGGAAGTTAGTGATTCCTAGTGTGTACATTTCCTTCTCTCCTTGGCCTTTGGAGTTACACTGGAAGACCAGGCAAACAATGGATTAGCAGTTATAAACAAAAGCATCAGGAGCATTAGACCCAAGTATTTTACAAATCTGTAACATTAAAAACTCATCAAGAAGAGCAACACAGCATATCCACATTGGAGTATTTGAGACTCTGACAACTGGGACTAGGGTGAACAGGACTATCTGTGCCCCTGGAAGGAGAGTATCAGGAAATCCTTTCCTGAGAACAATCGTCAGAGCAGACTGTTTCCCTCCTGCACAGAAATTCAGTTTTGTTACCTTTTGCAGCTTTTTCAGGCACTCAGAAATGTAGAGGGTTACATAGATCAGTGTTCTGTCAGCCTCGTTCTGCAAAACAAGAGCAGGAACTCTTCAATTACAGGACTTTGTGGAACTCATAAAGTCTGAAGCAGGAATGAATTCAAGCCATTTTGGGCTACAGTTTCCCCATGAGAGGGAGAGCTGCAATTCATGGCATTTACCCAACTTTAAAGGTTAAATGGAAGGGGAGATTTTGTGATCTAGTAGAGTTACTTCCTTGAAAATAAATTTATATTCACAGCACCAACCCTCCAAAGAACTAGAATATGCTCAGTATCTCAAAAAATTACCTTAATTTCATAATTTTTGAAGAAAACATTAGCTTTGAAGTAGTAGATGGCTTCATCTATAATATCTGTGTCCTTAGCTAATAAAAAAGAGATACAGAGTTAAGCAGTACACTATTAATACAACATTTGTCATAACTTCTACTCACTGAAATAAATAAGGATTACTGCAAAGGCAAAACCTTGGTATTTACAAAAAGCAGAAGTCAGCACCATGTTAAGAGAAAACATGTGAAACACCATGAGCTCAGACTGTAATATTTAAGCTTCCTACTCCCTTCTCCTTCCCCTGTGATATGTCACTTCACAAACACCAGCAATTCAGCAGTTCCTCACTTTTCTACCATTTGAGTAACTCATCAGAGTTTTAACATCATAAAAGGATAGAAAAAAATGTTTTTGGAGACAGCATACCAGCACAATCACTCACATTCCATTATCCTCTTCAAAAAAAAAGGAGGGGAGCAGAACACAGTGATAAACTGACCTTTGCTACCATCCAAGACTGCTTAAATCCAGAAACATTTCCTTTACATTTGCCTTCTCCACCTGAACCGCCACATTGCTGGGGAATACCACGCCTGGGAAGTTCAGGTGCTGAAGGGGAATCTGTACCTGGCTGCCTGTGGGCCCTGTCAGGGTGCCTGTAACCTCATTTCAGTTCCTGAAGCTGCACACCCTTAGGTGCTGCAGTCCCACTCCTCATCGCTCAGAGCAGCCGAGCGTCTCCAGCCACAGCCCAAAGCAGCAGTTCTCGGTAGCTGAACCCCTACTTCCTCTGACACAGAGGCTTCACACCACCACAGCCTCCTCAAAACCCTGCTCAGTAGCACAGGGAGACACAGGGGGAAGCACCAGAACAGCAACCAGAGGCTTGGATTACTGAAACTACTAATTCAGCAGAACACAAAGCACATTTATCTGCGCACAATTATTTTCTATGATTTGCACAACTGAAGTAATTGAAAACTTCTTTCCTCCTCTCTAAACTGCAAAGCCTTCCATTTCCCACCCCTGACTCGTCTCGTCACTCTTGCTGGGGCTGGCTTAGAGCAACCCCTGAGATGATGAACTATATCCAGTAATTCAGAGATTATTATAAACTTACTTTCTCGAGGTGCTGGGCCCTTGAACTGGCTTCTGATGGGTAACAGTGCCATGTTCCCAATTAGTTTGGTGTCTGAGTCCATTAAAGTGGAGTGGTAAGCCTAGAGACAGAGAGAGCTGGTTATTGATCCTACTGAAAATAGACATTTCCATATCCAATCACATGTCCCCTGTGTCTTCATCAAACAGGAGTCACAGCCTAGTTCATTATGATGCTTCCAGCATTTTTTCCTTGCACAAACAATTGCTATTTTTTATTTAGGCCCCGATCTTGGTGCCATTCTGGTGAATACCATCGAAGTACCACCAGTGTCACTACTTGCAGTCGCAGTGGTGGGAGATGGGATAAAATCTGTGTTGTTGGTCTGCAGGCACAGTTCATCCCCAGTGTGCCTGACCCCATCCTGGCAGCACCAAGGGGTAACAGCCCTGCTCACCTGCCTGAGTTTTGGGACATTGCACTGAAAGTTAGTTGGTCATTAAAAAATATGTAATTTATTTCCATGTCTGAGTACTAATAGTAGATAATTATAAATAAAGCCAGGCTTAATACACTAAAAAAAAAAAAAAAAAAAAAACAAACAGAAAAAAAAAAAAAAAAAACTAACTGATTTAAGTGAAAAACAAAACAGCTTTCTGCATATAAGAAATGCTTCCTAGAAAACCAATTTTCAACAACGATTCAGTTTAATTTCAGGCACTTTCCAAACGTTTCCTGGGTGCTGTGCCAGGCCACTGGGAATCCCTCACCTCCTCACAACCCACCTTTTGTGGGGGGCAGGGAAGGATGTGACTGTAGAGGAGAGTGGGTGTAAAAAGCAGTTTATTTCACTGAGGGTAAGGTGGTGTGAACAAAGCCAGAGCAAAGCCCTGCTGTGACCACCCTGTCCCCCGCTGCTACCGGGGCTTGCACCCTCCCTCCCGGCTACGGGTGGATCCCTGGCAGGGGGAGGAGGAAGAGGAAGAGGAAGGCGCTGGCCTTGCAGCAGCCTCCCATAAAGAGCCATTCCCCGCTCTCAGGAGCGCTCCCCGCAGCTGCTGCCCCTTCCCCCCGCACTGACCGAGGCCAGACCCCGCAGCAGAGCCCCTTCCCCGGCCCGGGATCGCCTCCGCCGCCCCCGGCCCGGCCCCGCCGCCCCGCGCCCTCCTGTCCGCGCTGCCGCCGCCGGGGCCGCGCAGCGCCGGGTGCGGAGCCGCTCACCGGCATCTCGAAGGGCAGGAGGCGGCTCGGCGGGGCCGGGCGGGAGGGGAGCGGGGCGAACCGGGCAGCAAAGCGGCCACAGAGCTTCCTCCTCCGCCTACGCTGCAGGAAATGAGGCAGCGGCAGAGGCGGTGCGAGGAGGGGAAGCGGGAGCCGTGCACCGCCCCGGAGGCAGCGCACCGGGAAGGGATCCCGGGAGGCATCTGTGTACCCGGACACTGCCCCTACGGGGAAAGGGCCACGGAGAGGCATTGCTCGGCCAGGGCTCTGCCGGTACCGGGAGGGGATCCCGGGAGGCACCGCCCGTTCGGGCAAGGGGTTCCGGGATGCTTCGCTCGCAGCTGGTTTTCTCTCCTGTGCATTTCCAGCACAGCCCAGCCGGCTGCAAGGGGCACTTCGTGTAAGGAAGCACAAGAGGGGTCCAAACGTGCTGTGTTCAGAAAGATACAGTATTTTTAGGTGCACACTCCTATTACTATCATTACCTTCCCTGTGACCCAGCGTTGCTGGATTTGTCCCCTGGTACCTGACTCACGGCATGTCAGGGAGACAAAATGGGAGGGTTTGGGAGGTGAGTCACAATAATTCAACTGTAGGGTTGGGGTTTGTCCTTTCAAAACGCCCTAAGCATGGCTTGTCCTAGTGGCAGTCTGGAGGTGAATTAAACCACCGAAATTTCCCCAACTTTTGAATGGTTTAATTCAGCCAGATCAAGACCTGCCACACACAGAGTTTTGGAAGCCCTTTTCCTCTAGATATGCAGGATTTGCTGGGCTGTTGAATCTCTTGCCCAGTTCTGGCTCGGCTTTTTTTCATACGTACTAACATTGGCCTCTGTATTTTATAACACACAAGCATAATAAAAAAAACTTGTTTATTAAAGTAGTTATGAGGTCATGTAACTCACTCTCCACTATAAATATTAGTTATTTTACAGGTAAAATATCAAGTGTGTTTGTGTAGGGATTGGGTTGGGGGTTTTTTTTTCATTTTTATTTTTTACCAAAAGCAAAGTATTTTCCTCCCTGTTTGAACATGTTTTTTACTCATCCACGTGATCTTGAAAGTATTCATCCACAAGAGCAGATTTATCTTCTTCACATTCCTGTCAAAAAGACCAGAAAAATATAAACCTTCCTGGGTTGAACACAGGAATTATCAGGGGACTTTGAACAGTCATGCAGGAAAAAAACTTAGTGATCTCAATGGTCCTTTCTGACATTTGAAGGTTAAAATTCTGTTAATTTTGAAAACCAAAGTAATACTTTTAAACACAACCACTTGATCAATCTCCATATACAAGGTGATATTAGAGAATTTCACTTTTGTAACTCTAAATGGAGATGGTACAAGCATTGTCACTGAAAGACTAAACATGTCTTATTTTGAACTGTACTATATTACTCTCTTATCTCAGCAGAGATCCCTCCAGGGCAGGGGCTGGGCATACCCCACAGTACTAAGACAATATTTATTAGCAAGGCAAAGAATATATTTGTATTACAACTATATTATGGATCCTTTCTAATTTTTAATCTTCTCACCAGCAGTCCCTTACCTTTGGTTCTTTAAATTCCAGATCTTCCCCATACTGAATGGTGAAGTCTATGTGCTGCAGAACTATGTTTATACTTTCCTCATCAGAGCGATCCAGAGGCAGAAATCGAACCATACCATAGTCATCAATCTATAAAAGGATTCAAAGGATGTTGGTACAAAAATGCAGTCAGTTAATTCTCAATCACAGCACTCTAAGCCACTTCCTTAAACCACATTTGTCTGGACTTCTAAATACCATTTAAAGTCACACTGCAAACCAATGGTAATTCCCTACTCAGAACACCTGGTTACCAGTCCTAAGTTCTACACTGTAGAAAAAGCCATTTCCCAAAATTGCCAACAGAAAAGAATTCAAAGAAAATGTATTGGCTACAATCCAGCTATCAAGAGTATCATATCAGTAGTATCAAGAATCTCATGCTAATCTGAAAAAATGAAAAACTGAGTTAAAAGAGGCAAAAAGTGATAGTGCATTTTAGGGTACAAGCAATATACCTACCAATCCACATATAGATTTGGTCAGTTTTTTAAACCTTTTGCTTCTCAATATACTTGTAGAATCTTCGATCATAGAATACATATCTGGATCCAAGTACCTGCAGAAACAAAGTCACCATTAACATTGAAAGTCTGTCATTCAGAATGACACAAAAGACCCAAGATAATTACTTACAAAAAAGCCAAAGATCAGTACAAACATGGAGCTATTCTTTTGACTCTGACTAAACTAAGCATCCTACCCAGATGCTTAAAGACTATTGTTTGAAATAAATGAAATCCATCTTCTCCCATTCCAAAAGAGTCTGTTTTAATTGTGGGAAACATTAGACTGAATTTTCAGTGAACTCTGCCTCAATATATTATACTACAGAGCAAATAATTTTTTGGAACTTACTTTTCTATTTCCTTCTTGGCTTTCTTGCTCAGCAAATCCATTTTGGTCATGACGTTAATCTGTGGAATCTCCAAAGATATCATTGCACTGAGAGCTGCCAGGATTCCAGAAATAAACTTGAAGAGGATGAAAAATGATGTATTAAAGTACAGAAAAACACAACACAAACACACAGGACACTCAGCCACAGGCCAAATCTGGTAATGAATATATGGAACATGGACACCAAGCCCTATGAGGAATTATTCTCTGTTGGAAAAAGGCGGTGCCAAGTATCCCCTCTATTTTTGGAGCCTCAAATATTGATCTGCCACTGAAAAGGGCACTAAGAAAACCCAAACCCTTCTCAGGATAGTTACTGCTAAATGGGGAAAGTGGCCTGCTTGTTCTCGGGATCTGAGAAAGTTCTCATGGAATCACAGAAGAATTTAGGTTGGAAGGCGCTTCTGGAGGTCATCTGGTTCCTACAACTGCTTAAATAGAGGAGCTTCCAGGTCAGACCAGGCTGCTCTGGGGTTCGCCCAGTCAAGTTTTGACTCCATGAACATTCACTGCACAATCCCTCTGTGCTTGTCCCAGTCTGACCACTCTCACAGTGCTGGTTGTCTTTACATCCATCTGGAATTGTCCTTGCTGGAAGCTGTGTCTGAGGCTGCTGACGACAGCAATCAGATCTCCCTGAACTTGGCAATTTTTCCTCCGGGCAAACCCAGCTCCTTGAATGGCTCAGACTTGTTCTATATCAATATGAACTTTTTCAACAGATTTCAAATGGATACCTTAAAAGATTCCACCATAAACTGAGAATCCACAAGGAAAACTCCACAGACACGGAATTCCCACTGCTGCAGCTGCTCCACCAACTGTTTCATCACTGGCAGGTGCGTGTAGAGTTCGATCTGACCTGGGGCACACTCAGGATATTAGAAGGTTGGAATGTGAGGCAAACAGGAACAGTTCACAGTTACACATAGACACAGGATTGCATTTAACATAAATAAAAACTGCTAAGGAAAGCACCCTCTTTTCAGGCAGCTCTGTCTGTGTTTGGGTGAAGTGGAAAAGACCTCCTTTGGTCTCCAGTTAGTGTTAAGTTTGCAGTTGCCACAGTATTCCCACAGCACATGATGCTACCAAACATCTGTGCAGTCACCCAGATGAACCCAGGACCAAGTGCACTCCTAAGACACCTGAAAGTGACTCTGACAACTGTTAATAGCTCATCAAAATGTGAATTATCACGACCATCTAAAACCAAATTTTCCCATTTGAGAATTTTCCAATGAAGAGCGATACCAAAACATTGGCGTGTGTTTACCTGGGCAATCAAACAAAATATAGTCATCCTCCACGTGCCCAAGGCTCTCCTCCAGCCAGTTGAAGTTATTGGCAAAGTATTCCATGCAAAACACCAAGCCACCATTGGGGCCAAACCTCAAGGACTCATCTTCCATGACATCGTCCACTTCTATCAGCTCGCGGATGTCTGTGACAACACACACGTCACCAAAAGCCGGGAAATGAACTCTGCAGGCAGCTCGGCAGGTGAGAAAACTAACACGGCTTTACAGCAGCGCTGGGTGCACGGCATCTCCCCACTCACAGGCACACCCAGCAGCCACACAAAACTGTGGACGAACTTACACAAGTTCATTAATTCCCACAATACACACATATACGCTAAATACTTCCCCGGACTTATTTGGATATGAGTAGGGGTCTTTTGAGGGTTCCTGGTGATTGTTTGGGAAACATCTCATTCCCCAAATTTTCATCCTATGGTCCTGCATCTTCTAGTGAATCTCTTCTCCTTGAAGGTATCTCAGCTATGTGGCCAGGTCAAGATGCACATTTTTTATCATCTTTGTTCAGACCTACTGTTGTTCTCAAAACGGAAACATCTGCCAGTACATATCAATCTCTAGTGTAGGCAAATACAGGGATTAAACGCGAGCTGACACAGGGCAACAGTCGCTGATGCAGGCAGTTATCACTATTACAGCGCTACATTAATGTCTGACATAGGCACTATTTGCTACCAGACCAGGCATTATTTGGGATATCACTGATATAAGGATCACACATTATTTTGTTTAAACCGTTTTCCAACATCTTCCCTCACTGTCGCATGACCTCCCTTTTACAGCAATAGAACTTGTGCGCTAGCACGCCCCCGGGGCGGTTCGAGCCCGGCGGTGCCCGGGGCTCGCCGGGGGCCGCCGCTCACCTGCCATGACGGGGTAGCTGAAGAGCTCGGCCGCCGGGTCCAGGTTCACCACCTGCACGGCGCGGCCCAGCGCCTCGCAGTGCTGCACCATGGTGGAGCAGTACGTGCTCTGCAAGGCACACACGGCCGTCAGGAGCCGTCAGGGGGCTCCCGCCGCTCCCCGCTCCCCATCTTTCCCCGCCGTTCCCCGCTCACCTTCCCGCTGCCCGCCGGGCCCATCACCAGCTGCGCGTACCGGGGCATAGCTGCGGCGGCCCGGCGGGAACTGGCCGCTAGGGCGCTCCGTAGCTCGGCTGAATACGTGACCGGCGCAGCGCATAGCCCTGCCCGCCCCGGTACGGCGAGCCGGCGGGGTCAAGCTGTGCACGCCCCTCTCGCGAGACGGTGGCGCTGGGGCGGGCGCACGTGCGCGCGCGGTGAGGGACCGGGACCCGCCGCGGCCCGAGGGGCCTCCGGTAACACCGACACTGCCCCCGGGTCCCCCCGCCCCGCCCCGCTCCGCTCAGCCCCCGCCTGCCGGCTCCCACACCCGCCCGCTCTCTCTCCTGCGGAGCCGCGGCGCTGCCGCCCCTCGCAGGGATCCCCCCCGGTGCTTGTACCTGAGCATCCTCCCGGCGCCCTCCTTTCCGTCAGCCCCGGCACCGCCCCGTCCTGCGAGCCCGCCCCTCCTCAGGTACCCGAACCGCATCCCCTCAGCTCCCCCCACCCCCTCGGCTCCCCCCCATCCCCTCAGCTCAGCTCCCCCAGTCCCCCCCAGTTCCGTCCCCCAGCTCCCACCGTGTCCGTGATCCCCACCATGCCTGGTGTCCCAGCACCCTTCCCCCGACCTGCCCTCACTTTTGCCCCCTGACCACCCAGCACCCTCCTGCGCCTATTTGAGGTCTTCCTGAGCACCCCAACATCCTCACCCGCACTGTGACCATCTACCGCCTGTCCTTGTCCTCCTACCCTGAACCCACCATCTCTGGAACTTTCCCTCAGCATTCCTCACTGCTCAACACAGCTTGTACAGCAACCGAAGCTTCCTCACACATATCCTGTTTGTTCCCATCTTCCTGGGGATTTCTTGTGTGTTCCAAACTCTTTCCTTGTTGACTTCTGTCTTCTAAGTCCCTTGCTTGAAAACGTGTGTGTAAACCGCTATTAAATCCATTAGTGAGTTGAGTTCGCTTTCCTTGCTTTATGCTCTTTGGTTTTGTTTTTTTTCCCAGTGTTCTTGGATCAGCTTGTGACTCTTCAAGCACTGATTTAAATGACCTCTTTTCTTTGCTAATATGCGAGAGGTACCTGCCCCCGGTGCCCCCGCTGTTCATGTGCCATTGATTTAACATGATACTTCACGTTGTGCTTAACCCAGTGTGTTCTGCAATTCCCTGTGGGTTTCTGAAAGGTCTTTCTTCATTTTCTTCTCCCTGATCGCTCATGCTCTTTTGACACTTTCACCTATTTCCTCGGGGATTGTTGTTGAGTTGGGATGTGACTGACTGAAACGCAGACCTTGGGTCCTCATTCTTTCACTGTGTGACCTCCAGGCTTGTGACATGGCCACAGATGTCGCTGAGCCGGTGGTCCCTGACTGCAGAGGGGACGGCAGGAGCGGTGCCAGGTCAGACGCCGATTACCCCCTCCGGGTCCTCTACTGCGGAGGCAAGTGCTGAGAGCTTTCTGGGTGTGAAGGGACTGGGAGCAGAGATCTCTTCCTGCAGGAAGTCAGTAAAGCCATTAGCTCAGAAAAGGGCTCTGAGCATTAGTATGACAGTAAGAAATGGAACACATAAAATTAATTGTTGTACTGTGTTTAGAAGTATTCTTTGCTCGTTACATTTGTAGTTATGGGGGTGAAATTTAAAGGGAATCTTGACAGTTGTGTTTTTAGATAGGAATGTCATTTTGCTTCAGGCTGGAATACAGTTGCAGGGGATTAAGAAATAGCTCTATTGTGTCTGAAAGTCTGCAAGGTTGGTTTGGGTGCTTGTGGGGCTGAGCCCCTCTTTGGAATGTTGGCAGTTCTTGGAAAAAAAGAAGCTGACCAAACCATGTGGTACTTTGTTAGGTGTATCTTTTCCCTCAGGTAGAAGTGCTGTTTTGTTCTGTAGCTTTTCCCGACGTTGGGCATCTCCTCCCTTTCCCTCAGTGCCTGGCAGCTCTTGCTGTGAAGGTTTTATCATAATGCAGAGCATGTAAGCACAGGTCTAATGAGAGAGGATTTAAAATGTGGAGTGGCAACAATAAAGTCGTTTTTGAGTCAGTGTGTGGTTATAACCAGAAGTTATATAAGAAATCATCCCTGACTTTAAAACACCATTTGGAATTTAATTACTAAGGCTGTAAGTAAAAATGTAAAAAGTAAAAAATTCCTTTTGTAATCTGTTCTTTTTTTCCCCTTCTTTCTCCAGTCTGTTCGTTGCCAACAGAGGTGAGTTATTTTTTTGTTGTCCAGATTTCCTTCTGTCCTATTATGCCCTATTTTGGTATATTTGTGACATATTTTGTCATTCCTCCACTGACACATTGATATGGCTTTTCTCTAGTACTGTGAATACATGCCTGATGTGACTAAATGCAGACAATGGTTAGAAAAGAATTTTCCAGATGAGTTTGCAAAACTTACAGTAGGTAAGAGTCTTTTCTATTTTCTAGCTGATCTGTGCCCTTGGACGTATTTAGAAATATTTGAGCTTGTCCAGTTGTTATCTCTTTCCTTTTCCTGCTGTATCATGTGAAAGTTAATGCTTTGGATGCTGTGAAATACGTTTTATAATGTCGGGAAACACTAAATAATCAATGTGTAGTTTCATTAATAATATTTGAGCTTTCTTAAGGTTTCTACCATAAACAGTCATCCATGCACTTGTTTTCCATCAAAGTTAGTTTATTGGATTTTATGTCTGTCCAGTCTACAGTGGATGGCTGGAGGCAAAGTCATTAATTATGGGGAACTTACTTGTTTGCATTTGGAATTTCAGTAGTAACATTATCATTAGTTTCTGTCTCTGTGCAAGAGCCTTTATTGAAGTGGTCACTGTGTCTTTGAGCTAAGGCTTTTCTGGAGTCTAATTTGCATAAATACTGTAATGAAGATGTAACATGCATCAGTCAAGGGGCTGCTGCACTTCAGCATAGTTTACTGATTTATCATAATACCACTTTACCTTACTTTCTGTTCCTGTAAGGCTGTGGTGTCTGACCACTAACTTTGTTCTTCTTTTTTTTCCCCTCACTGCTTTCTGATGCACATAAGAAAATTCACCTAAACAGGAAGCTGGGGTTGGAGAAGGCCAAGGAAATGTGGGAGGAGGAGAAGAAGAGGAGAAGAAGAAGCAAAAGAGAGGCAAGGTCTAAATAGTTGATTGTGGTACTGATTTAAACGCAGTTTGGGGCATCCCTTTCTCACCTGCTGGTCTGGACCAGGGCACGAATTCCTTGCATCTTGGTGGTTAGCTCTGCACAGAACATAGGGAATATCTTCCTCCCTGTGGCAGCAGAGTTAGCTCTGTGACCTGTGCCAGTGGAAATGTTGGACAGGAGAGACAGGCAGGGAAAGGGGACCTGCATCCTGTGCCTCATTGTTCCTGTCACCGCTGCCACTCTCAGTCAGGGAGCAGTTCTTCCCAACCTGAAATCAGCTGGCATTTCTCCCGGAATGCTCTGCCCTGTTGAGCAGCATTTTATGGGTTGCTTGTGGAGTGGAACAAAGGCTGCTTCCCTCTGTTAATGCCTCATGACTCTGCTTTTGCCTTTGTTCCTTCCACCTCTCTGTATTCACGGAACAGGATTTGGTTTTATGCTTTTAAATCTATTACCTGCGTCTCCATTAACAGCTGTGTCTCTTCCCAGCAGTAGTAGTGAAAAACATTTTCAAAACCCAACGTTGGAAGATACAAAGTTATGTGGAACAATTTAAACACAGTTTTATCTTCGATTGTTGGAGTTCTTTCTGCTGAATTAATTAACATACTTTCCACCATAAATCAGAGTGCCGAAGCTGTTAATATGCATTTGCCTGTGCAGTGTCAGGTTGTGTGCAGTGCTCCAGAAATTATGGTTAATACCCAGTAAGATCCATGTTTTATGCCACATATATTTTTGTTTTATTTTTGTATCTTGGCAACGAGTTTAATTTGCCTTCTCAGTAGGCAATGTGTAGTGACAACAGGATTTCATGTTCTGTAACTTGGATGCTTTTTCCAGAGATTTCAGGACATTTTCTTTCAACATTAATTTGTTGTGAGGGGTGGTATGATTAGTTTTCAGTCTGGTTTTTGGTTCTAAAATAATAGTGTTTAAAATATTTTGTGATTTTCTCCTAGAATCCAAATCTTCATGAAAGAGTGTGGTGTTAAGTAGGATGGTGTAAGAGTGACCATAAAAATGTGAGGGAAAACAAGCACAAACTTAGTAAGACACTTACTGAAGAAAATTTAAGGCAGAAATTTACTGTCTTAAAATTACCAGACACCAGTTTATAATAAAACAGAATTGAAAGTGCTGCGTGTTAGAAACAGAAACAGTCACAGGGGTTGGTTTACTTGTCATAAATCCTTTAGGTTTTCATGCTGAGAAGGCTCAGAAACATGAAACTTTGGTTACCCTGGAATAACTTGATGACTGTACACAAAGTCAGCCGAGATCTTAATCTGGCTTGAAGAATCCTAACGAGGGGAATGTATCTTTTGCATGCTTTACTCCAACTCATAAATGCCTGATACATGGAGTGTTCCCACAGGCTGGCCTAGAAATAGGCTGTAGGAAAGGTGGTGTTAGATGCTGTGGAATTGGGCTGCTGTGGCTGGCTGCTGTCAGAGGTGTGGGGTTTGCTGCTGGCTCACATATCCCTGTGTGGTTCACTCTGGGGTTGTGCACAGGTATCCAGACCTTGATCTGCTGTTTAACCCAGCAGCCTGAGGAAAACAAGACCTTGTGGCCTCAGGAAATGGGCACGAGCAGCTTGCTTTACCTCAGACACAAACCCTGAGGATGTTAAAATACTTGGGGAAAACATCAAAGAAAAATTTATTTCTAGGATTACACCAAGAACAGTGTAAATGTAGACCGAACACAGTAATTAGTAAAGTGTGGGGAAAAGCCCTTTTTTGCTGACTGTAGTGGGGGTCTGCTGTTCAACCTGTGCTTGAATGCACATTTGACATGTATATGTTGTTATTTCCCATAATACTTTGATGACACGGGATCTTTCTTAAATAATACTAAACCTGAGACAATGTGCAAAATATATTTTTGTTTACCAACAGTGTTGGGGAGGTAACAGTTTCTTTGTTTATAGGGACGAAATCTGACCTTGTGGGCTTTTTTCTTTGATGAACTATGACATCATTTAACTAATCATGTAACCTTATGCTCTGTTTTAAAGGTGGAAGAGGTCAGATAAAACAGAAGAAGAAGACTGTACCACAGAAAGTTACGATAGCTAAAATTCCCAGAGCAAAGAAAAAATATGTCACGAGAGTGTGTGGCCTCGCAACGTTTGGTGAGTTTGGGTTTTCCTGGTATTGGGTGTGCCTGCCTTTAACCTCATGATATTTCTTCTGGTTGTATTCCATTGAGAAATCTGCTGCCAGCTGTGTGAGGTGGAAGTCCTGAGGTGCTTTTAGCAGTTCCAAAGCATGCCAAAGGTACACTGACTTCTCACAGGGATAAATTATTAAGGTAGTTATTGCCATGTTTTTTCAAACAAATAGGGCTACAGGTATTTTGAAACAGGGTGCAGACCCACGTCAACAGAACGTGTAGAGGACGTCCAGCACTTTCTACCTTGAAGCATTTGTACATCTGTTGATGTTTTGGATGTAAACAACAGGCTTGGCTTTCAATGGAAACTCTAGCAAAGTTTCAACTGTAAAGCGCCACTGCTTTTTCAACAGTTAAAACAAGATTTTGGCTTTAAACTTGAGAAAATATTTTTATGACAACAACTGTATTTAAATTGTTTGTTTTCCCCTTGGCAGAAATCGATCTTAAGGAAGCACAAAGGTTTTTTGCTCAGAAATTTTCCTGCGGTGCCTCAGTAACAGGAGAAGATGAAATCATTATTCAGGGGGACTTTACAGATGACATTATTGATGTAATCCAGGAGAAGTGGCCTGAGGTAATAAACCCTTTCTTCTGTCAGGAAGACACACACTTTTCCACATTAGCCTGTGACTTTCCAATGACTTTGGAAAAGGGTTTCATCTTTGGCAGCACAGACTGGTGCTTAAAAATAAGAGCATGTTTTTGCATTCCCACCCTGCAGTGAGGGAAGCATGTCAGAATAAATCCAGCTGTCAAATATCTGTGGCTTCTTTGTGACCATTTCTTAGCAGTGAGTGTCTAAATATTCTTACCTTGCTATCCTATTTTTCAACACCTCTTAAAATATCGCAAAATTAAAGCAAACAAACCCAAACCCCACACATTTGTGCTTCAGAAGAAGAGATCAGCTAGTGTGAGTTGGGCTGAAATTTAAGGCTGAGAGCTGTAATAGCAGGGGCTTTCTCTGACTCTCCCTTGTCCTGGCATTTCCCAAGTGGAATTCTTTATGGTTTAACTCCATAGGCCTGTCTTTATTCACAGTCCTGCAGGCTCAGCTGTGTCCTGCAAGCACACGTCACTGACGTAGAATTTACAGCAGGGAATCTGGAATGGTGCTGTTCACTTCTCCCACACTTCACTACATTTACAGGGGTGCACGTCGAAGGAGGCATGTAAAAAGAAAATACTTAATTTGCTGTGTTTTGGATTTTTCTCCCTAGGTGGATGATGACAGTATTGAAGATCTTGGAGAAGTCAAGAAGTGATAGTGAAAGACTACCTTTATTTAATTATATGGTTATAAATGATATAGCAAAAGTGAGGCTTCTAAATCCATTTGCTCTGCAGTGAAACTGTGGAGAACCCATATCCTTGGCATTCTCACTGTTCTGTATAGGCTGCTTGTTTTTTTGTTTTGGGGTTTTTTTGTGATATTTGCCAAAGTTAAATTGGGGTTCTACCATGCTTAAGCATGAAGTAGATTTAAATAAAATTACTGTTCCTCACTGAATAGTTTTTGAGTTTTTTTACATCTACTTTCCTTTAACTATCTTACAGGAAAACAAGAATTTATGGCATTAAAATATTGATTTTCATCTGCTGTCCTTTCTGCTGAGCTTAAGTGAATAAGGCATGTGGCTGATGTAGACAATTTTACCTCTCATTTACCTGCAGAGAATTTTAGAAATTAGAATGGAACATTCTAGAGGTTTGTTAACAATGAAAGGACAGTGAATCCTGGAGTGGCCACACAGTTGGGCTGAAGTGATCATTCTACGTCCCTGCCAGCTGAATTATTTTATTGGCTGGAAACACTGAGAAATACGTGAATATGACTTAGAAATTTATCCTATTTTCATAATTCCAAAGATCTCCAACCCTGCTGGGCATCTAGGTGAGGCAATTGTAGTGGCTTTATGCTTTTGTCGTGCTGCTCATTCAGGAACACAAATTAATAGTGAGCACTGTTCCACAGGCCATGTTAGCAGTGGGGTGGGGTGCCAGCTCTGCTCTCTGTACTCCCACAAACAGCCTCGAGCATCGATTTAGTGGTTTTTGTTGCACTGCTCTATTTAATAACACTAAATGCAAAGTCCTGGAAGTGACATCCTCCTGCCACTGCAGAGCCTCTGTGAGCTGAAAGCCAAGGGGGTGATGTGTCAGATGCCCTGTTCTCTTCCTGTAAAGTTGCTTTTTTCAGTGATTTCTATTTATAAACCGTGGGTGTATGTGGAGAGGTAACTCTATCCCTATAGCTGGAAATCTGGAGTAGTGTATCTCGAGAAATGACTGCGTCTCTGTAGTCCTCCTATTTAACACTGGACAGGGAAGTTGCCTCCAACACGTAACATCCTGCCGCGTTCTTACTCATCCCCTATCAACCACGTTATTCATCATCACATTTTTTCTGGCAGCTCCAGCCCCGCCCGCAGAGCTCCGGGTGCGGCGGCCGCGGGACTCGAACCTGTGGCTGAGGGCCTCGAACCGGCGGCCCCAGGACTCGAACCCGCGGCCCCTTCGCTGCGGGGGGCGGAGCTTCCACCAACGGCGGGCGGGGCCGGGCGGCGGCGGTGGGTTGGGGCGGGCGGGGGTAACGGGCGGGGACGGGGGGCACGGGAAGCCCCCGGGCTTAGGAAGAGCCTTCCCAGCCGGGCGGGACAGCGGGGAGGTGCTGCAGGCCTGCCCGGGAAGGGGGGCCGCTCCCCGGGGGAGGTACCTCAGGGCCCCCCTCAGGCCTGCGGGAGGCCGCAGGGCCGCCCCCGCCCCGCTCCGGCTCAACGCCGCTTGTGCTCCCTCAGGGTCGGCGGGTAACGGGGCTGCTGAACGCGGGAGCCTCCATGCTGAACGTGACATCCTTGAAGCGTTCCCGGTTCCACTAATGCCTGGCAGCGCTCTGGCCCCCAGTCCCCTATGAGTTCATCGCTGCTGCGTTCTGCTTCTCCCCAGGTAAAACATGAAAGCGCCGCCAACAATCAGCTCTCTCTTTGGTTGGAGGGTACTCATTGTGCTGCTGGCGGTTTGAGTCATGGACCACAGGTGGTACCACCTTGTCATGCAAAGGGCTTTAGTCAAGGGCCGCAGGTTGTACCACGAGCATAAGGAACTTTTTGAAATGGTTTCTATTTATAATATAAACATAACTCTACTGAAATAAAAGCCTCGAGTTTATTATGAGATAATTTGTCACTTCCTTGTGTTGAAATGCATTCCTGTCTCACCTTTTGTAGGCATTTAGCCCAGATCGCAAGAACAGCATCATTAGGAGACAGAGACAAGAACTCAAGCTTTTAATTGCAGAACTGAAAGATCGTGACAAGGAGCTCAATGACATGGTGGCAGTGCATGAGAGACACATTCAGGCCTGGGAAGATGATCGCCAAAAAATACTGACTTTAGCAGAACGATGCAGCTTATTAACCAGTAAGTGTTGTGATGTAAAGAAGAAGATCTTGGTCTTAAAAGTATATTCAGCTGCTTTGACCCTTCAATAACAGTTTTGCACCGTATACGGGACCATTTCCTACCCATCAGCCTTTAAATCTTATTGTCTGTTTCTGAGATCTAAACTTCCACACTGGTGCTGAAGTGATCTGATTTTGAAGGGGGTATGATGATCAGATAACTCTTTCTCGTCTGAATGTGTAAATTGCTTCTGTGAATTCTTTAAAAAATAATCTGGTTAAATAAATGTCGGGGAAGAGAAAAATTTGCAACTTGATGGCGAGTTACAGAGCCCTGTGCCCTGAGGTTCTGCTGCACAGCTCTGAACAAACACAAACCACCCAGTGAAACACCTGGTGGCTCTGAACAGTCTCAGCACAGAGCTCACCACACAGGTTCCTGCTCCATCTGACCTGGGTAGCCAGGGAATCCTTCTTCAGAGTGTGCAACACAAGCATCCAGTTCTGAATTGTGTGATTTTAAAACACTGGGTTAAATGATTTCTGAGATTTAAGAAGTTGCATGACAGCCTCTGAGCTGTTTTCTCACAGATAACTTTGTCTCCTTCCTTTGCAGATGAGCTGAACGAGAGAAATGCAATTTTAAAATCACTGACCAAAAAGTTGAAGTTGTTAGAATCCCAGCATAATGACAGTAAGACAACACTTGAAAACACACAACAGAATTTTAAAGAGCTCACCCAAAAAGTATCAGATTCATCTGTTCACTGCCAGGCTCTGGAGGTAGGGACTGAGTAATGATCTGATTTTGCAGTCTATGCATGTACAGGATGCCTGTGATGAACTGTAACATTCCAAAACTGAGACATGCAGGGTATTAAGACCCTTGATCACAAGCTGATCGGGGAATAATTTTTACTCCAGTCCTCTTTTCTTCAGTTTGCTCAGGATCCTGCATAACCATTCATGATGTTTAAATAACATGGATGCATTTACTGGAAAAAAACAGTAACTTTCAATCACTGAAGTAATAGCTGACACTTATTTCTGTTCACTAGGAGAAAAATCTGAGTCTCCACTGCTCAGTTTTGGAACTGTCTGCTAAGACAGGCCAGCTGCAAGCAAGGGAACAGGAGCTTCTCACTATGCTTCAGCTGAAGGTAGTGTCTGTAACATCTGTCATCTCATGGGCACTAAATGTGGTCAAACTGCAGTGCAGCTGTTGCTGACTGTGCCATGAGGCTTCTGTCACTGGTGGTCTCACTCATGGTTAATTCTTAAGCTGGTTTGAGAAGGGAAAAGTAGTCAGCAATAAACTGGTTTATTTTCATAAACAAGCTTGTTTCCAAGCTTTAATTTTAGGGTTTTTTTTTTTCCCCAAAAGCTCAGAAGGAAGTCTGTGCATCTGTAACTGCTGCAGAAAGATGTACTGTTGTTTTGTCAAAACCCACCCATAACATAAAAAATAAGAATTCATTCTGTTTTCTATTTCAGGACAAGGCCTTAATTGAAACAACTGATCAGATTACTGAGGTTACATCCAAGTTTAAGACACTGGAAGATGCACTGCATGCAGCAAAGCTGGAGGAATTCAGTCGCAACAGAAAACAGCAAGACCTCAATCTGACCCTGAGCGATGTCATGTTTCAAGTGAATAAGATTAAAGGTAAATGTTTATACTGGGCACCTAATTTAGTGTAGGCCAGCATGACTCCTTTTCACTCTGGGAAATGCTACACTTTGTTTTACAGATGTCCTCTCTGAAAAGATGAAAGAAAGCAGCAAGCACCAGGAGGAAATCAGTCACCTGAAACAAGAAAATGGCTGCTTGAGGAGTGAGCTGATGCTGGCAGGTAAGGGTGGGCAGTTGGCCTTTCATGCCTTGGCTTTCAACAGCTCAGAGGCTTCTAGGCAGCAGTTCACCGATATCTGTGAAGGAGGCAGCTTGGTACCTACCTTCCTTGCAGTTTAATAAAAGTATATCCCTTGTGTGCCATTCTTCTATGGAAGCAATATCTGGGGCTTCTGCAGGGACACTTTATAAAATCTTGTGAAAGCAGAAAGTTCACCAAAGTGATTACATGGCAGGGAGTAAGTGGCTTGGGGGATTCTCTCCTGAAAATTTTGAGACTTTCTCTTCTCTGTTGCTTTCTTTAGCTGATGGGTTTGGTTTAGGCTGGTTTAATATGCAGACCTTGGTAAACTGCATCTTGCGCTCCGTAATACCTTTGGTTTTGGATGGAAGAACATCTGGTGCTGCAGTGGATAGAAAAGGTCACTGCAATATTCTTGGGGACAGCCACAGAGACCTTGAAAGATTAGGTGGCCAAAGGTGTCCCCTGCTGGAAAATTTCCTTGCCTATCACTTTTAGTCTGCTATTACCTTTGCCAGACATTGATCCCATGTCTCATTATTTTAAAACCAATAGAATTGGGAGTTGTTTCTCAGCGCTTCCCTGTACATGCATGAATTAGAATTAATTAACTGAATTTCCTTTATCCTTGCCTCTTTTTTTTCCCCTTTTCCCTTTCCCTTTTCTATTTCCTTTCCTTTCTGAAAATGTTAAATAAATCAGCCACAGTATTGCTGCTAGTAAAATGAAGTCAGGTGCTGAGGAAAAGCCCAAGGAAAACACTTGATTTTTTAGTTTTCTTGTGGGTTTTGTGCTCTTTTTATCTGGAGGAGAAACAGATCCTGTTGATCTTAAGAAAATGCTTTTGTTTTGTTTCAGTACCACCTTCTACTGCTACAGACACAGCATTAGCAATGCACTTGCTTTGTATCTATTCGCCTGAAGTAATTGAAACAATTATTATGTTTTGAAACAGTGGAGGAAGCACAGCGAAAGGACCAACTTTATCAATTTGCCAAGTCCAAGCAAGTGCGGATTGAAAAACAATTGTCCAGTTTGCGACAGGTACAGCCCTGATTGTTTCTGCTCTGAGGTTAGAGAAGCATTTTCAGTAACATCAGACCTGCGTGGAACAGTGTAAAGAAGTTAGATCTGATTATTTTAATTAAGGAAAAAAAAAATGTCTGTTTGTGCCTTGCTGGGATCCCTGTAGAATGTTGATTTGTTTTGTTTGGGGTTAAGCTGAAAAGCCCATGGTGCTTGCTGGGAAGTCAAGTGAAGGGCAGCAGAATTGGGATTGCACACCTGCCCAAGGTGAACTCAGCAGTGTAAGGGACATGGTGTCCTGGCAGATTTGTTTTTCAAGACTTAAACCCTGTGTGTTCACCTGCTCTCAGTTGAGGTTCTCAAGGCATGTTCCATTTTTTAAACTGAAAATAATTGATGGGTAGTTACCTTCTCCATTAGCTTCACAAAAAATCCCCTGCAGTGAAAGCCAAATCCCATGATCATCATCCATGTTACATTCTGTAACTGTGGACAACATAATAACAACATGAATTAAGTATCAGATAACAGTAATGGTATTTTATTTATGGTTCAGTGTGGTTCCATCTTAGAAGAATAGTCCAGTCTCCTAATAGAAATCCTGTTTATTGCTGCAAAATGTTACTTTCCTAAATACATACAGAGATGTCCTCTTGGATTTGGAAGTCTTTGTCAATAGTTTGACTACAGGCATTGGTTTAGAAAAACATTTTCAGGATGTTTTTGGAAGACAGGCACTGTGGTACTGCCTGATGATGATGTTCCTGCACCCAGACATTTACTAATGCCCCTCATGGTCTCTAACAGGTCTGTATAAAACAGCAGCAGGACTTACACTTCCTTCATGTCAACTTGGATAGCTCTCAGGATTCCAGGCAAAAGCATGAAAAGGCAGCAAGTGGAAGGAGGTAAAGATATTTTTAATTTTTTTTTCTTAAATAGTTTATCCTCAAAGAGAGACTTCACTGTTCAGCCTTAACTAACATCCTAACAGAGGTGTGTGCTGGGTCAGGATGGCTTTGCTGGACTCAACCACAAACATCCAATGAAGCTGTCAAGTACCTTGTTTTTTATTTGGTTGAGAGAGGCCGTGAACATCAGTCACAGACCAAGTACTGTAGCAGGCCAGACATCTCATGATTTTTTTAGAAAATGAAGTAGTCTGGTGGTAGGGGTGTTAATCTGACTCCCTACTACTTTTGTTTAAAAAGCTAAGTTTATTTTAGGAAGTAAACTTAGAGAATTGGTGCACACCCTGGAGGTTCAGACAGAATCACCACACTGTATAAAACATGAGGCAACTCTCAGACTGATTTGAAAAGTAACAGCCGGATCTGGGCAGATTTTCTGTGGGGTTTTGGCAGGATACAGTTGCCTGGTGATGTGTGAGCTGCTGCAGAACCGTGGCAGCAGCCTCTGTTCTGTAGAGCTTTAGGAGTGCACTTGGGGATGCTCTTTACCTGCAGCGTTTCTGACTTGTTTTTGTTGTGCCGTTGTAGCACAGGGGCCACATTCTCTGCCTCTGAAAGCCCCAGCGAGACAGACATGGGTAGGACTGAGGGCAGCCACAGGATGTGCGAGGAGTGTGGAACTGCACCAGTTCCAGCAAGTAGGGTAAAACCCACCCCTGAGATGTGTGAAGTAGATAATAGACAGTTACAGAATGCTTCAGACTTGGAGGAAACTACCTCAGCGTTCTTAAAGCGGTGTCAAAAAGTTGTGAAAGGCTTGGCTGTCCCTGCGGAAGAAGGAGAAAAGCAGGATGTTGCATCAAGCTTTGATGAGCTAGACAGTGAAAAATTTCATGAGGCAAACAACACAAGGCCATTGAGAAACAGGGAAATTGGAGAGAATGGAGTGAAAAGCAGAGACCGACAAACCTTTGAGGTGTCTTTGCCTTCATATGATCATTGGCTTAACATAAGATCTCATGTAGATTTGCAAAGCACTTTGATCCAGAACATCACATCTGACAAAAGTGATAATGGAAAGAAAACCTGGGAAGAGAGATCTGAAATTGAGTCTGGCCAAGAAAGCAGAGACGCTCCTGTGACTTGCAAGTCTGAATCTGATTCCTGTATTAATAACTTAATTGTAAATGAAGATGAGCGATGGAAGCCACTATCAGATCTGGAATGGCTGGAGATTTTCAAACCCAAAAAGAGAGATGGAAATACACGCTGTGGAAAAGATTACAGCTGTTTTGAGACTGCAAAAGAGATTAAATGTACCTGCTCAAAAAGGTTATGAGTTTGTTGCCTTTAAGAAATAAGTATAAGCTAGAGTTATGTAGAAATTTAGGAGTATAAGCTCTTGATATTATCTCAAGCTATGTATAAAGTAACTGCTGGTTTAAATTTAGTCTATCAACTTGAAAAGTAACAAATTTAAAATAAAAATAGCTCTTAAAGTATCATGATTCTATTTTTATGCATTTATTTTTCCTTATCTCTTGTCCTCAAGAGCTGTGTGGGCAGGAGAAGCCGCAATACCATATAACTTAGGCAAATAAACTAATTGAGAAAATCTTAGGATTTTTTGAAATCCTGGGTGTTGCTTGTAACTCTGATGGGTCAGATACGTTCTGACCAGAGCTGGACTTGTACCATGATGTTTCTGTGAGGCAAGAAACAGATCCAGGTTTTGTGTGATGCTTTAGTGACTGTGTTACTTCTATTGAGAAATCACACCTTGGCTGGGCAAGAATGTAGGACACAGCTCTAAGCACAGGCTGCTGCCTCTGTCAGGGCAAGAAATGAGATGGCAAGATTTACAGGACAGCAATCTGTCCACCATCCAGTTCATGGGACTCTATCCCTCTGTCTGTGCTGTGGGAGGAAGAGGACAGGTGGTTGGGGACAAGCAAAATGAGGTTTCTAATGCTGAGAAGTGTCAGAAGAAGACTCAGGTGGCTCAGTGGTGTTGGAATGTCTCAGAGATAAAAATGCTGCTCAGAAGTAGCTTTGTGCCTGCACAAGCAAAGGCATTCAGAGCTGGGGCTTGCTCTGGATTTGTTCTGTTGGTTCCTCTATTTCCTTTCAAAAAATTGATTTGCCAGCTCTATTTTAGAAGGATTTCTGAAGTTTCACAGTGATTTCATAGCTGCCTTTTAGCCAGAGGAGGAGCCTTCCAGCTGGTGGTTTGACAAGCACAGTAAATGAACAGCTGTTTAAACCTGCTAACAGTGTTTGCCAGCAAGTCTGCCCAGCATCCAAACAGATAAATGTTTTGGAATGGAAAGATCTGATGTATGGATGCTTTCATTCTGTGTGGCTTTTGAAATAGAAATATTGTAGAAATCCTTCCTGCAGTGAGACAAACCTGTTCAGGAACAAGGTGAATGGGCAGCCACTGAAAAAGAATGCTGGCCTGGCACATTCCCACGTGCCTTAGCTGAGCTTCACACACCCGTGTGGGCTCTCTCTAGTTTCCACTGGCTATAAATCATTGTAAAGACTCCACTCCCCTTCTGTCTACCCTGACCTTTCTTCTTTACTCCCCCCGCAGCACCAATGACACACTGCCATCCCTCCAAATCCCTTTTGAGGCTGGATCATGAAAGCTGCTTTCACTTTTTGTCTTGTCCTATTTGTCTTGTCCTTCAGTGAATTTTAAAAGAAAATGGACAAATTTAAGCTGGGCAGTGCAGCTAGAAAAGATATCCTCTAGTTGGGGGGGCTGTGCTACCCACTGGGGATTTGCTGCTGAGCTATCCAGTTTTCTTGATGCCCACATTTGGTCCTGGGGCCCTGCTAATTGGAGATGGATTGACTCAGTGCAAATCCCTGACTGTCTGCTCTCCAGCCTCTGCAGACTCGGATTTGCCAGGCAATAAATCCTCGCCCCTAAATGGGAGGAAGGCAGGAGCGTTGCTTCTGTGAGGGATTAATGGCAGAGACCAAACACAGCGTTCCTCCTGGGACTTGAATCTGGATCCTCCAGTTTTCCATTGCTGCTTTCATAGTGCTGATGATGTAGTTTGTGTTTAGGGAAGGGTGCTGGCACCTCCCTGTCAGCCCAGCAAATATTTTTGCCATGAGTTCCTGAATTCTGGAGCAGCCAACAAGGAGGCTGTTAACAGTCAAATACCTTCCCCAACAGCAAAGGGGATTGTGAAATCCCCGAGTGCAGGCATCATTTCTGTGTGTTCTGACTTGGTGACTTCATTTATGTTGGGCCAACGTTTGCTGCCTTTGGATTTTTATCTCAATTCTCATTTTAAAGATGGAGCATCAGCAGGTACTTGTTGAGTCTGCTCGGGCTGGACTAAGCCACCCATTCCTGAGCCATTTCTCTGCCTCAAAATCAAACCAGTTTCCCCTTCCTTTCCAGCCTGTGTGTTTTCCAGGACAGGCCATGCTCATCTCATGTCCTCACATCCCTGTTCCAGGCTGCTTGTTCCCTCACGTCTCCACAGAACCTTTCCTTGTCACAAACACAGCCATGAGCTTTTCTCTCCTAAAAGAGAGTCTGTTTTATCCCAGTGTTTTATGGGAGAAGTGAAATGGTACACAGCAGACACTCATGAGCTGGCAACTCTCATGAGGGCTTTTTCCTAGATTGAATGTCAGTTAAAAATACGTTTATTTTTAACAGTCTTGCCCGGTATGGAATGCATTGTTACACCAAAATAAGTATCTAAAGAATATCTAACGAAATGTTGTCAATTCAAAGATGATATTTTCTTTGAAATATACTTTTTTTTCCCATTATTTGCCTATCCAGGCAGGGCTAGCACTCTGCTTCTGTTATGTTCAGAAGTTGATGAATGTGGTTTGCTCCTGTATTTAAAAATAAATAAACCCAAGCCTCTTTGGGAAAGCTCTCCTGTGATCTCTGAAGTAAGATGATGACTGTGAAATTCCCTTGAAAGGTACACCTGCAAATATTAATTTGCCTAATGGTTGATTGAAACCAAAAAGGGAGTTGGGTGTGAGGGATGAGGGAGTAGCAGAGTGTTGGGAAGAATGAAGTATCGCCTTTCATGTGCTCTTTGCAGGGTTAAGTGCACACTCAAGCACATGGTCCTGGAGCTGGCTGAGACTGGTTGAATGTCAAGCCCTTGTCCTCAGAGGATGAAACCGATGTAGGGAAGCTGTAAAGCATGGGAATGCTCTGAGGAACAGGATAACCTCCCAAGCTTCTTGGTTTCCTTGGCTCAGGGCCCACAGTTATTTATGTTGTGCCATGATTTTCCCTTGAAAGTTTAAGAAGTATGGTGATACTGTTTCTGCCAATGTCTTAACTTTTTTTAACAGCGAAGAAAATCTGGATCTGAATTCCTACCACTTGGCTTCTCCCCATTTGACATCCACTCAGAAGAGTGACATGACTCAAAATTCCGGGAAATCCTCTGGTGAAGACTCCCCTCTGGACATCAGTGACCTGGCAGTGACTAAACCAACAAACAGATGCTGCATGAACACAGTCAGTATCTCATTGCACAATGTCCTTGACTGATTTTAAAGGGAATTATGACTGGTGGTAGGAATGCAAATGTCTCCCAGCATGGAAGAACTGGGGACTCAAATGATGAGACAGCAGGCTTAAGGAAAAGGTGGTAACATATTTTTTAAAAACAACTCCTTGTTGTCTCAATATGCCTTTGACAGCATAAGTATAAATGAGTTTTTTAAAAATAATTATTTTTTGGTTTTGGAATGAAAAGCTTGAGGAAAATGGATGCTGGCTAATTGGTAATTCCACTAAATATCTGAGTACATGTGGATGCAGTTATCAGAAGCTGTTGGACATGTTTCTTTCCTGTTCTGCTTGGTCTTCCCTCTTTCTCATGTCTTTATTCTCTCCTTTATCCCTGAAGTACCTCTCTTGTGTGAGCTCCATATAGAGGCATGTGGAAATCTGTTAAAAAATGTCAGGAGGAAGGAGCTCTGTGTTAATCAGAAGCACCAGCAGTTAGACAGTGTCTGTTACATTGCAGTATTTTGAACAGAAACATTTCAAAATCAAAATGCTAGTTCCTGGTGCTTTATAATTCTTTTGAATACTCCAAAAAAAGATCCCTCCATAACTCTGGCTCCTCTCTGTGTCCCCCAGGATACCAGTTCCCTGTTCTGGAAGCTGGAGCGCTTGCTGGCCCAGTCCCGACAGATGCTTACTGATCTGGAGCTCAGCCTTCTCCATACCAGCCCCTCCTGCATTCCCAACACCAACAACATGAATAAGGTACAGATTGCTTTCCCAGGACTCAGGTCAGGTGCTCAGGAATACTGATTGGGAACATCCTTTCCCTTATGCTTGGCTTGCACTGCATTAGCAAAGCATGAGGAGGATATTGGTTATGAAAAGACAGTTCCTGCATGCCTTAGTGCTTGAATTTTTTATAGGATTCTGTATGGCTGCTCAAGGTCATGACAGGATTTGACTTCTGCATGTGTCTAAACAGATGGAAGGCAGAAATCATTTTGGGGCAAGATGTAGGAGGTCTAAAAAAAGTGAACACTGATTCTTTCTCCCTTAAAGAAAATGAGATGGTTTCTCAGGCTCAGCACACACTCACTGCTCTGCTGTCCCAGAGACTCACAGTCAGAACTAGTTTATTATTATATTCATGGAAAGGAGGGCAGTATAGGGAATAGGTGGTATATAGGATACTTTTGGATAAGCATTTAAACCAGAAGCTCAGCTTAAATAAATTTAGAGCTTTTGTGGGTTAACAGTTTTAGCTCCTTCATTGCAGGGTCAGAGAATATATACAGTGGTCAAAGAAAAGAACCTGTATGTAGCTGTCACGGCAGTTTATTTTATGAGCACAAGTGCTGATAAAGTTCCTGGTGAGTATTTGGGCAGTAGAAGTAATCAGAGAAAGGGTCACTTGTTTGGTGGATAAATATCCATAAGAATTTCTGCCTTGTTTGACAAGGACATTGTACCTTTTGTCCCTAGAAATGAGTACACTTGTGCTGGTGTATATCCCAAAGGGAGGATTTAGGCTCCTGGGTTCAGAGCAGTGCTGAACCCTCATCTTCATCCTCACATGTATCACCTCCCTCTAAAAAGTTGCACTCCTTTTAGCCTTAGATGAACTTGACCAGAACAACGTTACTGTAAGGAACAGACAAAGCCATTTTTATAACATTCAGCACCATAAAACCTTCGCTGTGCTGGGCCTGAGTGTAAAGGTTGTGTGCCAGCGTTTGCATAAACTGAAAGGATATTTTGTTCAGAAGTTCCTCTGCAGGATTTCATTCAGTGGCAAAGACAGCAGCAGTTTAGTCTTCTGCAAAGACTCCTGAGTAGGAGGATTCCTGAAAAGCTCCCTGCAACACAGTGCTTGCTTGTGGCTCTTGCCCAGCCCCATCAGCTGTCTGGCTCCTGCTCACTGCTTGGCACGTCATAGCTCAGCTACTCTGGCTGCCCATGACTCTGCTTTATAATCTGATGCTGCATTTTTGAGCTTGGAAATTGGCTTCTCCTTCAGCACGGGTGCTTTAGTGGATAGAAAATGAAGCAGGCTCGTGTGTAGTGGCGGGAGCAGATCCTGAGCCACATCTGTGGAACTTTGATCTGCTTTCAGAGCGGATCTGGGCAAAAACTCGTCAAGCGTGTTCGAGTTAATCTATGCAGGCCAACTAACCTGTGCTTAAAACCAGGCTTACCTGGGGCTGTTTTAAACTGAGCTTTAGAACATAATACATATTAAAAAACAGCCTTTAGAATTTCATCAGGAAGAATTTGTACATGTTGGATTCTGTGCCCTGCTTGGGGGAAGGAGGAGAAGAGGGAATTAAGAAGTGCACCCCTGCTGCTCACCATCTTGAACCTGGCAGCTCTGGAAATTTTATTCTCTGAGTCCTTTGATTTCCATGTAGTTTTTTTACATTACAATGGAAACAACAGAGCTTGCAGAAACTCTTCACAGAAGCCAGTTATCTGCTGCAGAAGAAAGAGATGCTAAGCTTCTTTTTTTTCTCTGTGATGTTCTGTGAGCATGAAGGTGTTTTCAGCTTCATCTTTTATTGTTTGCTTCCCTCTATATAAATGCATCTGCAATATTAATACACTTTATAGATTTCTGAGGTGGGCCTGGCACAGGATTCGAAGTGCATTTCCAATAAAACTCTTGTGATTACCATAACAGCAAACAGATATTAAGGCAGCAAGTAGTTCCTTTAGTCAAATAATTAAACTTTTCTCAAGCATGTTCCTCATCCTCAGGGCAGTCAGATCTCACAGCTTCATTCCCCAGTACCTGCACCCTCCTTACTGTAGTTAAAACCCTTCTGTGTGTTACAGATAACAGGATCAAGGATGTGAACATTGTTGAATGAGAGATTGGGAAGTTTTTTCCAGTGCCAAGGCCAAGGGCTGTTTTAGGATACTGTTCCTGGGCTCAGAGCCCCAGAAGTAGAATGTATTGAATAGAGCTGTTTCAGAATATCCAAAGCAGCCTTACCCACAGCAGATTGCTTTTTTCTTTTTGAATCAGGAAATTTCTCACTCTCTGATTATTTGTTCTCCTATTGTGGATTGGATGCTTGCGATAGGCACCACCTTGTCTGGTTCTGAGGACAAAAGTGTAACCAGATATGGTCAAAATCCTGAAGACCACATGAAACTGAATAAGAACCAGCAACAATGAGGAGAAAAACTGGCAAAAAAAAGAAGTCTTCCAGTGCTGACACAACCTGAACTCATGCCTGCAAAGGGAGGTTATCCCACAGCCAGCTGGGCTGTGACACTGTGGCACCGGGTTTCTCATGTGGATCAGCCTCAATCCAGTGGGGAGCTGGTGCTCAGTTCTCTGTTGGATATTCCAGCTGCAGTCCCTGAGCTGTTTGTGCCCTGTGGAGCCAAACCTGCTGTGCCCTGGGGAGTCTGGGTGGTTTGCAGCACCCTCGTGTTCTGCTGGTTCTGCATTAAGCCTGGAGACACTGAGTCTTCTCTCAAAACCTGTCGGATCTGCGGAGTGCAGCTGATGGAGCTCTTGGAGGAGATGGATGCTGAGTAGCTGGAATGCCAAGCCTGACTCTGCTGTAATGTTCGTGTGCACAGAGAGAGCTCTTCTTTTCCTAAAAAGAGCCCTGAGGTAAAAGCAGCCGGAGGTTTTATAGGCTGAAGCCAGCACTGTGACTTGCATGCTGAAACCACTGATGTTACAAAGCTTCAGGAGCAAATCCCTAAAAGTGCTGAGCCCCGTGCTGAGGCAGCAGAGTGGTGAGAGCACGCTGAGCCTACAGAAATAATCACATTTGCCTCAAGTGAGAAAGAGCCAGTGGAACAAACACACCACAATCCACTGTGGATCCATGACAAGAATGAGGGACTCTGCGAGGCACTGGCTAATGCGTAATTCTCATTTTCTTTGTGTGTTAAAAGGGACTGAATCACTGTGATCAGTTAGATCTGAAGCAGAGCAGGTCCAGAAATAACTAAACATTTGTGGAATTTCATATACAGAATTGATTTTGGTTGTGTTTGTTTGGTTTTAAATAGCTTTGAAACTCATTTGAAGGCAGGTGCACTGACAAACATTAGGGTAATTTCCTCCCTAGCTGCCAGTGATTTAGCCATTCTCATCAGTCAGTTGTTTTGCCTCTAGAGAGAGGTTGGGTGGGAGGGAGTTGAAGAACTCAGGAGGAAAGCAGTGAGTAAAAGGCTATATTCAGTTTTGGACGCAGCAGCATGTGCCACTGCTCATAAATGGTGACTCAGTGGCTGGCCTGGGGCACAAAGATCACTCCTTTCCTCAAAGCCAACTGGAAAGGTTTTATTTCCCAACACTCCGGTGGTGGCCCTGAGACTGTTGTCTTTCTGTGAAGTACTTTGTTTACCTTTTCCTCTTTATATTTTTACTCTGTGTTCTTACTCTGTTTGCAGTGTGAAAATGTGTGTAGTAAATTGACATACGTGTGATTGCATCAGATATTTCAGAGGAAATGTTCCTGCTTTTTAATAAAAATCTTTTCATTTTCTGCAGAGGAAGAAGTTGTTTCCAACACAGAAGTAATTCTGAGGACTGAGGATCATCAACCCAGCAGCTACAATGGAAAGTTACCTCATTTTTTTCCATGGTCCTCCTGAGTGTTTGAAAGACTCACAAGTGGCACGAAGATGTGACTCTGCGGGAATGTATTTTATCTTGAAATAAAACACAGAATTATGCCAAGATTAACAAAGCTATTTTTATAGCTGAGAGCTCAGGTTAAACACTAGCTTGTTTTTTGAGAATCTGAAGTGTGTAATTGTTACAACATAGGAACTATTTTTCTTTTTTTTTATGGTGGCTCTGAAATATTTATAGAGTATGACACAGCCAAGCTTTTTGTTCTGGATTTCTTGCCTTGTAGAGAGAGATGAATAATGTTTATAGGAAGTTCCCAATTAGTGTTGTAAGCAGGAATGCCACTGATGTTGCTGAAATGGGAGAGCTGTCACCCACAAGGTGGGCAGAGCAACTTTCCACGCTCAGGAGCTGGCTCTTCCAGCAAAAGTTTATCAGATCAGGTGTGTATGGCCTCTGTTTGCAGTGCAGAGCAGTAGCCAAGTATGATGTCACCTTTTTTTAGCATTTAAACTGGATTTATCTTTGCTGATTGGACAAGACATGCTGTTACCACAATTTGAACTTATTTTTTAACTGAGAGATCAAATAAGCTAATAAAGGTGATGCTTTGCTGTGTCTTTCTTGCCCACTGAACACATTTAGCACTGAATTTCTGACACTTCTCAGCACAGCACAAGTGGGCTGCTCGGTCCCATGCAGGTTGGGAGCACTTTGGGACACCAGTGCCCCTCCCACAGCCCTGTGCCAGTGTTTTTCCTGCTCGAGGGCAGCCAAAGGTGGGAGTCTCTGCTCCATCCACTGCCACCAATTATTGCAGAGAAACACAACACTCCGTGGATTCCCCTCGTTAACTCTTTCATTTCATGTTCTGTTTTCTCTTTAATTATCCCAGTGACAGCCTTTCCTCTGGGTATTAATGCCCTAGAATGCCCAGCCAGTTCTGATCAGAGCTGGTCTTCTCCAGACTCTTTCCCTGCCTGCTCGCCAGTGTTACCCACAGAGGGAAGGAAGCTCAGCTGCTCCAGCTGTTTCCAAGTTTCCTCAAGCCTTTACAGTGCATTTATTCCTCTACCTGAACAGAACCTTCTCAGGCTCCGTCCTCACCATCTCCTGCTGTGGCCATGACACAAATTCCCCTAAAAAAGCCAATGATAACAATGCTGTGATGCTCACCCTGAAGCCATCCAGCAGCTACACAGAGAAATTGGTGTAGCATCCAAGCAGGAGCTGCACCGATTTAAATGTGTTTGAGGTTACTGGATGAACTCATTGAGTTTAAACCCCTTGAGAGTTTAAAATGATGGCTTTAAAATCAATATAGAAAACTGAGCTCAAGCGATGCATCAAGGATCTGCAGAGCACTATGATTTTGTATCGGGGCTGCCCTGGATTTGTGGAATGGGTAGAAGGGGAATAATTGGGTTAATTTATTCAGCACTAAATGACTTAAAACCCAGCTGCATTATTGACCACACTCTGAGGCTCGTATGGAAACACTTCAAACTCAGAGCCTTATTTCTGGAAGCAGCTCAAATACTCCAGGGAGCCCTTTGCTATTGTATCCTTGGACTGAGTTATTATTTAAAGACAACAAAGCTTCTGTTCAGCCGCGGCCTTTCCGCAGGGTGGATGCGAGCTCCGGTCATTGACTTTGCTAACGGGAATTGGCGTTGGAGCTCCGGGGCTCAGGATGAGCTGCGCGTGTGTGTGTGCAGGTGCACTGGGAGAGGGGTGAACGCGGGCACTGAGAAGGGACGGCCTTGCGGGCGGTGACCGCCGTTCCTGGTGTTTCCTGAGCTGAGGAATCACCTCGGTGCCTGGTGCCCCGCGGGGGCCGCTAAGAGACGTGTCTCCCGCCCCGTGTCCGTGTCCGTGTCCGTGTCCGTGTCCGTGTCCGTGTCCGTGTCCGTGTCCGTGTCCCCCCGGGGGCTGCGCGGTCCCACCTGCCCGCGGGGGGAGCTGCGCTGCAGTTCCGGGCGCGGCCGCCAGGGGCGCGGCGGTGCGCGGCGCAGTGCGCGGCCGGGAGGGGCGGGGGGCGGGCGGCGCCGGTCGCTCCTGCCCGGAGCGCGGAGCCCCGAGCGCGGGTCCCGGAGCGCGGAGCCCCGAGCGCGGATACCGGATACCGGAGCTCCGAGCGCGGCCCACCATGAACAGCATCAAGAGCGTGCCGGCGCGGGTGCTGAGTCGCCGCGGCGGGCACAGCCTGGAGGCGGAGCGGGAGCAGTTCGACAAGAGCCAGGCAAGGACGGCGGGAGGGGGCGGCGGGGCCGCGGGACCGGCCGCGGTTACGGTGCCGGTTCTTGTCCTGGTCTCGCTCCCGGCTCGGAGAGGGGGCGAGCCGGCCCGTTCCGCGGGGCATCGCCCCGGGGCGCGCTGGGCGCGGGGGCTTCTCGGGCGATGGGATGAGACGGGATGGGGTGCGCGGGTCCCCGCCGGGCTCCGGGGAAGCCCCGGTGGGGCAGCGCGGCCGCCGTCCCTCTGTCCGTCCTCGTGTGCGCCCGTCCGTCCCCGGTGCCGGCGCGGCGCGCGCTCCCCGCCCCCACCTGCGCCGCCGCTTCCTCCCGCCGCGGCCGCGGGACGGTCCCGCGTGGGCACCCGCCCGTCCCGCCGCCCCCGCGCCCGGCACCGCGGCCCCGCCGTGCACCCCCGCGGGCAGCGGGGCCCCGCGCAGGCGGTGTGCCTCCCCCCGCACCTCCCGGGCCTTATCGCAGGTAAACACGGCCGGCAGCACACAGGGAAAGTTTCACGGTGTCGGCGGGAGCGCGGCAGAGCCCGGGGGCTCCGCGGCAGCCCCGCGTCCCCCGCCCCGGGAATGGGCATCTCCGCATCCCTGCTGAGCCCCGGCCCCAACCACACCGGGGACTGTTTGGTCACCGCGGGCATCGGGGTGTTTGGACCCACGGAGGGTGGCAGAGTGGAAACAAAACCCAAATGCGTTTGTGACCCGTCGTGTCCGGCTTGGCCGGGGTGTCCGTAGTCCTGTGGCCCCCACGGGGCGGGCAGTGGTCGGGCACATACGGGGCTGGTGGGAAGTGAAGTACTCAGCGTGGGCAGAGGGATGGGCAGAGGGATGGACGGGCTCGCTGCCGCCCCAGCAAAAATAACAGTGCCCTCCTGCACGCCTCCTCTGACCCCTCTGCTTTTGCGGGCTGTGCACTCATCGCAGATGTTTTTCCCTTTGCCTCTTTACTCTGCTGTTCCTTCCTCAGCCCCTGGCCCCGGAGAGCGCCAGCGAAGGCAGGTGGGAATTTCAGGCCTCGCAGGGTCACGGTGCTGGGTAGGAAACGGAGCTTGCTGGGTTTGGGGAGCAACACGAGCAAACCGGCAATTCCGGTTCCCTCTGGACGCGTCTCCTTCAATCGTCCCACTGGGCACCGCTGATAAATGATCGCGGCGGCAGCGCTGCCCCGTGCGCCAAGGGCTGCCGGTGCCGGCCGGGCAGGAGCGGGGCCCTCCTCCCTCCCGCCCTTCCAGGGCATTTTGGGCACTGGCACTTGTGCTCTGGAAATCCACTCGGTCACAGGGATGCTGTGGGCAGAGACGTGGACAGGGCAAGGAGGTGGTTGCTCTCCATTGGAGCTTTTAGCTGTCTGACCCCAGGCTCACCGGCTGATGGTCACATTCACTGCCCAGACCTGACCTTTCTGCAGCAACTGCTAAAAACTGTCCTAAAGGAGCTTTACACCAATGTGGTTTCCGTAGTGGTGCTTCAGTGAGAGCAGAACTGTTCAGTGTCAGAACGTGGGTATTGATCTGCCTTTTACCTCTAATTATAGCAGCTGCCGAGCCGGCCGCCGATCGCCTCTGTGTCATGGGGGTGCTGGTGCCGTGTCCCCTCCTTGTCTCCGTGTCACAGGGGTGCTGGTGGCACCTCTGCTGTCCAAGGACTCTGTACCACGCTGGAGAGCGATGCTGCAGGAATCCAGAGCCCCATCCCTTTTTCCCCTGTGAGGGCCTGGGTGATGTCTGTGGATACAGAGGGGGGTTGTTGACCCTGCTGTGATCCCAGGTCCTCGTGGGTGATATGAAGGTCACCTGCTTTCCCTGAAAGTGCTTTTTCCATGTCTTATGTCAGGGTGATGTAGATGACCCCCTTGGAGAAGCCGTGTGTGGGAAGTAGGAAATCACCACCCCACAGCAAGCGCTCGCTCGGCAGCCTGGCAGGAGGAAAAACGTGCTCTTTTCTGCTGCCAATTTTTGCTTTTCTTAAACAAAAAGGTTAAAAATCCAGTGAGCTCTGGAACCTGCAGGATTACAGTGTGTGTGACTGCCAAGTGGTGCTTTCCTGGTGTGATTTGGGAAGGAGCAGCGTTAGGAAGGGAACTCTGGAGCAGCCGTTCGTAGCTCAGCTGTTCTGACAGCTCTCGTGCTGCCTGGCCAGCTTGATGTCCTACTGCCAAAAAATCTCTCCTGCTGTGGCATCGTGTTGGGACCCAGCATCCACCTGCCAGGTGGGAATTGTGACCCTTTGGGATGCTGGGGCTCCGGGGAGCCGTGGGCGGGAGGATCAGCCGTAATTAAAAGCAGCCTGGAACGAAAGGGTGGATGTGCTCCTTCATTTGGGCGCTTTGATCCTGGCTTTAGTCACCAGCTTGGTACGTGCAGACTGTGAGCAAAGCATTGGGGCTGCACCCCTGTGGGCTCCCACAGCCCACAGCCGGGCAGGTTTTGGGGTTTGCCCCTCACCCTGGTGCCTGTCAGTGATGGGGAACAGTCCCGGGGTGCATCAAAGTTGTGGCCAGGCTGGTTGTGCACCTGCAGTTACAACCAGGGCCTGCCCATCTCCAGCTGTGCCAGTGGTGTCCCAAGAGGTTGGATCAAGGGCAAGTCTCCCCATTTCGGAGCCATCCTCCACAGCCCAGCTTTGCCAGGCAGCCAGCAGGGATATCCTGACAGCACGTGTGTCCCAGGCTGCAGCATCGCCCCATGCCCATCCCTGGTCCCACCATCCTGTTTTCCTGGATCTCCTGGCCAGCCTGATGTTTGGAGGCGGTGAAAGCACACCTGGGCTGGCAGCCCTGAGGGATTGGCATTGGTTCTGTGCCACCATGGTTTATTTGGGACTGCACTGGACACAGTGTCTCATGGTCGTGCTGTGGGTGGGCTGGGGCTGCCCCCACATGGGTCCAGTCCTTGTGCTGGACATGAAATGGCTCAGTGAAACCTCTGCACTGAATACCGAGGATGAAACCAACCTCTCCAGCAGCTTCTGGGTTGAATTTTGGCTGGTCAGGCTAGCAGTGAGACTAAGGGCAATAAATGCAATAAAACCACCACTGCCAGTGGGAATTACAGCTCTGATTTGGGACAGACCAGCAGGGTCTTCACTGCAAGATGCATTTCCAAACCCTGCCTTGCCTCGGCTTGGTTGCTCCCTGTGATAAACCTTCCCTTCTGTCAGTATCCTGTGCCTTTGGTGCCAGACTGGGAGGTGCTGGCACTCCTGAGCACATCTCCCTGGCCAAGCTGCCATTGAGGGCACAGCCTCTGCCAGCTGCAATCTTTTGGGGGGCTGTGAAGGCACTTGGGGAGAGGCAGCTGTGCTGCAAGTGCCTGTTCCCAGGCACTGGAGCCTCGTTAACCTTTGGGGATAAGAGGATTACAGCAAGTCACCGGCTTAACTCGGCTGGCGCTTCACGGCCCCACATGGCAGGGTAACACCGGGGCTTTGCGGGTGCAGGAAAGGCAAAGCAACCGCTCTGCCCAGCAGCTGGCTCAGCCTTTTGGGACACATTCACTCTCTGGGATGATTCACAGTTTTGTTGCTGTCATGGCCAGTCTGTGGGTGGCTGTTCTAGACTCCTTTGGGGTGGGTTTGGTGCATGGACACCTTTGGCATCGCCCCTTCAGCGTCGGGTTCCTCCTGCATAAGTCAGGAGCACTCGATAACTTGGCATCGGGTTCCTCCTCCTACAGGAAAGCACCTCATTTCAGAGGTGTCCCTGGACAAGCAGCCATGTGGAAGCAGGTGCTTTCCTGGGCAGGTAGATAGGAATTTTATAAGGTTTTAGGGCTGTGGAGCTGCAGGGAGGGACCGAGTTCCTCTTCCGGCACAAGTGCTGGCAGCGGGGCCGCTTCCTGCGTTCCCAGCTGGGACCTTTTTCCTCTGCTCATGACAGAGGGCTCATGGACACAGGCACAGCCCAAGTGCTTCTGCAAGGGTGAAGCAGCTCAGTTGAGTCTGAGGAGGAGGAGGATCCTCATCAAACACAGCAACTTGGATTTGCAGCCCATCAACACATGGGAGATGCAACCGACCCCAGTCTGGGGTCATCTTTTGAAATAAATCCATAATTTAAAGTGTGCTGTGATCAAACAGATCAAAATATAGATAATCCTGCTCTGATAATCACATTGCTCTGAATTTTCGCTCCATCAAGATGGGCATTGAGGCTGCCACTCCCTCCTTGCTTGGGGGCTGCATTTCCCCACGTGCTGTTTGCGCGCAGCAACATCCTCAGAAGAACCCAAACCACTGCCCTGTGGTTCAAAGGCTCCTTGTGATTACACAAACAACCCTGGAATTTGGCATCTCACTGTTGTGCTTTAATGTTCCCCGGGCACGGCGCTGAGTTCAGGCTGCAAAAATGCAAAAATTGGTTTCCTGGGACAGGGACAGCCGGGAGCACCAGCGGCAGTGGTCACATCCTGACAGATCCTGCTGGGGATGGGGGGGTTTAATGGGTGCTTTGTTTGTGGATAAAAAGGCCTATTCTGATGTGTTACAAATGACTTTGAGGTGACAAATGTCTTCTAAAATTTAGGGTATTCCCCAAAGGCACCAGCACTGCATGTCGGGGTAGGTGTGGGGGTCCCACCATGTCTGACAGCCGCTCTCTCCCCTCCTCTTGCAGGCCATCAGCATCAGCAAAGCCATAAACACGCAGGAAGCACCAGTGAAGGAGAAACATGCCCGCCGTATCCTTTCCCTTGGCTCACCAGGACAACACAGAGGAGTTTGGGATGTGGGGATGTCACCCCCTGATGCTGGAGCCACAGGAGATTTGGGAGACAGAGAGATCGATCCACGCAGAGCTGGGCTGGGGGGGTGGCATCACGTAGGTTCATCCATCAGTGAAAAGGCAAACAAGAGCAGCGCAATAAAATTGCATTTCTTTGGCAGTAAAGTGCAGAGGACCCCAGCGTGCCCTTGGCAGGGGGAAGTGCACCCGAAATGATGAATGGGGGTCTTATCTGGGGGCGCAGCATTGTGCTGGTGGTCCCTGTGCTCATGGGGCACCCCGAGCATGTCCTCTTTTCAATGAAAGTTGAACAAGAACAGTCCCCAGCCCAGCCTGTCCCCTGCTCTGTGTGTATCCAGTTGGCCTTGACTGCACTGGAAGGGATCATCCTGGGGACACACCACGAGAAGGGGGCGTTCACCTTCTGGTCCTACGCCATCGGGCTGCCCCTGCCCAGCAGTGCCATCCTCAGCTGGAAGTTCTGCCACGTCCTGCACAAGGTCCTGCGCGACGGCCACCCCAATGTGAGTGTCCCCTCTGCACTGTCCCTCCTGCTTCACCGGCAGGGGGAAATTTTTGGCTCTTGCCAACATCCCTCTGCACAGGGGGTGGGTTCCCTTCCCTACCCCAGCCACCTTTCCCAGGCCATGGGGCACTCTGTGGTCTAGCATCTTTGAAACTTCCCCATGCAAATCCCCGACCTTTGGGTGCCATGGAAAGGCTGGAACTTCTCCCAGAGCTGGACTGGTGTAAGGGGCCAGATCCCTCCTCTTCCTTAGCATCAGGGCAGGCAGGTGCTCACCAGTGCCAGTCCCACTGTGCCACATCCCTCCCTTTTTTGTCCCCAGGTCCTCCAGGACTGCCAGAGGTACCGCAGCAACATCCGAGAGACGGGGGACCTGTGGGTGAGTGGGGCAGAGTGGAGGTTTGTGCCTCCCAGGGGCTTTGGAGGTGGGTGCTGAGGAACATGGTGGGCACAGAGGGGGTGGAGCACTGCCTGAAATCACCATCTGTCTCTGCTCCCTTGGGGTGATGGCTGTGTCCGTGGTGGAGCCATGGTGGTGTCCGTGGCTGGCACAGGTTCACTGGCTCCTGTGGGATCTGCTGGCTCTGGTCACATTGCTCCGGATTCCCCATGTCTCCTCTCGTGTCTCTGCAGGGCCATTTGCACGACAGGTACGGGCAGCTGGTGAACATCTACACACGGCTCCTGCTCACCAAGATCTCCTTCCACGTCAAGGTGAGACCCTCTGCACCACTGTAACGAGGGGATGTGCCACACCAGCAAAAATAGCAGCAGCAACTGATGGCTTCTTCTTCCTTTTCCAAAGCATCCCGAGTTCCCCCCGGGCCTCGAAGTGTCGGATGAGGTGTTGGAAAAGACTGCAGGGACGGATGTGAACAACATGTGAGTGTCTTGGCAGGGCCACCTGCTCTGTGACACCCAGCTGGCAGCGTCCTGCTAATGAAACCACTCCAGGATGGGGCAGCCACCGGGATTTTGTGAATTGTTTGGATGGTGCCTGATTCCTCCTGCATCCACAGAGCGCTGTGGTGTGTAAATGCAGGGAGAAAAAGCCCCAAACTCTTGTCAGTCAGAGCCCTTGCCATTGTGAGGACTCCCAATGAACACGAGCAGCTGGAGCAAAGACATCTCTGCTGTCAAGTGATGGAGTTTTGGTTTATTTTGGCAGCTTCCAGCTGACGGTCGAGCTGTTTGACTACCTGGACTGTGAGCTGAAGCTGTCGGAGTCAGGTGAGGAGGTGGCAGGGGCAGGTCCCTCCCACTCGCCCTGGGGCTCTTGAGCAATAGTTTCGCTCTTTGGTCCGGAATGGAGTTCCGGGAGGCTGAGGTTGGAGGCTCAGGTCCCTCCTCCTCCCGTGAGATTTCGGAGGCCAAGGTTGGAGGCTCAGGTCCTTCCTCCTCCTCCTCCTCCCGTGAGATTTCGGAGGTGGTTTCTCAGCTGGATTCCCCTGTTGAAGCTGTGTAGAGGCAGTTGTAAGAAAATATGTAGGGGATGTGGCTGCTTTGAGCCCACCTGAGCAAGGCAGAGTGTTGTTTTCAGAGCAGAGCTGCTCTGAAATACGTTTTTATTTTTTTTTTGGTACAACCACGTTAATCGTATGCATTACACAAATCCTTTCTGTCCCCCTGAAGCAGAGGAAGGGGCTGTACTTCTTTTTAAAGACTCATTTCCCCTGTTGAAATGCCTCTGGGGAGGGCTGGAGACCCCTGCTCATGTCTCTCACCTCCATAGGAATTTTTAGATGGCTCAGAGAGGTGGTGGATTCTTCCTCTGTCGAGAGTCGGGAACACGGAGCTGCCCTGGAAAACGGGGCACAGCGGGAGCGACCATGCTCCCGGCTCCCGACAGCCTCCTGCTTCTCCTCCTGACCCAGTTATACAGAGAATTTATATTCATAAATACTTTAAAGCTGAGCGGGGAAGAAGCAGGGGTGGATATGCTGCCTGGATCCCTGCCAAGGGAAGGGATCTGTTTCCGAGCAGGGGCAGGCGAGGCTGCGCTGCCGCCGGGCTCGTCCCCTGCCCTGGGATCCTCTCCCAGATCCTTGCATGATTAAACAGAATGGAACAAAACCTCTCCGTTTCCCCAGCTGTGTCGTGCAGCAGCAGCTCCAGGGCAGCGTCCTGGGGTTAAATCTCTCCTTTTTGGGGTTGGGGTATCCATGGCAGACCTGAGCACCCCTTCTCTCTGCCAGCATGGTCCCTTTGGGTGTTTTTGCTGCTCAGAGTGGGGTTGTCTCAGGTTAGGGCAGCAGCCCTGGCATTTCCCCGTGTCCCACATCCACCGTGGTTAATGATCAAGCGGCGTCCTGGGCGCGGGCAGCTCTGCAAACACGGCTCCCCTCAGTTTTCAGGCAGCTCAACACCTCGATGGCCGTGTCGCAGATGTCGGCGGTGCAGTGCCGCCTGGCCCCCCTCATCCAGGTCATCCAGGACTGCAGCCACCTCTACCACTACGCCGTCAAGTTAATGTTCAAGCTGCACTCCTGTGAGTCCTGGGGATGTGCTCCGTGCTGGTGTTGTCCCAGGGTGGGCTTCTGCACGTGGGGATGAGGCTGGTGTGGATTGAGGCATCCATCGCCATGTCCCTGTATCCCAGCTGGGCTCTGGGGGCCTGCTCCATCCCACACAGACATTCCAGATAAAGGAATTAGAAGCACGTGTCCTTGATTAATTCAAACCCACAGTGCCCTGGCCTGCCAGCCCCCTGCATGGGATCACTGGGCAGTACAGTGCCAGCGGCCTCGTGTGGGTATTTTGGAGTTCCCACACCCACATCTCCCTGTGCCCCATCCCTGGTCCCTGTGCTGGGGATGGGAATCCCCCACTCCCATCCTGACCCCTCACATCCCACTCCCTCCTGGCTTTTACCCCGCTGGCTTTTGCAGAGGAGGGGTCTGGGTGCATGTGAACACACGTGCAGTGCCTGATCAGTCACAGCTGTCCCTCCTCACCCAGGTCTGCCGGCCGACACCCTGCAGGGCCACCGGGACCGCTTCCACGAGCAGTTCCGCAGGTAACCGGGTCCCAGCTGGGGAAGTGGGGTCCCCTCCCTCCTGCCAAGCCCCATCTCATTTCCCCTTTGTTTTTCTGTCCTCTCCAGCCTCAAAAACTTCTTTAAGAAGGCGTCCGACATGCTGTATTTCAAGCGGCTCATCCAGATCCCTCGGCTGCCGGAGGTATGGCAGGATTTGGTGTGGTGCTCTGCAGAGCTTGTGGGTGCCCCCATGGATAGGTTTGGGGTCTGGGGACACTGCAGAGGGACCCTCTGGCCCTGTCAGCAGCACAGGGGTGGCTCCCTCCCTTCCCTTGGCGCTCTGCCTGCTGCGGTTCCTGAACGCCCTGCAAGGCTGCAACAGCTTCTTGTCCCCACAGAGCCCCCCAAACTTCCTGCGGGCGTCCGCGCTGGCCGAGCACGTGAAGCCGGTGGTCGTCATCCCCGAGGAAGCCCCCGAGGATGAGGAGCCAGAGAACCTCATTGAGATCAGCACAACTTCCACCACGGAGCCGCAGGTGGGGGCCCGGGGCTGGGATGGGGTCAGGCTCCTGTGTCCTGGCTCAGCTCAGCACCCTCTGTCCTCCCCAGATCACCTCGGACCTGTTTGAGCAAACCTTCGGGCCACCCAACGGCGTTTGGGATGACAGGTATGGGGGGGCCAGCAGGGGCGAGGGGCCGCTGCCATGTGGGATCAACCTGCCTTTGTCCACAGGGATGCACAGATCGAGAGCCTGAAGAAGGAGGTGGACACGCTCCGTGCAGAGATGGAGAAGATTAAACTGGAGGTAAAGGCTGGCTGGGGAGCAGCTGAGGTGGGAGAATGGGGGTGGGTTTTGGTGCCGTGGTGTGGAAATCCTGAGGGGATGCAGCAGGAGTGGGGCCCTGACATCCAGTGCTGTGTTTTGGGACCTCTCCCAGTGCCACGATGTGACTCCTGATGGGGTGGAGGCATGTGAGACCTGTCCCTTGCTGTCCTGACCTTATCAACAGGGACAGGTTGACTGCAGGGGTAAAGGGGAGAGCTTTCCTGTGCATCCCACAGCTGCTTTGCCCAAATTGCAGTGGGGCACCTGGACAGGGTTGTTGGGGAGGGTAGGGCTGTGCTCCAGTGCCCGGTGACCCCGCAGGCGCAGCGCTACATCACCCAGCTCAAGGCACAGGTGAACAGCCTGGAGGGAGAAGTGGAGGAGCAGCGCAAGCAGAAGCAGAAGGCGCTGGTGGACAACGAGCAGCTGCGGGATGAGCTGGAGAGGCTGCAGAGGGTGAAGCAGGACAGTGACAGGTCGCAGCGACTCTGCGCCGAGGCTGAGAGTAGGTGCCCTGCGGAGCCCTGCGGAGCCCGGGGGATGTGGCCGCCCTCGCTGCGGCCACTGAGGGTCTCTCACCCCTGCAGAGAAAGCCAACGCCACCGAGATCCGCTACACGAAGCTGAAGGAGAAGCACAGCGAGCTCATCAACACCCACGCTGAGCTCCTGAGGAAGGTAACGCTGCTGCCTGTGCAGGCGGGCACTGACACTGAGGGCAGCGTCCCCGGATTAAATCCCTCCCTTTTGGGGTTGGGGTATCCAAGGCAGAGCTGAGCACCTTTTCCCTCTTCCATCATAGTCCCTTTGGGTGGTTTTGTTGCTGGTTTTTGGTCTGTTTTGCTGTTGTTTGGTCTGTTTCTGCTGGTTTCTGTGGCAGTGTAGCCAGTGGGACATCGCTTGTACCAGCAGTCATGGGATGCTTGGCTCTAATCCTGGAAAGGGGCTCTCAAGGGGTACACTGGTGATGGGGATCCTGTGTCTCAGTTGTGCCACTCACCTGTTTTGTTTTTTGCTTTGGGTGTTTTGGTCTTGTTTTTGTCCCTTTGTCCCTCTGCAACCACGGGTATGGCTCGTGCCTGCCCAGTTCCCCTGTGTTGGTTCCATCGCCCTCTGAGCACCGGGCAGGGGGCACCCCTTGAATCCTTGTCCACTGGCAGCCTACCCTTTGGGTGGTGTGAGAAAAGCATCTTGGAATTATCTCCTGAGCCAGAATTTGGTTGGAATGAGTGTGGGGACGGTGAGGGTCCCCCTTGGAATGCCTGGTGAGCCCTGTGTCCCACCACAGAATGCTGACACCGCCAAGCAGCTGACGGTCACGCAGCAGAGCCAGGAGGAGGTGGCACGTGTCAAGGAGCAGCTGGCATTTCAGGTGGAGCAGGTCAAGCGAGAGGCCGAGATGAAGGTGAGCTCCAGATCCTTCGCTGCCAGCACTGAGCCCTCCCCAGCCTGGGAAAAGCAGTGGCTGGGCACAATTTGGGTGCAAGGGGAAGGGGTTGTTGTTGATGTCAGGCCCTAATCCAAGGAAGAGTTGCCCTGGCTCCTCAGGAAGGTGTTAATATATTCTTCACTTCCTCTTGCCCAAATCTGCCTTTTCTTCCCCCAAGAAAATGCCACAATGCAAATCGGTGGGTTTGAGCGCTTTCATTCTCCGGGGCTCAAGCTGGGGGCTGCTCCAAAATTCCTGGTGTGGGAAAAGGAGCCCTTCCAGGAGACGCCCCCTGCCCAAGACCCCAGAACCCTCTCCCTGCAAAATATGGCTGGGTTCATTCCCTCCATCCTGCTGTGTGCCAGTGCTAAGCGGGGCCAGGGCATGGCAGGGGCTGAGCCCTGGGCACGGGGTGTGGTTGCAGCTGGAGGACCAGAGCGTGCAGATGGAGCAGCTGCGGCAGGAGCTGGACGCCCGCCGGGAGGAGCTGGAGCAGGCGCAGCGCTCGCTCAGCCACGCCAAGCAGGTACGGGGTGGGAGGGGCAGCACGAGCTCAGGCCCCCATCAAACCCTGTCACAGGGTGATGGACCTGCCACCACTGCTGAGCCAGAGGTTCAACAGCAGCCCGAGGAGCTGTCGCAGGGCTGAGCATGGGCCCAGCCCATCAGCGTCACGAGCTGGGCATGTCCGGCGCTCCCCCCGCGTGTCTGTTGGGCTCACAGCAGTGACAGGGGTGTGACAGGGTGTCCTGGCCCCACGGCAGGCAGGTGTGGAGCTCAGCGCCCAGGTGGATGCTCTGCACGCAGAGAAGGAGGTGCTGAGGCGGTCGGTGAGCGAGAAGGAGTGTGAGCTGCTGTCCACGCGTGGCCTCGTCGAGGAGAAGGAGCTGCAGCTGAGCCAGGAGGCAGACAAGGCCACGAGGGAGATCCGAGAGCTCCAGGGCAGGCTCCTGGAGAAGGTACAGTGCTGTGTGAAGATGTGTGAGGTGTTTGGGGGATGCTGGCCGATGTAGCCAATGGGATATCAGTGCACCAGCAGTCATGGGGTGGTTGGGTCTAACCCTGGAAAGGGGCTCTCGAGAGATATGCTGCTGTTGGGGATCCTGTGTTGTAGTCGTGCCACTCACCTGTTGCTCCTGCCTCACAGAGCAACCAGGAGCAGAGCCTGCAGCAGAAGCTGCTGGAGGAGCAGTTTGGAGTCCTGCAGCAGACGGTGCGGGAAGCCCAGGGCATCCTCCGTGATGCCATGGCCAAGCTGGATGACCCCCTGCACCTCCGCTGCACCAGCTCCCCAGGTATGTCCTGCTCATTCAGGGGGCTGAAACACGCTGTGCCTTCTCCCTCCTGGACAGATAACGTTGCATCTCAGCTCTCCCATGGCATTTTTTCCATCATAGCCGAGGCAGTTGGGGTCGGACTTCCCAGGATGAATTTTTAGCTCTCATCTCCAGCACTACTTTGCTCAGATTTTAGCGCCATTCCCCAGCCAGGGATACACTTCCACTCAGTGGTGCCTCATGGTGCAGACACCCACCAGCATGGCCGTGCTGATGAGACGCAACGCAATTCCTTGCAGATTACCTGCTGAGCCGGGCGCAGGCGGCACTGGAGTCCACGGATGCCCTGGAGAAGGGGCACGCGCAGTACGTGGCCTCCATGGCAGGTACCTGGGGCTGGGGACCGGCGGCATTGCTCCCAGCTTGCTCGTGTTTCCGTGCATCCAGCAGCCCCCGGCGGCTCCGGGGCCATCGGCAAGCGGCAATGCCCTGGTGGCAGAGGGACACAGACGGGGCTGGGGGCTTCCCGTGGGCTCGTTCAAGCTGGAGGGGTCAATCCCAACATCTCTGAGTCTTGTACTGATCCTTGAGTGCCTTTGAGGACGGGCTACAGCCCCCAGGACCTGGCAGGGGGTGCCCTGGGCTGGCAGCTCCTGACCCTGTGCTGTCTGTGGCAGATGCTGCAGGGCTGGTGGGGGCTCTGGCCCTCTTCGCACACCTGACGGCCGACACCATCGTCAACGGCAGCGCCACGTCCCACCTGGCCCCCACGGACCACGCTGACCGTGAGTGCAGGGATGCAGCGTGTGTTGAGGGGGATTTTTCCTCATGGAGCTTTTCTTTAGGGAGGCCATGCCAAAGCCCTCTCTGCCAGGAGCAGATTTTACCGAGGGCAGCACATTCCCCATGCTCCCCTTCCTGACATTCCCTGCCCTCTAGTGCCCCTCCCTGGGCCAGGAACATCACATTGCTCCTGGAAACTCGCTTGTAATCTAGAAGAAATTTTCTGGATGCTGTGGATGAGGGGAGGAGGAAGATGAGGGTGGCAGGGCTGGGATGAAGGGACTCCTTGCCCAGCCAGGGGCTGGCACCAAGCCATGCTCTCCGCAGGGCTTACGGAGACGTGTCGGGACTGTGGCCAGCGGAGCCTGGAGTACCTGGACGAGCTGAAGGACAGGCAGAGGCTGAGCCATGCCGAGCTGGGGGACGTGCGGCGGGCGCTGCGAGGGGTCCTGCAGCTGGCCCAGGTAGGAGATGGAGCCCAGCACAGCCACCTTCCCACTCGTGGCTGGCAGGGTGGGTCACAGGGAACACTTTGGAATGGTTTGTCCCCCATACCCACAAATTCCGGTGCTTTCCTTGAGCCATCTCAGCTTCTGAGCACCGAGACCCATCCTGGTGGTGCACAGAGCTGGTTGCCCTCAGATCAGCTGAAGTCTTTCAGCCCAGTAACCCCTGTGGAATGAAACTTCCCAGCTGTCGGTATTTTAGCTCGTGAAGCCCCTATTAGTGTTTTCCTTTGCACCACTCCTCAGTTCAGCTCTCCAGAGCCCTCTGGAGCAGAAGCTGCTCCTGTGATGGAGTTTTGTCACCTTGATTTGGGGCATTTCTTACCTCTGAGGTCCCTGTGCCATGTTTGCTTCAAGTTGGTGCCTTCACCTTTGTAGGCTGCAGAATGCTGCTGCTGCAACTTTAATTATTGCGGGGGGGGGGGGGTGTCAGGAAAGCAATTGGATACCTTGGTTTGTAGTTATTCCTTATGAATATTCCCTTCTGTCCCTCTGCCTAAAACCTCTTGGTGCCTGCTGCCACCCCTGGCAGGAGCTGAGACCCAAGAGCTTGGACATCAAGCAGGAGGAGCTGGGGGACATGGTTGAGAAGGAGATGGCCTCCACCTCGGAGGCAATTGAGGATGCTGTCAGGAGGATAGAGGTGAGACAGAGCTGCAGGATGGGTCATTCTGGGGCCTTGGGGCAGCAGAGTGTCCATCACTCCTCCACCCTTCTCGCCCCAACGTGGCATCCAACCCCTTCCCCTTGTGTTTCCCAACAGGAGATGATGAGCCAGGCCAGGAACGAGAGCTCTGGGGTTAAGCTGGAAGTGAACGAGCGGTGAGTTTTGGGGAGGGGTGTGTGGCAGGTCTGTGCCCCATGCCCTGCTGGAGTGTGCTCTGCTCCAAAACAGGCTGTTTGGTCTTGAAAAAAGACCCATTTTCTGAGGCCAAAGCTTCCCTGAATGCTGAACACTTTTCTCTTGCTTCCCTCCAGGATTCTGAACTCCTGCACGGATCTAATGAAGGTCAGTGCTGCAGAAACCCACCTGGGGTGCACAAAACTGTAACTTCCAACCATCAGCAGCATCAATCCTCCTCTATAAGACCCCCATCAAACCCTAAAACCTGTTTTCCTTCATTCCAGGCTATTAGACTTCTTGTAACAACATCTACAAACCTCCAGAAGGAGATAGTAGAAAGTGGCCGGGTAAGTCCTGCCTTGCACTCATCTTTCTTGTGCTGACATCAAATACAGGAGAATTTCCCCTAAATTGCAGAAACACTCTGGATTTCATGGTTTCCCATGTTAGCAGTGCTCTGGCAGTACCAGCTGCTGGACATGGGCTGCTCAGCCCTGTGCTCTCTGCACAAATCACTGTCACCCTTGCAAAGCCTTGTCCATCTAAAGATGATGGCCCAAACTTGAGTGTTTTAAACCAAACCCAGCCCAAATTTGCAGGCTTGGGGCTCCAGTGTTGGTTTTCTTGATAATTATTTAAGCAGGTCAGTAAGAACAGCATGAAGAGCACAGGAATGCTGTCGCTCCCTTGATTTATGACTTTCTATATGAATTTATATATTGTTGCACTTCCTAGGGATATTTTACATGGATTTATATGTTGTTGGATATTAGGCACAAGTTAATCCAGGCCATAATATTCTCGTAACAACAGGGGGCAGCAACAACTCAGGAGTTTTACGCCAAGAACTCGCGCTGGACCGAAGGGCTGATCTCTGCCTCCAAGGCCGTGGGCTGGGGAGCCACACAGCTCGTGTAGGTACCCCCAGAGTGGGAGCTTCCCCGGGGACACAGCACACCCAGGGCTGGCTCACGCTTCCCTGTCACCCAGTCATCCAAAGTGTCCCACTGCTGAGGCATCACAGAGCATCATTGCTAATTCCTTACGGAGATCTTTGCTGACTTTTTATGGACCCTCAGTTTGGGTCATTGCTAATTCCTCACGGAGCATCACAGCCCAGGTTGAACCACAGGGTCACCCAGCTAGGGATGGCAGTTCCTCCCTGTCTGCAAAATGGGAAATCAAATCCCCCCTGTCCTGGCTCCTGCTCAGATGGTTGTGGATGGGGTGGTTGGCATCGGGGCAGGGCGTTCCCTGTGCCAATGCAGGAAATATGGGGGGATCTTTTGAGAAAAGCTTTAAAAAGCTCATCCATTATGGAAACAAAATCCTGTCTCTGTCCAAATCACCCGGATCATGGCTTTGAATAATTGCTTTGTATGTGAGCTTTAATAACAGTTGGACTCAAAGATCTTAGAGATCTTTTCCAACTTTAATGATTCCATGATTCTGTAATTGCAAAGCTGCTGGATCCAGCTGCTGATTTCTGAGGGTATTAGCAGGAGATGAATAATTTGCACTTGCTCTGTCGTGCACAGTCTCTGACACAATCTCCCCTCCGACCCCCAACGCAGGGAGTCTGCGGACAGGGTTGTCCTGCACACAGGGAAATACGAGGAACTGATCGTCTGCTCCCATGAAATCGCTGCCAGCACAGCCCAGCTGGTGGCTGCCTCCAAGGTGGGTGTCCAGCAGGATCCTCTGGATGTCTCCTCATTCTGTCCCACAGTGTTCCCATCCTGTCTGCCAGTCCTGCAGCCTTCCCAGAGCAGGGAGAAGGGAACCTCTTGCAGTTTTCCAGTCAGTCTAGGCTTTTAATCCATGTGTTCATATTCCCTCACCTGAGGCTTGCCTTGGAAATGAAGATGTGTAAATCCTCCTGTCAAGCTGGTTATGTAAAGAAAATGTTAATACCTAACAAGAAATCCAAAAAAGCAGCTGCAGAATTGAGGATGGTGGACTTTGGTCCTTGCTGCCTTTCCTGTTGGTGTGGGTGGAAGTGAGGGGTGGAGGTTTCAGTGAGCACACAGGGATGCAGGTGCAGGGGGATGGGGATCCATACGGATTTTTACAGCAGATGGTTTTGAAATTAAGAGGATGGTTAAAAAAACAGAGCTGTGTCTTCACTGAGTGCTTGGCTCAGGTGGGAGCAGAGCTGGTTTTGTGCCCTAGGGCTGAAGGGCTTTGTAGGGATCACCTTGTCTGGCCGTGATGGGATCACTGAGGATAAACCTTCCCATCTGTCCATCCATCCATTCTTTCCACGCCCAGGTTTTCGTGCCCAAAAGCTCTTTGCGTCTGCCTGGGGCTCCCGGGAGCTCCATGGGGGGTTTATGGTGGGCACCCACAGCCGTCCCTGTGCTCGTTGCAGGTGAAGGCCGAGAAGAGCAGCAGGAACCTGGCCAAGCTCCAGGAGTGCTCACGCAACGTCAATGAGATGGCAGCAAATGTGGTGGCTTCCACAAAGTCAGGCCAAGAGCAGATAGAGGAGAAAGGTGAGGTTTTTGCAAGGAAAAGGTAGAAAAACCCACTCCAAATCCCTTTCCAGCCTGGGGAACACCCCGAGGTGTCCATCCAGCTCTGTTCTGGCATGTGAGTGTCCTCTGTGAGGGGTGCACTCAGTAGAGACCCTGCTTTCCTTCTCAGACACCATGGACTTCTCAGGCATGTCCCTGATCAAGCTGAAGAAGGAAGAGATGGAAACACAGGTATGGCCACGAGGTGGATTCGGTGCGGCTGCGAACAGACCCAGACCCGCACTGGGGGTCCCTCTGCCCCCAGCACAGGTCCCAGGATGGTTTTTGGGTGCAGGTGAAGGTGCTGGAGCTGGAGAAGCGGCTGGAGGGCGAGCGGGTGCGGCTGGGCGAGCTGAGGAAGCAGCACTACGTCCTGGCCGGGGGCTGCGAGGACGCGCCGGAGGACGGGGAGGCCAAGCCGGCGCCGGCACCGCGACGAGGCATCCTCAAGAAACCCCCCATTGCCCAGAAACCCGGCCTAGCAGAGGTGGGGCCCGGGTGGGGGGGTGCAAACAGAGCAGGGGGGATGTTCTGGGCACGAGTTCTGATATTTGGCTTTGTCCCCCTCTCGTTGCAGCCCTAGCGAGGCCCCGGCCCCGGGAAGGGCTGGCGGAGGCCCCACACATCACGTTGCCTTTGCGCTGCTGTGCCTTCAAGCGCGGGGTCTCCTCACTGCCCGGCCTGGAAAAAAAGTCCCAAACTGGATATTTTTTAAGGAATATATTTTATTTTTTGTTTTCCTTTTTTCTGAACTGTAGAGCAGCAGGGCTCCTGTGCTCCCCGGGCAGCGCTGAGTGCTCTCCTCCTCTTTCTTCTCTTCCTCCTCCTTCTTCTCTTCCTCCTCCTTTTTCCTCCTCCTCCTCGCCTGCCAACCGGCTCTCCCGGTTTAATTTAATTTGGGGTTCGTTTGGGTTATTATTTTTTTTAAGGACTTTATCAGCACTAGAAGTTTTCAGTAAATGTAGCTCTACTGTACTGCTCAAACCCTTTTCAAGAACTGTGAACTGGTTTTACAGTAGGAAACTGGTGGGCTTTTCTTGCAACCATTTTTTTAAATTCCCCTTTTTCCAGCCTGAGGAATATTTGACTTCATTTTGGCGTGGGATCAGCCCTCAGCAGGAAGGGAAACGTTCACCTTCCCCAGCACGTGGAGCAGGGCTTTTGTAAGGGAAAAGCAGTTACTGACACACACTGGCAATAAGGATACAAACGTTTTTATTTTTTTTTTTCCTTTTCTATTTTTTATTACTACAGCAATGTCAAGGGATCAGTTGCATTACATTTTATATTTAAGATAATTAGCAGAATTAAATCTAACCGTGGCCTAAGGGAGCCGGGGGCTAGAGAAGTCTTCAGCAATAAGGAATTGCTGATGTGGAGAGATGTGGGGGGCAGAATCAAAATCCTGTCAGCTGTGTCTTCCCTTGGAGCAACTACCAGGATGTAGATTATTAAAGGAGCAATATTTAAAATATATTTGTGTTGCTTTGTTGTTCAGGAGGGGGTTGATGGCAGGGCCAGGGCCATGACAGGGGGTCTGTTGGTTGCAGCAAAGTGACCCTGAGCTGTGGGGCAGAGGGAGGCAGTAAATTAGCTAACTGTGCATAAATATATCTATATACACATAAATCTATATAGAGAGAGTCCTCTCTATGTATGTGTAGCCTTATGTATCTATGGCTTGCTTGTGCCTATATATATATATATATGCATTTTTGCATATTTTATATACCTATACTGTTATGCACTATATTTATACACAATATAAATAAAAATTAATAATTATATATATAATTATATTATTATAGATGTAGGTTATATAGGTAATATATAATAGTACAGATTATGTACATGTTGCATATATTTTTATATATCTATTATATGTAATAAATTATAGATAGATAATTAATAGGCAGCTGTATATGATACCTAATATCATAAGACTGAAGCAGAGTTCAGCATGACAGGGTGACCACAGGTGCCTTGTGTTTAAGTGGAGATTTGTGAGGGTCCTTTTCATGTTCAATTAACATTTTCATCCCATCCCTTGTTACCCTCAGACCCAGTTACAATCAAACTTCATAAAAGCCACAGTAAAACCCAGGGCTTTCTGCCTCTGTGACTGACAAGAGGCTATAAAGCAGTTAACTAGAATTACTAGTGGCTGTATCTCAGGTAAACACTTTTATAAGGTATTTCATTATTTATTTTAGTTATGTAGCAGTCTCGTGGTGGCCGAAGCTTTCATCACAAAACTGACTTTACAGGTTTATGGGCAGTTACACAAGTGCCAGTGCTTGTTTCCCAGCTCGTATGGCCAAAGTGCATTCCCCAGTGAAGGGCTCAGGTGTTATCCTGGTGCTGCCGGGCGAGGCGAGCAGCTGCTCTGATCCTGCAGGTTCTGCTGAGATCAGCGTGGAGGTTTATTCCCTGCTCAGCCTTTCCATGAGCCCTGGGAGAGGGTTACACAGCCGTGTCCCTCGGGTGACTGCTGTCACATCAAGTGACAATGACACAGCAGTGACAGGGGCCAGCTCCCTGCTGAGTTTCGTTTCTTTCAGAGCCCTTTTCTCTTAAGGAAGTGCTTTCTAGAGTAGCTCAAGGTCTATTTATAGATGGTGATAAAGATATATTTGCTGGGAGACTGATGTCATCCAACCACTCACACCATCACATTTCATCACGGAAATACTGATTAATTGAGAATGCAAACTTTTAAACTCTCACTACCCTAAGTCTAGCCACAGCCCTACTTAAAATTTAAAGGATTTGTTATATTTAAAGAATTTAAAAATAAAATGTGGCTTTGAGATTGATGCCGTGGCCAAATGTAACTTGTTTACCCTCACTGCTGTCACACCGTGATTTACTTAAAACCATCCAGGCCAGGATAATCAAAAGTATCAAAAAGTAACAGCAAAGCTAAAAATATTCTCTATAAATCACTTGAAATGTAATCGAAGTTAATTTTTGTACAAGAATTAATCTTACTGTCCAGGCTAAGATTTTTCTTCAGGCCTTTACTTTTTTGGAAAAGTGGTTGCTATTTGTAGCTGACAAAAATACCAGAATGACAAACTGTGTGTCTGCAAAGGTTTATTTTGAGGCTCCATCAAGACATCCTGTTGTGCAGGATCCAATTTGCTAATGACTTTTAAATACCATTATTGTGGCTATGGAAGATGAGAGGAAGATGTTTCACTCCATGTGCTCCCAAGAACAAATTTTACTCAGTACCTGTAAGAGAAGCAGTGGAAAATAACCAAGTTGTGAAATACTACATTCTGCTTCCTTCCACCGAGGTTAGTAAAGTACAATTTATTTCTTCTTGAAGCAGCTTTCAAACAGGCTGTCATCACAGCCCTCCTCTGCCCACCCTCTGGCTCTCTCAGCAGCCAAACCCCCAGGAACCACAGATTAGTCTGAACACCAGCACACGAAGCAGCTGCAGCTCAGCAACAGCATTGCTACAGAGAGCAAAGCTGGCAAAACACAAGTGTCAGACCACTGGCGGAAAAAAACTGCATTGAAATGAAGCACACTAATAGAAAACAGGCTGGTACGGGCTCGAGGAAGTCAGGTGAAGAAACCAAACCACAAAACTTCTGCAAAAGTATGTTTTTAAGAGCCCTTGAAGCCACAAAAAGCAGCCACTCCTTTGCAAGAAAAGTTCTTTTTCTGCTGTGCCCAACCAGGCACGAATTGTGTGAGTCTGGGCAGCACAATATTTAGGGGTGTTATTTCCTGAATGACCCCCTCAGAAAAGTGACTTGGGAAACCCAGAAGCACCAGCTACTACAATCATTTAACAAATGCTTCGTGGGTATGCAAGTTTAAATCAAAACAAAGCTAGTCTGGATTCCCCTCATACCATGTGAGACAACACACCCCAGGCTAAAAGGCATTTCTGCATTTCTCCACCATCAGCATTTCTCCTCCACCAGGTGGTCTTATGCCAGTGCTGAGAACTGGAGCCACTTTGTCACCTCCCACCCTCTGTGACTGGCTCCATTCAGGACTAACAAACCCCTCAGAAACCAGCCCATCCCGAGCAGCAGTTGCTAGAATAATGTGCAGTTTTAAGTGCACGTAGCAAGGTGTGGGATTACGTGGTGAGAGGAAACATTTTTAGCTTTGAAGGAAAAAATAATTCCTACTCATCACCTACAGGAGTGCAGAAAAAGCACCTTTGAGCAGTTTGGAAATAATAAGCAGTATTAAAAAAATAGCTTTTAGCTTAGAGCAGGGTCCAGGGTATGCACTGGCACATCTCCCAGCCTCAGCAGCCTGGGATTTATCCTGCAGGTGGGGGTAAAAATGGAGAGTGAGGCTGAGAGCCCAGTCCAAGCTGCCCAAGGACAGCCTCCTTCAGGGACAAGGTGTCCTGGGGCACACCTCAGCAGAGCACCTCATAAACTTCAGTGGAGACCCAAAATCTCTCAAAAACCCTCAAGCAACACGTCCAGTTTCTAGGGACCAAGTCTCAGACAGGTGGCGATCCTGTAAAAGCCTGGCAGGATGGATGGTTAATGTACAACCCGAAAGGACTCAAATTACAGGACCAAGGGCGAGGGAAGGACCTGGGTGGGCCTGCACAGCCTCCAAAGCCACTTCCAGGGAAGGGACAAGCCAAGGCCACATGGATACCACAGTGTGTCCCCAACACACCTTTTTTGTGGCATTTTGCTCTTTGGTTACCCAACACCCAAGTGCCACGTGAGTCCCCTCCCTGGCGAGGTCTGACCCTGGTGGGTGACACCTCCTTTGCGCTGGGAATAATCCCACCCAGAACAATCTCCAGGGGCACCAACCACAGGGAAGGGCCATTGGAACCCCAGGTTTGGAACAGGCACAGCTGGAGCTCTGCAGCTCTTCAAGCTACAAAACACAGAGCAAATTCTTAGAAGAGCCGAGCTGAAGAGCTGCAGCTTTTACATAACACCTTCCCCTGCCCTCGCCCACCTGCACTGAGTCAGCACAGCAGGTTTTCCTCATCTGCACTTTCCCTTTTCTGCAGAAGGTTATCCAATCTCTGCAGCCACCACAAACACAACGGATCAAGAAACAATTAAAAAAGGGATTTTCTTCCTTAATCAGTTATTCTGCACTAGGATTTCTCTTTCACATCGCTTCTAAAGCGACAGATTTGACAGAAAATTACATCAGGTCTTTTCTGCCCTCTGACTCATATTCCTAAATAACTGTGGTTGACTCATTTCTCCTAACTTGGCTGAAATCTAAGATTTTCCTCTCCTTCAAAAAAAAAAAGCTTTCTCCCTTCAGCTTTTCCAGGTGATTCTGAACATTCCCACTAACTAATTGTAGAAAACTAGAAGAAAACCAAAGGGATTTTACCTGATAGACAGCCCACCTACCTCACTGCCATGATTACAACATGTAAAATCTATTGTGAGCAAACCCATCCTCTATCAGCTCCATACAAAATGGACTCACTTTATCCAGTCACTAAAAACACAGCCAACAGATTCACTATGAATAATTAAAGCAGTATTTTTTTTCAATTCTATGTTCTACATCCACCTACAACTGTGTTTATGCTGCTACAGAAAAAACACCATTAGGGTTGAAAATCATTAATGTAACTGCACCACGACTGAATGGAAGCACAGGGGGACAGGACACCAAGAGATATGCTATTTTATTTAAAATCAGAACACAGTAGATAACAGAAAGACTTATTATGCAAACAAATCCACTGTATGTTTCACAACTTGCTCGGCCTATAAAATTGCCCCTTATTAAGACAGTCCAGGATCACACAGAGGAACTGTTCAGGCACAGGACGACTCTGCCCCCTCTGAACTCCACGTCTGCCACGCAGCTCCATGTGAGGGTAGAAGAATTGTCGCTTTCAGCTCTGGATCTACGTCGTGATTCCAGTTTGAGAGGGTAAAGAAGTCCCAAGAGAGGTCGAGACTTGAGGCTGTGGAGGTTGGGGCACTAATGGGGATGGTCACCTCGACCAGCCAGTGCCCAGGTGCCTCCTGGCATCCCACAGAAGCTCGTGCTCCCTGCCGCCCCTCCGGTACAGAGGTGACCTGTCTGGATCAGCTGTGCTGGAACAACTGACTCCACCTTCTCTGGGAGGCAGCCCTGAGTGCAGTGAAACCCACCCAGGAGTCAGAACTGCTCGCTGCTGATCCCAAATCCAAGCCTAACCACGTACAGTCGCGTTAGTCTCACCTTACAGAACTGTGTACAAAAGACTGGCACAAATAATGCTGCCCAAAGAGAGCATTTCCAATGCTACCAACACTCTAAAGCCGTGTTACACATTGTATTTAAAGGATTTTTCTCCACTCCAATTGCTTTGGGGAAGTATGTGCTATTTGTAGCAGACATCAAAAATCCTTTATATATATATATATATATATATATATTTTATTTTTTTGGCAAGCATCGTGAGCCACCCCCTCTCAAGTCTCAGCTTGCCTATGGCATTTTAATCTCACTATCTTATCAACAGTGCAAATTAGTAGAATTCTAAACATCCTAGCCAGAGCAGAATTTATTTATTAGCTATAACAGAACAGGAGAAACTGCTGAAGGGCAACAGGTTGAAAGCACTGACAGAGCTCTTGCCTGACTCATCCAGGTTAGCTTTTTGTCAAGTTTGTTGCTGAAAGGATTTGAACAGCTTTCCACAGTCATTCTTCTCCTTTACCCTTAAACAACACCAGCAGTCAAGTAAATATTTACAGTTTGTGTGCACACAAACACACAAAATTAATGGCAAAACGTTTTCAAAGAGCAGCTGGACTTCAGTTATGAGCTTGCAATAACTGAAATATCACATTAGTTACATCATCTACGTTCAAACTTACCCATCAGTGAAGGCAACTATAAGCTTACAAATAGCAGATACAGCTGTTTTTTCTGAAGTACGAGGGTCAGTTTTCTGTAAAAGTCAGTGCTCTCAAAGAGCCCTTAAATAAGAGTTAAGCAATGGCCATTCAAATGATAAAAATGCTAATATCCTAGAATTACAATCACAAGTAGTGATCCTAAGGCACATCAGCCACATGCATATGCAATAATGCATTGTTTTGCTTTCAGACAAAAAAATTGCATTAGCTTTGTCTGTATTTAGTGTGCACAAGAGGTTGTTTTTAGATAAACTATCCCTGAAAGGTCATTGTTATCACAAAAGTTACCAAAAGACAGAAGATTTAACAAGTAGTAAAAATATTTTTGGACTACTAATACCAATAAAGTCTGATACATAAAATGCAGTGCAAATTCACAATACACTTATCTATCACCCCCATCACTTCTGAGGACTTCCAACCCTCAGAAAAAAAGTTGGCACCTGATAAGTGTAAAAGATACCTGGTTGTTTTTATGAAATCTTAGCAAAACTGATTTGAGAGTGTTTTAGAGTTTTTGTGTAGCAGGCTCAAAGTATGAATTTCTGTACTCAGACATCACCCTGGTAGCCCCCACCCATTTTAATTCTTTCTAGGACAGAAACCATTTCTACAGCAGACTCATGTTTAGCATCCAGATACGACAGCTGCCATCCAAATACCAGCACTAACAGCACAGCAAAGTTACTTTGAAACGAGTCATAACTAACCATGCTTATACAAAGCTTCAGTGAGAAAGTAAGACCAAGAAAAGATATCACACTATTTAAAAAAAAACAACAAATCCTGTACCATCACTAGATTACAGAAAAAACACACTTTGCAAACAAATCCAATGCACATTGCTTCACAAAATCCCCCATCTATGAAAACTTGCCAGACTTACACTGGGGAATTGGTTCAGATGCCAGTAATGCTGACCAACCTTCTGCCCTTAGTCTTCAGAAGGCAAAATAAGCCAAATGACCCTATTTTCAGAATCGAGAGCTTTCTGTTATGAGCTTAATTTCAGATTAGTATTTGCTAACCACCACACTCCAGAGGAAATGATTAAGGGACAATCCAGGTCTTACATAAAGAAAAAAAAAAAAAAAAAAATAGCTATTCTATTCTGACTGATGTTGTTTGCAGTACAAACCTCCAAACAATGTAGTGCATTCCAGGACAATGATACCAAAACGCTCTGAAATAACCAGGGGCTTTGACAGATTCTGGACTGATTGATAACAAATTCACAGACACATTCTGTGCAAACAGTAAGTGTTAGAATTTGCCTCCCCAAGTGCTGGATTAAAATACCAGCATATGTCTGCACCTTAGGCTTCAAGAGTCACATCAAGAATGAAATCTGAGCTGCCCTAAAAAGCCTCTCCCAGTCCAGTGGCCTAAGTCAAGAACGGATTCTGTAAGATGCAAACAGCCACCATGGACTTCAAAAGGCTTTTCTTTTTTGCCTACTTGCAGAGAAACATTAACTGCCAATCCCAGACAGATACACATGCCCTAAACTGCAAAACTAAAGGAAATGGGAAAGTTAAAAACAGTTCTGCCAAGTGAGAGACAGAGTTAAGGGATAAAATGAAATTGTGGAAATTCAAGTGGGCAGTTACATGTGAAAATCCAGTATTTGATTAAGAAAATACCCTGCCTAGATTCCTGGAATCACATGGTATCAAAAGCTAAGCACCTGTGTAAAAAAATCATTTCTGTATCCAAGGTGTGGAAAAGGAGAAAAAAACCCAACCGTTAGAAAGAGTCTTAATAGGCAAGGAAATAAAACTGCCTGGTAAACGTCTATAAAACCCTAAACTGGCTCTGCAAACAGTTTAGTTTCATTTCAAGAGACCAGGACTTGGAGGGTATCAAGCTACTTAGGAGTGGGAGTAGTGCCTACCTTGATTACACAATGCCTAAGGTAACAACTGAAATGCAGAAACGAAACTCTTGTCATTTTCCCTGTCTAAAAGCCACCCAAGGCCTTCTGACAGGAGTTGCAGCTCAGTGAGCTCTGAAAACGTTGTGCACCTGGCCCTGGATGCAAAAGGATGCCAAGGGGGGTCCTGTGGACACCCTTTTCCCAGCAGTCAGATACGGTTGTTACCATCCCAACACTGTCACGGACACAGAATTCCTTAGAGAGACAACCAGCTCCCTGTTTGCCACACATCCATCCAGCTGCGATGGGAATACATCAGAACAGAGGAGGATGCTGATTTACCATCACTAAGGAATTCAGAGCGTGACTCAGTTTGTAATGTCAGCAAATCCACTGTGAGTGGCTTCCCAGTTTGATGGATTTACAAAATTTAGACCTTATCACCTTCCAAGGAAAACCTTGTCATCACTGACCTTTGCAAACAAACATCATCACATTTAGCAAAGCAATTGCAAACCTCTGTGCCACAGCTCGGCCTTTGTACTCCATTGTGCAAAGAACAGAGGCTTCCCATTGCCTACAGCAAGTCTCTGATGGGGGAAAAGGAAATATAAGCACCAATACATAAGTCAGGCGCACCCAAATATTTACTGGAGGATAAAGCCAGGATGTGGTGGAAGGCGAGCTGGTCTTTGGGGAAGAGGTGGAGGATAGGGTGGTACAAACTGAGCTGGGTATCCTGGCTGTGGCATTTGACTCGTGGGCTGAGCTCCTCCCGGCCGAGGCGGGAGAGGAGGGTACGGAGCACCTGGGTAAGAGAGAGCTGGTCCTGAACTCATGGCTGCAGTGAAGGGAGTGGGGAAGCGTCCTGCTGAGCCTGAGGGAGGCGGGGGGGGTGGGATTCGCCGGGGCACGACCGAGGGAGGAGTGTTTGCATCCGCCTTGTAGGGATCTGCGGGCGCTGCCGCGGTCTCGGGTGCCCTCGGCTGCGCCGGCGCCTGAACCTGAGGAAGTCTCTGTCCCTTCAGCACCATTTCCTGGAGCTTCTCAATCTTCACCCGGCGCAGGTGAGCCAGTTTCCGCTTGCTCTGGTACTCGTCGATGAAGGAATCCAGGGGTATTTCACCATCAAGGAACTTTTCTGCCATATTCTGTCAAATACAGAACATTCTCTTAGGAAACAGCCTACTGCAACAGAATCTAAATGGCTCACATCCCAAAAATAGCATCATTTTGCCTGTGATTTTCCAGCTGGCATATGGAAGATGACTGGCATATTGAAGAATTCTGAGCAGAACTTTGAGTTAGTTATTACTCAGAAGCACTGAGAGTTAAATATCACTTTTGCATAAATTTATACTGAAGTAACAGCAGTAAAAACATCTGAATTTTGCTCTGAGCATTCCCCTGATCACCAGAGATGGGAATGAACCAAGTGCAGCAGCTTCCCAGATTGCCAGCTAAGCTGAATTACAGCTCAGTACTGCTTGAATGCCAACAGAAACACTGGGAACTCGGTGAGACTCAGCAGAGAGATTACTGCTAAGTCAGGTTTAATACTCACCCTTACTTGTGGCTTTGGGTAAATGATGTTTAATAATTGAGAGGTGAACAAACATATAATCACAAAATTCAGCTTGTCCTGGGAATTTCTTTGTATAATCACAACTCAAGGCTAATAAGCAAATTTTTTCTCCTGATTAATTACAGAAAATGCCTGCATGAAATCAGCAAACAAAACCAAACACTTCCATTATTCTGAAGTCAGATGACCCTTCAAGCACTTCTGTCACAGCAAGTGGTGACCACTGGCACCTGCACAGACACACTGAAATCACAACGGAATATTTCACCAGAAACACTGGAGGAAAAGCAGCATGGGCACATTTTTTTTATTAGGCTACTAATTGACATTTATAATGATGTAATACATATACCAGGCAAACTCCACTAAAAGAAGATTCCACATTTTTATACTCTACGAGTTTGAAGGCAAAGCC